>NC_092380.1:22825046-23135335 GCF_030028105.1 Mobula birostris
TTAAGCACGCTATCTACTGCGCAGAAGCCTTGAGGGATCGGTAGAAATGAAACTCAAGAATGCCTTGTTCCTCCACACTGTTAAGAGTCCTGCCATTAACCCTGTATTCTGCCTTCAGGTTGCGTGGGCAAGCCAATTCTGAATCCATGCAGCCAAGTTTCCCGTGATCCCACTTAGTCTCGCTGCTTCCACATTCTCCTTTTCAAGCTTGGAGCTTCCTTTCGAAGGCTGCTCCCCTTCACAATGGGCTCTTGGTGTGTATGTCAGCTGTGGAAAAACCCTCCCTCACTGGAGAGCGGCCGTGATTGATTGACCTTGCTGTCAATCATTCTTGTCAGCTGAGTTGCTGCTGCTGACGGGCTGAATGGTCCCTCCATGTATCAGTGTACCCATCCTCCACTCTCTGCACTTCTGACAGAAGTAACCAGCTTCGTCTGGGAGAAGTTGGTGCACTTTCCATTGTGGTTAATTTCCTCTGCTTATTGCTCTGGTTCCTGATTAATTGATGGCTGCCATTGTATATTTGAATAGCACACACAAAATGCTGGAGGAACTCAATGGGGTCAGGCAGCATCCGGAAGGAAATAGTCCAAGATCCTCCTGTCTCTGTGTATTTGGTTACTTGCAATGTGATACTGCATGGTGGCATAGTGGTTAACGCAACGCTTTACAGGCCAGTAATGCGCGATCGGGGGTTCAATTCCTGCCACTATCTGTAAGGAGTTCCTACATCCTTCCCATGGCCGCGTGGGTTTCCTCTGGGCTCCCCAGTGTCCTCACCCGTTCCAAAGACATACAGGTCAGTGTCGGTAAATGTGGGCGTGCGGTGTCGGTACCCGAAGCGTGGCGACACTTGTGGCCTGTCCAGCATAATCTTTGGACCATAATCATTGATGCAAAGCAAAGCATTTCACTGTTTGTTCTGACGTATGTTTGACAAACAAACCCACTCATATTTCCCACCCCGCCCATCCAACCCACTGGCCGATAGACTTGTCAATAGAAGCAGGGTGAACGAGAAGGTTCATCTCCAGTCAACTTCTTTTGCCAGTTTTTTGGAGGTCTGTTTATTTGTGCTACTCAATGTCCTTAACAATGGGAGCAGATTCTCATTAGTTACCCAACTAATACCCTTCAAGATTTTGTAGAGCTCAATCTGATCTCCTTGCGCTGAGGAGAACAGTCACAGATGATCTGGTCTCTCCACATCCTTCTTCTCCCTCTCTCTCTCTCTCTCTCTCTCACTCTCTCACCAATGCATTAGTGAGCAAGACAAAAGACATGACATCTAAAAGTTTGACAATCTTCTTCAGGTGTGTGGTGGAGAGTATATTGACGAACTGCCTCATGGTCTGGTACGGAAACACCAACGCCCTTGAACAGAAAATCCTGCAAAAAGTAGCTGATGCAGCCCAGCCCATCACGGGTAAAGCCCTCCCCACCACAGAGCACATCTACATGAAACAGTGTCGCAGGAAAGCAACATCCATCATCAGGGACCCCCACCACCCAGGTCGTGCTCGCTTCTTACTCCTGCCATCAGGAAGGTGGTACAGGGGCCCCAGGACTCACACCACCAGGTTCAGGGACAGTTATTACCCCTCAACCATCAGGCTCTTGAACCAGAAGGGATAACATCACTTGCCCCATCACTGAAATGTTCCCACAACCTATTAACTCACTTTCAAGGACTCTTCGTCTCATGTTCTCGATATTTATTGCTTAGCTGTTTATTATTATATCTTCCTTTTTGTGTTTGCACAGTTTGTTGTTTTTGCACACAGGTTGAATACCCCAGGGGTGCGGTCTTTCACTATTATGGTTATTATTCTATTTTGGATTTATTGAGTACATCAGCAATACATATATGTACTTTGATAATAAAGTTACTTTTAACTTTCAACTTTCAACTTCGATTACCTCGCAAGTTTGTGCTGCTGTTAAAAGCTTCAGAGGAAGAATCTGAAAGACTCCTAATACCATCCTCTTGAATGAAGGAATGTGGAAACAGGATATTCTGGAGGGAGCATATTTGCATACACAAAATATTTCAATAAATCCTCCTCTTGCTCGTCGTACCTGTTTCGAGCCTGCGTCCTACCTCACCCGGAGTCCAATGAAGGACACTTTGTACTGGGGGACATAATGGATAGTGCTGCTGCCTCTCGGCTCCAGAGACCCAGGTTTAATCCTGACCTCCGGGACTGTGGGGAGATTATTTGTTCTCCCTGTGTGTCTCCCCCTGGCTCTCCGGTTTCCTCCCCCATCCCAAGTAGAGACAGGTTACAGTTAAATCACTGCTGGTTTAAGCAGTTAGCAGGAAAGTCAAGGGAGTCGATGATCATTGAGAGAGCAGGTTACAGGGAAATGGAGACGGAATGGCATTGCTCTGAGAGATGGCCTAGACTTGATGGAACGAGTGGCTTCTTTATAACTACTTTTAAAATAGGAGAATATTTAGATTTTGCCTGCAGAAGTGGTGGATGTGGGTTTGATTTCAACATTTAAGAGAAATTTGGATGAATACTTGGATGGGAGTGGCATGGAGGGCTACAGTCCAGATGGGACTAGGCAGAACAACAGTTTGGCAGGGACTAGATGGGCTGAAGGGCCTGTTTCTGTGCTACAGCTCTATGAGAACAAGCAAGAAAATGAACAGGACTAGGCTGCACCACCTAGAATGACTCCCGACTCATTTCAGGACAGCCTGTACTGATTGTAGGAACATGGAGACCATTCAGTCCTTCAGGCCAGTTCCCACGGCAACCGTCTGGTATCTCCAACTACCCACTCAGTTTGCAATGACCATGTACACTTGTCAGGGAAATATTAATGATTAAAGATTAGCTTTATTTGTCACATGTACGTCAAAACATTGAAACATACAGTGAGATACGTCATTCACAGTCAGAGTATGTGTTGGGGACAGCCCGTAAAGTTTCCTGCACTACAGCATGCCCCCAACTTACTCATCCTAACCTGTACGTCTTTGGAGTTTGGGAGGAAACTGAAGCACCCGGAGGAAACCCACACGGTCTTGGTGAGAACGGTCAAACTCCTTATAGACTGTGGCTGGAATCAAATCACGATCTTTCAGCTGCCGTTGTAAAGCATTACGTCAACCGCTGTGCTACCATGCTGGAAGATCACACAGGCAGCATCCCCTTCCTTTAGGTGAAGCCGGGGAGGTCTGCCTGGAGGGTACAGAGAGATTTACCAGGAAGCTCCCTGGATCAGAGAGCATGTCTAATGAGGATAGGTTGAGCGAGCTCGGGCTTTTCTCCTTGGAGCGAAGGAGGTTGAGAGGTGACTTGTTAGAGGTTTACAAGATGATAAGAAGCATAGATCGAGTGGACAGCCAAAGACTTTTTCCCAAGGTGGAATTGGCTAATATGAGGGGGCATAATTTTAAGGTGGACGCGAGGAAGTCTGCAGACGCTGGAAATCCAAAGCAACGCACACAAAATGCTGGAGGAACTCAGCAGGCCAGGCAGCATCTATGGAAATGAATAAACAGTCGACGTTTTGGGCTGAGACATTTTGGGATAATTTTAGAGTGTTTGGGGGAAAGCACAGGGGTGAGGTCAGAACCATCGCAGATTTCTATAGTAAGTATGAAACACTTTATCAAACTTACTAGATAAATTTTGCAAATATATATACTGCATATTTTTGCTTTATGATTGTGTGATTTTTTTTTACACAGAGAGTGGTGGGGGCAGGAAACACCTGGTCAGGGGTGGCGCTAGAGGCAAATACATTAGGAGCCTTTAAGAGACTCTTAGAAAGGCACATGGATGATAGAAAAATGGAGGACGATACGGGGGGGGGCGGGTTACATGAATCTTGGAGTCTATTAAAGGTTTGACAGAACATAGTGCTTGTACTGTGCTATAGTTTCCATGTTCAATGTAAAACTGACTTCTGGACGTCTGTAAACTTGTAACCTGGGGATGGCATTTAGTGATGATCTTGCACGGTGAGTGTGTAACACACCAGATCCCTTGAAGACATCAGAGCGGTCAGCCAGCTTGAGTAGCAGCGTTTAAGTACGGGAAGCACTTGGATTGAGGCTGCAGGGTGAATGGGATTCCTCTGGCTGGCGGTCAGTGCTTGTAGAATCAGAGGGGAACTGAACAGAGCACCTTGTCATATGTTGTAGTGACTGTAGTCATTTCACAAATATGGCATGGCAGCAACTTTACTTTCTTAGAAGTTTGCATAGATTCGAAATCTTATCTAAAACTGACAAACTTCTATAGTTTCTAAAAACTTCTGTAGATATAGAGTACCTTGACTGGTTTCGTCATGACCTAGTGTAGAACCTATGGTTATATGAGTTACTATTGCCTTCCTGTCAGCATGAAACTTTCTGGCCATTCTCCTCTGACCTCTTTCATAAACAAAGTGTTTTCACCCATAGAACTGCCACTCACCGGATGTTTTTTTTGTCTATCGCACCATTCTCTGTAAATTCTCGAAAATCCCAGGAGATCAGCAGTTTGTGAGATACTCAAACCACCCACCTTGCCTGGCGCCAACAATAATTCCATGGTCAAAGTCACTTAGGTCACATTCTGATGTTTGGTCTGGACAACAACTTGACCAAGTCTGCATGCGTTTGTACATTGAGTTGCTGCCACATGATTGGCTGATTAACTATTTGCATTAACGAGCAGGTGTACAGTTGTACCTAATAAAGAGGCCACTGAGTGTATTTTGAGATGACCTGCAGTGGGAGATACTGCTTAAATGCAGAAAGTGCTGGAAACTCTCTATGGTTCAGCATCTGTGAAAAGAGAAACTGTTTTCGTTTCAGTTCTAGAGTCTGCTTGTTTTTATTTTCTATTTAAATGTAGAAGCTGTTTAAAGGCATTTGGACAGACTCTTGTTCAGGCAGGGAATAGAGGGGTGTAGTCCATGTGCAGGGAGGTGTGCAGTTTAGTTTGGCATCGTGGACAGCACAGAGATTGTGGGCTGAAGGGCCTGTTCCTGTGCTGTTCCATGTTGTATTTGCTTATTTGCAATTGAGGCTGGAGTGACTAGAAACCTGAGATCTTGGTAGTCTGGTCAAAAGTGTAAGGCAGTGCCTGAATGTGCCCAGTTAAAGAAGGAATCAGAATCTTCCACTACTTCCTTAGAAGTTTGCAAAGAGTTGGCATGTCACCTAAAACTTTAGCGAACTTCTATAGATGCACAGTGGAGAGCAGTGTTCCCTCTAATTTGTAATGGCCAGAGTGCACAAAAATCTTGTGCTGTGCAAATTTTTTGCTCAGTGAATTTTATATATAGAGGTATTCATCTTACCAGCCAGCAAAAAACTGTCAATAAGGTCTTTGATCTCCTCTGGGTTTATTGTTTTTGCTCTCGTTCATCTGCGCTCTCATAAAACATACCTAGCAGGCCTGTAGCGGGTAATGAAGGATTTTCTCGCCACAGCTTTTGCACACCGTCCATATTAGATTAGATTAGATTCAACTTTATTGTCATTGTGCCGAGTACAGATACAAAGCCAATGAAATACATTTAGCATCTGACCAGAAATGCAAGGAATAGTGTTATTTACAAAATAACTGCGAATAAAAAAAGTGCTACAACACACAAATATAAAAATACTGAGACAGTACAATACGGATGCAATATTGCTTAGTCCATATGTGATTTGCTTGCCAAATGACGCTTTAAAAAGTCAAGTTTCCAAGTATCACTCCACTTTCTGTATTGGTAACACCAGTTTCTGTACTGTACATAAATATTTCTCTTAGCTGCATGTTCCTGATCTCATGAGCTGTCAGTGTAGCAGTTTCTATTGTTTCATTAAGCCATTCCACTTTAATTGAACTAGCAGTTCTTTAGCACTTCATACCCTTTGTTTCTTTGGAATTCGACATAGTGAATCAGTAATTTCTGAACAAAAACAGTATAAATAAGCCCAGTTCTAAAATCTGCAAACAAATCATCGCAAACACATGTTGTCAACACAGTCTTCATCAGAAACCGGAAAATGTGATTGTGTATGATCATGAAATATACTTAACGTGCCAATGGGGTAGAAGGTGACAACCTTTTGTGCGCAGTTTAAATTCCTCTGCGTGCTGGTAGCAAAAGATGTGTGCGTGCACACCTTGGAGGGAACTTTGGTGGAGAGTATCCTGACTGGTTACATCATGGCCTGGTGTGGAAACACCAATGCCTAGAAATGGAAAAGTCTATAGAAAGAGGTGGATAAGACTCAGTCCATCACAGGCAAAGCCCTCCCCACCAATAAGCACATCTACTAGGAGTGCTGTCGCAAGAAAGCAGCATTCCATCAAGGACCCCCACCATCCAGGCCAAGCTCTCTTCAGGTTATAACCATCAGGCTGGAAGTACGAGAGCCTTTGGTCTCACACCACCAGGTTCAGGTACCGTTATTACCCTACAACCTTCCGGCTCCTGAACTGGCGTGGATAACTTTACTCACCACAACTCTGAGCTAGTTCCACAACCTACAGACTCACTTTCAAGGACTCTACAACTCATGATCTACAACTTAAATTCTCAGTCTTATTTATTTATTTCTTATCTGCACGATCTGTCTTCTTTCGAACATTGGTTGTTTGTCAGTCTTTGTTTACGCATAGTTTCATAAATTCTATTGTATTTTTTATTTCTCTGTAAGTACCTGCAAGAAAATGAATCACGTTAGGATACGGTTGCTTGGGTAATAAATTTACTTTGACTTTTGACAGATTTACTAGCACTGACATGTGGCATGAAATTTGTTTGTTTTGCGGCTGCAGTGCAGTTTAAAGCTTTAAATAAGGGGAATGCACCAGCCACTGTGGAAGCCCCTCTCACTGACACCTCCCACTGCCCCATCGGGGGAGTTGATCTGGTTTTGGAACAGGGTACTCCCAGAACGGAACCGTTCCACACTTGTTGGCATCTGTACCCCTGAGGATTATGTCAGCACTGGAACAGTGGGGAGTGGGAGGGGTCTCGTACTTTTCTGCTGGTGTTTAGTTCAAGATTCAAGAATGTTTACTGTTGTTCTTCAGTACAGAAGTGTAAAGGAGAACGGGAATTACTGTTACTCCGATCTGATGCAGCAAAAAAAAAACACAATAAGCATAAAGATTACAAAAAAAAACACAATAAGCATAAATATAAAAGCAGTCATATAAAACAGAATGTAAAAGTAACTGTTATATACACAGACTGGCTGAATGTACATATGGTGATGCTAGGTGATGTGTTAACACTCCTAATATTCTTTTATTTTTGCTTTTTCTCTAGGATTGAACCGTCACAGATTTCTATAGTAAGTATGAAACACTTTATCAAACTTACTAAATACAGTTTGCAAATGAGTGTACAGTTTTGCCTTATGATGGGTTTGATCTTGTTTTTTAAACACAGAGGGGTGGGTGTGTGGAACGCCATGCTGGAGTGGTGGTAGAGGCAGATACATTAGGGGCGTTTAAGAGATAGGCACGCGGATGATGGGAAATGGAGGGCTATGCGGGAGGGAAGGGTTAGATTGATCTTGGAGTAGGTTAAAAGGTCAGCACAACATTGCGGGGCCGAAGGGCCTGTACTGTACGTCTTCCTGCTAGCTCCATCCACCTGCGACTGGACCATGGCCTTCCATACCCCTCTCATCCATGAACCTATCCATACTCCTCTTAAGGAACTAGTGGGAGCCACCTGAGGGTCACGGGAGCAAGACTGCTGGGATTGCTCTGCCAGACACTGGCATGGCCTCAATGGGCTGAATGTCCTTCTGTCTCATTCTAATGCTGCAGTAAGATTTGCTTCATAATACGATGCTGTGTGTTCTACAGGAGGGAAGGGTAGATTGATTGAGAGTGGGTTAAAGGGTCAGCACAATGTTGTGGGCCAAAGAGCCTGTACTGAACTGTAATATTCTAAGAATCTGCAGGTTTTCTCTTGTCTGTGTTGTGATGTTCTGTGTTCTGGAACCCAGAATCTGTGACTCTGGTACACATCTGAATGGCATCCACATGGAGTCCTTTGCTCTCTAAACCCTCACCTCCTCATTCTGCCTTCTTTCCAGTCCTGATAAAGGGTCTCGGCCCAAAACAATGACTGTTTATTCCTCTCCATAGATGCTGCCTGACCTGCCGAGTTCCTCCAGCATTCCGTTACTTCATTCCTTCTTTTCCCCACATTACCTGATTTTTTTGACTGTCACGGCGACAGTTTGAGCATTTGTAGGCTCTGGGCCTGTACTCACTGGAGTTTAGAAGAATGAGGGGGATCTCATTGAATGCTACAGAAGATCGAAAGGCCGAGATAGGGTGGACGCGGAGAGGATGTTTCCACTGGTGGGAGAGTCTAGGATCAGAGGGCACAGCCTCAGAATAGAGGGATGTCCCTTTAGAACAGAAATGAGGAGAAATTTCTTTAGCTAGAGTGTGGTGGATCAGCGGAATTCATTGTCACAGATGGCTGTGGGGGTCAAATCATTGTATATAGAAAGTGGAGGTTGATATGTTCTTGATTAGTGAGGGGTTATAGGGAGAAGGCTGAACAAATTGGCCAAATGGCCTAATTCTGCTCCTGTATCTTATGTGGTTAAAAGACCAGGCCCAGTCCTACGCCATGAGCCACGGTTCACAACCACTACAGAATTTATGTACTTGCATCTCCAGGCCCTTTAGAGTGTTGTCCCAGTATCATTGCCTTGAAGATATTGGCTGAAAGATTGCGTATAAAACTAACAACGTACTCGATGAGTAAAAGAATTAGGGGGACCCAGGGCAGCTTTTCTTCATTAGCCTGATTTGTCAGATGCACCTCGAAACGTACAGTGAAATGCGTCGCTTTGCATTAACAACCGACACAGTCCGAGGACGTCCTGGGGGCAGCCCGCAAGTGTTGCCACCTTTCTGGCTCCAACGTAGCGTGCCCACAACTCACAAAACCCCTAACCTGTATGTCTTTGGGTTGGAGAAGGAAACCGAAGCGGGTGTGGAGAACGTACCAGGTCCTCACAGACAGAGCTGAGAACTGAACCTCGATCGCTGGCACTGTAAAACGTTCAACGAACTGCTGCGTTACTGTGCCCTCAGTAGCCATACCCACCCCACAGGAGCGGGCAAACCTGGTAGCTTTTGCACTGGACACCCCAAAGCCCATGAGAGAGTCAGAGGCGGTATCAGACCCGAATGGAGATTGCTTGCGGTGGGCATCCCTCTGTCTTGACTGTCAGCTTGGGCTACTGATATACCGATGGACCCAAGAGCAGGCGGGTGTTGCAGATGTCTGCAGGAGTTTACTGCAGTCAGTCTTGTTCCCTGTATATTGGTGCTTCAGTGCTGTGGTTTGTACTGTCAGGCGCAGGCAGGAGCCCACTATATTTCAAAGGTTCCAGAAACTGTACTGAAGATTATTAAAGGAAACCAGGAACATCATTGGTACATTCATCTTACAATCTTGTCTTTCAAAGTTTTTGCTTTCTGAGTATTTGTCTGATTTCCTTAGAGAGTTAAAATTGGGGAAGTTAATATTGAACTTGTGTCCTGGAGGCCAAAGCCTGCTTATTCTTGGGTCATGTGGTGTACTCCATCACAGCCCCAATGCACCCAGCACAGAGTCCAGCCTATCTCCAGCAGACCCATCAGATTCCAGAACTCCAAGCACAGCTCCAGCACAACCAGTCCAGCTCCAGCACAGTGTCAGCACAGAGCAGAAGCAAGGGCCAGCGCTGTTCCAGCACATACAGCCCAGCCCCAGCACAGAGCCCAGCCCAGCCCCAGCACTCCCAGCACAACCAGTCCAGCCCCAGCACAACTCCAGTGCAGAGCAGAGCCAAGCCACAGCTGATATTCGGGCGGGGGGGGAGAGGGCAGGGGTCACATCAGCACTGACAGCGGGCTCCTCTCACATAATGGCTTTGGTTAATGGTGGGGTCCAAGGCATAAAAAAAGATTGGGGACCCCCCCAGCTCTAAAATCTTCCCATCCATCTGCTTATCCAATATCCTGTGTTTTTCAGTGAACTGCTTAGCTTTACCGCACCCTGTTTCAAGGAATGTGTCCATAACAAAACTGAAAGAAAAAGTCTCTCATTTCCCCTTCTGACTCTTTCTCAATGATCTTGTCGATCAGTTTTCCGGTGGGCAGCGGAGCATGTGACTTTCCGTCAGGAGGTATGTATTAAGCTGAAGCCCATTGCTCAATCCGCTGCCTCCAAGGGAGATGCTGCCAGCACAGATCTGCGTTAAAATATCCAGGGACAGGGCACGCTTGAGATTTATTGGAGAGCCCAAACCCTGCCATTTTTATGACCTGCCTCTCCACGATTGTATCAGATTTACTTATCACATGTACGTTGAAATAAAAAGTGAAATGCATCGTTTGCATTAACAACCACCACACCCATGGGTGTGCCGGGGCGGTCTGCAAGTGTCACCTCACATTACGTCAGCAACGTAGCGTGTCCACAACAGAGACAAAACAACAACAGCAAAACAAGCCGCCTTCTTCCCTCCACGTGCTCACAGACACAGAAATCCAACCCCAGGACCCGCCGTCTTCAGCCTCCAGCCTCCGGCCTCCAGCAGATCGGGCATTGGCGGGCATTGGGCCTTGGACCTCCCCTGAGGACTCGCTGAGATTGACAGACTCGGGAACGTGGCCATCGAGGCCTCGACTTCCAGACTTCTGATCAACCTTCGGTATCGACCCCTGAATCTGCCGATGACGATGGATTCGGGCCCTGGATGAGAACCCAAACTCCAGACCGTGAACTCTAGATTCTCCAGTGATGGGACCCTGAACATTAGGCCTCAAACTCCAGTCTCACTGATCTGTGTACCTTGCTGGCGGGGGGGCACGGGGGTGGTGGGGGTTCACTGGCCCTCGTGCCTCCTGTCTGTACAGAACTCCATTCCCCAAACCCATCGTTGACACGCTGACATTGAATGCGGTCCCTCCAGCCATTGGCAGAAGGGCCAAACAGTTGAGGCCTAGGTAGGCAGGAGCTAGACTGCTTGGTTACGAGCTAACACTCGGCACCACAGAGACTGAGGGAGGCAGGTCGCGGTCAGCGAGGGCAGGGGCATCCGCCCATTCAAATTATTTGCACACTCCATTAGGCAATCTCACCCAGCTCCTGTCCCCACTGAGAGCACTGGCAACATAGATAAGAGTGTCACAGAGATGCGAAGAGGAAACAGATGGGAGCGTGGGTTTACTGTCCACCTGAGCCCAATGCAGAAATTGGCAGCCAAGATGTCTGGTGTGCTCGAGCTCAGAGCAAAACAGCACACCAACGTCTGTTGGGGAAACATTCAAATCCAATGGCCGGCTGCCAGCCTTGCGTACAGGAGCTTGAACTGAGTGGTGGTTTTATCGGAGAATGCTTTAATTCCTCGTGGTGTTCTTGCCTTGCTGCTTGGCCAACACTCGCGTGCAGTGTGGACAGAATACTCCAGTTCTGAAGGTAGGGACTAAATAGAAACACTTCCCCCCCCCCCCCCCACCTTCCGTTGGCACAAAAATTAAATCCACAAGAAGGGTTCCTGTCTGTGCCAAGCCAGTTGCTAAACCACAGTAAATATCAGATTCTCCACTAAGTAACACACACAAAATGCTGGAGGATCTCAGCAGGCCAGGCAGCATCTATGGAAAAAAAGTACAATCGCCATTTTGGGCCGAAACCCTTCAGCAGGACTGGAGAAAAAAGGCTGAGGAGTAGATTTGAAAAGGTGAGGGGGAGGAGAAAAAGCACAAGGTGACAGGTGAAACCGGGAGGGGGAGGGATGAAGTAAAGAGCTGGGAAGTTGATAGGGAAAGAGACAGAAGGCCATGGAAGAAAGAAAAAGGGGGAAGGAGCACCAGAGGGAGGTGATGGGCAGGCAAGGAGATAAGGTGAGAGAGGGAAAGGGGGACGGGAAATGGAGAAGGGGGAAAGTTTGGGGAGGCATTACTGGGAGTTTGAGAAATCGATGTTCATGCCATCAGGTTGGAGGCTACCCAAATGGAATATAAGGTGTTGTTCCTCCAACCTGAGTGTGGCCTCATCACGACAGTGGAGGAGACCATGGATGGACATATCGGAATGGGAATGGGAAGTGGTATTAAAATGGGTGGCCACTGGGAGATCCTGCTTCTTCTGATGGACAGAGCACAGATGCTCGGCAAAGCGGTCTTCCAATCTACGTTGAGCTCATATAATTTATGTTCTTTCTCTGTGCTGTATGTACCGATGGGCCTGTGATGCTGTTGCGGGCAAGTTTTCGTCCGAGGTACGGGTGGAAGGGGATACTGTAAAGTGGCATTAAGAGGAGTTTAGACAGACACAGGGAATAGAGATACGGATCAGAAGATATTTAGTTCAATTTAGCGTCATGCTCAGTACAGACATTGTGGGCTGAAGGGCCTGGATGTGAGCTGTACTGTCAAAGCAAGGATGTAATGCTGAGGCTTAATTAGGCATTGGGCAGACCACATCTGGGGCATAATAAGCAGCTTTAGGCCCTGTATCTGAGAAAGTAGGCGCTGGCACTGGGGAGGATCCAGAGGAGGTTTATGAATATGAGCCTGGGAATGAAAGGGTTAAAGTGTGAGGAGCATTTAAATGGCCCTGGGTCTGTACTTTCTGGAGTTTAGAAGAATGGCTGGGGAGGGGAATCTCAACTTAAACGCACCGAATACTGGAAAGCCAAGCTAGAGTGGATGTGGAGAGGATGTTTCCAGCAGTGGGGGAGCCTCGGAGCAGGGGATACAGCCTCAGAATACAGCAGGGGTGGCCACCCTGGGGACCACGGAACCCTAGCTTAATGGTATTGGTCCATGGCATCAAAAAGGTTGGGAAGACCTGGAAAGGAGGGACGTCCGGTAAGAACAGAGATGGGGAGGAATTACCCTAACCAGGGGGCAGGTAATCTCTGAAATCATTGCCACAGATGGCTGCGGAGGGCAAGTTATTTCAAGCAGAGATTGATAGATAGGGCATCGAAGGTTACGGGACGGAGGCAGGAGAATCGGGTTGAGGGGGATGATACATCAGCCGTGATGGAGTGGAACAGCAGACCCGATGGGCCGAATAGCCACTCCTATGGGTTACGGGGTTATGCTCTGTGTTCATCGGGCAATGAAGAGTGATTGAGTAAAGCTAGGAATTGTGCTTCTTCCCTACAGTACCCTGACACGGTGTCATACGAAACGGACGCATACTGCAAGCACCCAGCCACACTCTACTCGTATTATGTGGCCGATCCCGAACAGCCTACAGGTGGGTGTCAGACCCCTCGGGGTGAAGCGTTTGGAACCCTGCCTGCGTCTCCCCACGGGTTTAAGTCCCTGATCCAGTCAATGTCCACTCTTTCCCCGCCCCTTCCAAAAGAACAGTGCCGCTGTTGAAACGCAGCGGGAGCTGTCGCGCTTGACCACGGCGTCCCCGCCTCTCTCCCGCACTGGTGGAGGCTTGTGCTCGTTCCCTCATCTGCCCCTCGCTCTCCCGTAACGTTCTGGGAGCGTGGGAGGAAGCCGGAACACCCCGGAGGAAGGCCGCGCGGTCGTGGAGGGGAACGTGCACTCTTCCCACAGACAGCGGCGGGAATTGAGTCACGATCGCTGGTGCTGTAAAGCGTCACGCCACTGTACCGTCCGGGCCGCCCACCACCCTCTAACGGGCCGCCTCTGTCTGCACGCAGATCATTACTGGACTGGGACGGAGCACCACGCCATTGGCTACGACCACTTTGACGGCGGGCAGTTCACACAGCTTCAGAACGTGGCCGTCTCCCACCTTCAGAGCCTGTACCCGCAGTTCCCTCTGGAGGTGGTGAGTAACCCGGACCCTCCACTGCCGAACCACAACGCCTGCCCCTTGGACGAGGAGTACAACCAGGTACATCTCTCTTTTTACAGGAAGATACCTTTATTGCAAATTACATCCATCATCATGGACCGCTACCGTCCAGCCCAGGCTCTCTTCTCACTGCTGCCATCAGGAAGAAGGTACAGGAGCCGTGGGTCCCACCCCACCAGTTATTACATCAGGCTCCTGAGCCAGAGGGGATAGCTTCACTCACCTCAGCCCTGAGCACATCCCACAAACTATGGGCTCACTTTCAAGGATTCTACACCTCATGTTCCCAATACTTTATGTATCTGTTAGTCTCATGAGACCATGGATTTGCACCTTGGAAGGTTTCCAGGACGCAGGCCTGGGCAAGGTTGTATGGAAGACCAGCAGTTGCCCATGCAGCAAGTCTCCACTCTCCACAACACCGATGTTGTCCAAGGGAAGGGCATTAGAACCCACACAGCTTGGCACCGGTGTTGTCGCAGAGCAATGTGTGGTTAAGTGCCTTGCTCAAGGACACAACGCGTTGCCTCAGCCAAGGCTTGAACTAGCGACCTTCAGATCACTGGATGAATGCCTTAACCACTTGGCCACGTGCCAACACTCCCAATACTTATTTTTATTTATTTATTGAGATACGGCGCGGAATAGGCCCTTACGAGCTGTGCCGCTCGGCAATCCCCTGATTTAATCCTAGCCTAATCACCGAACAATTTACAATGACCAGTTAAGCTACTGACCTGTACGTCTTTGGACTGTGGGAGGAAACCGGAGCACCCAGAGGAAACCCATGCGGTCACAGGGAGAATGTACAAACTCTTTACAGGCCGTGGTGGGAATTGAACCCAGGTCGCTGGTACTGTAAAGCGTTGTGCTAACCTCTACGCTACCATGCCACCACTATTATTATTTTGGTTATTGGACATCAGCGATTCATTTTTTTAACTGATAGAGTGAGGGGTGACCTCATTGAAACCTATAGAATGGTGGAAGGCCTTGATAGGGTGGAATGTGGAGAGGATGTTTCCAATGATGGGAAGTGTCTAAGACCAGAGGACACAGCCTCAGAATAGAGGGTCGTCTTTTTAGAAGGCAGATGAGGAGGTATTTCATTAGCCAGAGAGTGGCGAATCTGTGGAATTCTTTGCCACAGGCAGCTGTGGAGGCTAACTGTTTACGTACGTTTAAGGCAGAGGTTGACAAATTCCTGATTGGTCAGGGCATGAAGGGATATGGGGAGAAGGCAGGAGATTGGGGCTGAGAGGGAAATTGGATCAGCCATGATGAAATAGTGGAGCAGACTCGAGGGGCCAAATGGCTCCTATATCTTTTGGTCTTTTTGCACACTTCATTGTCCTTTGTATATTGGTTGTCTGTGTGTGCAATTCTTCATCAATTCTATTGTGGTTCTTTGTATTTACTATGAATGCCCACAAGGAAATTAATCTCAGGGTTTATATGGTGACAGGTTTGATAAGTTTACTTTTAACGTTACAATACTACAAAATATTACAAGCACGTGGACTCTAACAATGAGTAACACTATTACTACACAAGCCAAATTAAATTAACGTTCTCATTTCAGTCAGGATGGCATTTATCCCCTGGAACACCTCCATGGTAACCTCTGACACCATGTATTCCCTCTCTGCTGTTATTCCGGGCATGGACATACCCCTGGAACTTGGCCAGGCAGTTCGCCTGGGTGGGACGCTTCACTGCCCTATGGATAGCTACAGTATCTTTGCCAACCCCAGGGGAAAACTTACTAGGACATCCTCATCTGTCCTTCCTGGATGGCCATCCATAAATGGGGTGGGAATGACAACCATTTTCATTGGGTTTAGTGGACAACCCTCTGGGATTTCCCCGGTCTCCCCAAGTCAGTGTTAATCTCCTGCAGTTTGAGAGGTGAAGAAAGGGAATTGCAGGACAGTTGTGTCACTTTGGTTCATTAATAGTGGGGGAAGTAGAGGAGAAAAAGGCTCTCTAATGGACTAATGGGGATATGCCCAATGGGGATTGGATTGTTGTGTGACCAATAGCTGGCAGGTAGGGACAGAGAAGTGAAAGGTCAAAGGGCAAATGATGATCTCTCTCTCTCTCTCTCTCCCTGGAGAAACATTGAAACAGAAATAAAGAGGATTTGTTATTTGAGTTTATAAAAGAAAAGGCAGTGCGGTGGTGTAGAGATTAGCTAATACATTAATACAGCACTGCCAATCTAAGTTCAATCCCTGCTGCTGTCTGATAGGAGTTTGTATGATCTCCCCACGAAGGTGGGGGTTTCCTCTGTGTGGGTTTTCAACCTCTCACTGCTACAGACGGAAGTTCCCACTTGCTTCAAAAAGGCAACAATTATACCAGTGCCTAAGAAGAATAATGTGGGCTGCCTTAACGACTATTGCCCGGTAGCACTCACATCGACAGTGATGAAATGCTTTGAGAGGTTGGTCATGACTAGACTGAACTCCAGCCTCAGCAAGGACCTGGACCCGCTGCAACTTGCCTACTGCCACAATAGGTCAATGGCAGACATAATCTCAATGACTCTCCACGTGGCTTTAGACCACCCCTGGACAACACAAACACCTACGTCAGGATGCTGTTCATCGACTATAGCTCAGCATTTAGTACCATCATTCCCACAATCCTGATTGAGAAGCTGCAGAACCTGGGCCTCTGTACCTCCATCTGCAATTGGATCCTCGACTTCCTAACCTGAGGACCACAGTCTGTGTGGATTGGTGATAACATCTCCTCTTCGCTGACGATCAACACTGGCGCACCTCAGGGGTGTGTGCTTAGCCCACTGCTCTACTCTCTATATACACATGACTGTGTGGCTAGGCATAGCTCAAATACCATCTATAAATCTGCTGACAATACATCCATTGTTGATAGAATCTCAGGTGGTGATGAGAGAGCGTACAGGAGTGAGATATGCCAACTAGTGGAATGGTGCCACAGCAACAACCTGGCACTCAACGTCAGTAAGACAAAAGAGCTGATTGTGGACTTCAGGAAGGGTAAGACAAAGGAACACATGCCAATCCTCATAAAGGGATTAGAAGTGATGAGGGTGAGCAGTTTCAAGTTCCTGGGTGTCAAGATCTCTGAGAATCTAACCTGGTCACAACATATCGATGTAGTTATAAAGAAGGCAAGACAGCGGCTATACTTTATTAGAAGTTTGAAGAGATTTGGTATGTCAACCAATACACTCAAAAACTTCTATATTTGTACCGTAGAGAGCATCACTGTCTGGTATGGAGGGGCTACTGCTCAGGACCGAAAGAAGCTGCAGAAGGTTATAAATCTAGTCAGCTCCATCTTGAGTACTTGCCTACGAAGTACCCAGGGCATCTTCAGGAAGCGGTGTCTCAGAAAGGCAGCGTCCATTATTAAGGACCTCCAGCACCCAGGGCATGTCCTTCTCTCACTGTTACCATCAGGTAGGAGGTACAGAAGCCTGAAGTCACACACTCAATGACTCAGGAACAGCTTCTTCCCCTCTGCCATCTGATTCCTAAAGGGACATTGAATTTTTGGACACTACCTCACTTTTTAAAATATACAGTATTTCTGCTTATGCACGTTTTTAAAAAAATCCATTCAATACACATAATTGATTTACTTGTTTATTTATTATTATGTTTTATTTTATTTATATTTTTCTCTGCTAGATTATGTATTGCATTGAACTGCTGCTGCTAAGTTAATAAATTTCACATCACATGCCGGTGATAATAAACCTGATTCAGATTCTGATTCTCTGGGTGCTCTGGTTTCCTCCTACATCGCAAAGGTGTGTGGGTTGGTAGATTAACTGGTCATATGGGTGTAATCAGGCTGCACAGGCTCATTGGGATGGAAGGGATGTTCCTGAACCTGATGGTGTGAATGCTGAGGCTCCTGTACCACCTTCCTGATGGCAGCAGCGAGAAGAGAGCATGACCTTGGTGATGGGTGCTACTTTCCTGTGACAATGCTTCGTGTAGAGATGCTCAAAGGAGGGGAGGGCTTTACCCATAATGGACTGGGCTATATCCACTACTTTCTGTAGGATTTCCTGTTCAAGGGCTTTGGTGTTTCCATACCAGGCTGTGATGCAGCCAGTCAATATACTCTCTACCACACATCTATAGAAGTTTGTCGAAGTTTTAGATGTCATGCTGAATCTTTGCCAACTTCTAAAGAAGCAGAGGCACTGTCGTGCTTTCTTCATAATTGCATTTACATATTGAGCCCAGGACAGGTCCTCTGAAATTGTAACAGTGAGGAATTTGAAGTTGCTGACCCTTTCCGCCTCTGATCATCCGATGAGGACTGGCTCTTGGACCTCTGGATTCCTCCTCCTGAGATCAATAATCAGCTGCTTGGTCTTGCTGACACTGAGTGAGAGGTTGTTGTTGTGGCACCACTCGGCCAGATTTTCAGTCGCCCTCCTGTATGCTGATTTGATTTGGCCAATGGCAGTGATGTCATCAGCAAACTTGAACGTGGCAATGGAGCTGTGTATCTTTATCTATATCTCCACCTATCTGTTTCTTTATCTCTGCCCCTATCTAGCTACCTGTCTTTCTCTATCTCAACCTCACCATGTCACCATGTCCTTTCCTGTACCCTGCAGGTGTTCCCGATGCTGTACCCTTCATACCAGACGTCCGCCGACACCTCCAGCCCCTCTGTATCGGAAGATGATGACTACAACGTGGGCAGCCCCGTGCTGGAGGTTTCCGACAGCGAATTTGACGAGAACATCCCTCCCAGGGAATCCTCAACACACGATGGAGGTCAGTGTCAACCAGTGGAAGCCACACCAATTCCAGCCTCCCAGTGGCTGCTGGAGCATGTGGTGATGGGGCTGGCATTTCGGGTCTACATCTGGGGAGGGCACCAGATCCGAGAGTGGCTGTGGATGGGATTTCCTCGGATCATGTGCGAGATGGGGGAGTTGTTGTGCAGGGAAAGTGGAAAAGCTGGGCAGCTTCTCCTTGAATGAGAGAATCGTGAGAGGAAACATGTTTGTGGAGGAACGTTAAGATTATTCACCCCCATATCTATCTCCATCTCTACCTATCTGTCTCCCTATGTCTCTATCTATCGCTATCTCTCTATAATTATCTCTCTGTCTCTAACTGTTCCTTCCATACCACACGCCAACACCCACTAACTTGGAACACTCACCATGTCCTTTCCTGCGCTACTGGTGGATAGATAGTGCTACTGTGGGGAGGGAGGTGGAGGGAAGTGTTCGCCACACATAAAAGTGGTGTCGTAGACTGTGAAGATGGCTATCAGAAATTACAGAATGATCTCAATCGGCTGGGTAAATGGGTCAAGGGATGCCAAATGGAGTTTAACTTGGATAAGCATGAGCGGTTGCATTTCGGGAAGATAAATCAGCGTAGGAATTTCCATCGTGAGTGGTAGAGCCAGGAGTTAGCCAGAGGGAGTGTGTTAGAACGGAGGGACCTGGGAGTCCATTTATTTGCCTCCTTTAAAGTGGAGTTACAGGTAGACAGTGGCGAAGAAGCCATTTGGCCTGTTGGCCTTCATTACTGAATATAGAAGTTGGGATGTTATGTTGCAGATGTGCAAGGCTGCATTTGGAATATTGTTTAGTTCTGGTCACCCTGCTATAGGAAGAAAAGCATCAACACAGAAAAGATTGACAAGGATCTTGCTGGGACTCGAGGGACTGAGGTATGGAGAAAGGTTGAGTAGGTTAGGATTTTTTTCCCATTGGAACATAGGAGAATGAGGAGTGGCCATATAGAGGTATATAAAATCACGAGGGGGCATCAGTAAGGTGAATGCACTCAGTCTTTTCCCCAGGATTAGTGAATCAAGAACTAGAGGGCATAGGATTAAGGTGAGAAGAGAGAGCTGAGGAGAAACCTCTTCTCCTAGGGGGTGGTCCGTATATGGAATGAGCTGCCATGGGAATTGGTTGAGACAGGTGCAAATAACAACATTTAAAAGTCACTTGGATAGGTACATGGATAGGAAAGGTTTAGAGTAGGTATTCTCAACTTAGGGCCCATGGACCCTTTGTTTAATGGCATTGGTATAAAAAAAGGTTGGGAACCCCTGGTTTAGAGGGATGTGGTCCAAACGTGGGCAAATGGAACTGGCATAGGTGGCATGGGCTAGCTGGGCTGGAAGGCCTGGTTCTAAGCTGATGCTGTGCTGTGCGTTCTGTTGACTGCAGCTTGGTGTGAAGGTTTATTCTGGACCCTAGTGTTTGACTGCCCGCTGAGTTAGTTCCCAAAGGACATAGGCAAGAAAAAGGAACTGGTGAGAAATTTTTCTTTGGTTAAAGATGTGAGGCTGATGTCAGACCCATTACAGATCATGCTACCGGACGGTGTCACACATCTGATCAGTCTCCTTATTTGGCTTCACAACTTTGCTAATCGTAAACATGATTTGATGTTTTTTTTTGCTCCTTTCCTTTGCGGGTGACTCAAACAGGCACAAGTTTCCACCGCATACATAGAAGCTCCCTAGGGCTTCGGGTGTGAGTATGTCAGACTCTGGGGGGGGGGGTTGTTATTAAAAGAACCCAAACCTTGCACTTGTTCACCACATGTGTGTAGTTTAGTCACACATGGCTGCTTCATCTAACAAAATATCAAATTTTCTGATTTTGGGCAACTCACTCTTTTTTATCTGCAACAGAGCCAGACATTTCTGTCCGCCATATTTTTGACTCATTCCCCCCCTACCAACACATTTTTAATATTCTTTTACTTAATAAGTATGTCTCACGAACCCCCCCCTCCATCGGCTCGTAATAAAACAGGAAAACAGATTATTATCTGAATGGTGGCCGATTAGGAAAAGGGGAGGTGCAACGAGACCTGGGTGTCATTATACACCAGTCATTGAAAGTGGGCATGCAGGTACAGCAGGCGGTGAAAAAGGCGAATGGTATGCTGGCATTTATAGCGAGATGATTCGAGTACAGGAGCAGGGAGGTACTACTGCAGTTGTACAAGGCCTTGGTGAGACCACACCTGGAGTATTGTGTGCAGTTTTGGTCCCCTAATCTGAGGAAAGACATCCTTGCCATAGAGGGAGTACAAAGAAGGTTCACCAGATTGATTCCTGGGATGGCAGGACTTTCATATGATGAAAGACTGGATGAACTAGGCTTATACTCATTGGAATTTAGAAGATGGAGGGGGGATCTGATTGAAACGTATAAAATCCTAAAGGGATTGGACAGGCTAGATGCAGGAAGATTGTTCCCGATGTTGGGGAAGTACAGAACGAGGGGTCACAGTTTGAGGATAAAGGGGAAGCCTTTTAGGACCGAGATGAGGAAAAACTTCTTCACACAGAGAGTGGTGAATCTGTGGAATTCTCTGCCACAGGAAACAGTTGAGGCCAGTTCATTGGCTATATTTAACAGGGAGTTAGATATGGCCCTTGTGGTAAAGGGATCAGGGGGTATGGAGGGAAGGCTGGTACAGGGTTCTGAGTTGGATGATCAGCCATGATCATACTGAATGGCGGTGCAGGCTCGAAGGGCCGAATGGCCTACTCCTGCACCTATTTTCTATGTTTTCTATGTTTCTAAATTCATTTGGTCTCACCCTTTTGAAGATTGCTCCCTTGATTTACTGCTCCACCGCTCAATCTGCTGTTCCTGAATAAACCTCTTGTACGATAAAGATAACGACTTGATGTCTCAGTCTACCTTGTTATGACCCTTATACTTTACTTGATTGCCTGCACTGCACGCTCTCTGTAACTCTATTTTTCCCTTCGACTATCCCATCCTACTTATAGTTTGTCTTGATGGCATGCAAGCAAAGCTTTTCGCTGGATCTCATGTGATGATAACAAAACCAATTACCTTCTCTGCAATCTCAAACTACCTTTGCTCCCTCTACCATGGTTTCCCAGTGCCTGACCATCTTAATTCTACTTCCCTTTCCCATCCCATCATGTCAATCCAAGGCCTCCTCTACTGCTGCAATGAGGCCACCCCAAGGTTGGAGGAGCAACATGTCATATCATATCCGGGTAGCCTCCAAACTGATGGCATAAACTTCGAGTTCTCCAACCTACAATAATTTTTCCCCTCACCTCCTTCTCTTTCTATTCCCCATTCTGGCTCCCTTCTCACCCCTTCTCTTCTCCTCATCTGCTTATCACCTCCCTCTGGTGCCCTCCTTCCTTCCCATTTTCCAATGGTCCACTCTCTTCTCCTATTACATTCCTTTTTCTTCAGGTCTTTACCTCTTCCACCTATCCCCTGCCAGCTTCTCCCATCATCACCCTCTCCCCTATCCCCCCACCTGCCTTCCTCACCTGGTCTCACCTATCCCCTGCCAGCTTCTCCCATCATCACCCTCTCCCCTATCCCCCCACCTGCCTTCCTCACCTGGTCTCACCTATCCCCTGCCAGCTTGTTCTCCTCCCCTCCTCCTGCACGTCATTGGGAGGTGATTGGAAACTGGTTGGTCTCGGGGGAACTATTGATGAAAGGGGAATGGAGGGCTATGTGGGAGGGAAAGGTTAGATTGATCTTGGAGTAGGCTAAAAGGTAAGCATAACATCATGGGACAAATGGCCTGTGCTGGGCAGTAGTGTTCTATGTTCTAGGTTTTTCAATCTCTGGCTTGACTATATGCAGCCATCGGGCCTCCACAGCCCTCTTAGGTATAGAATTGCCCTGGGCATTCTCCCTTCTCCACTCTTCCATCAGATAGAAGGTACAAAAAAGCATATGCCACCAGACTTAAGGGCAGCTTCTACCCTCCTGTTATAAGACTGGCTCCCTCAGATGATAAGGTGAACTCCTGACCTCACAATCTACCTTGTTCTGGCCTTGCATCTTGTTTAGTTTTGTGTTCTATGAAACTCACGAGGAACGTGCAAACTCTGCCCACAGAGAGCGGCTGAGGTCGGGATTGAACTCAGGCTAGAGGTTATTGCTTAGCAGTACTAACTGCTGTTTCACTCCCACGGGTCTGTTCACCTGTAGACTGATCTTGGCCCAGTCTCCTGCCAGCTCATCCCTTTGTTGTAAAGTTCTCGTTTGCTGTTCCTCACTAGAGCACTTATCCCCCACCTATCCAGTTCCCCCTGCACCAGGGGTTCCCAAACTTTTTTTATTATGCAAGTTGTCCATGGACCCCACGTTGGGAGCCCCTGTCCTGCACCCACCTCAGCCCTCATCACTGTTTCTTTCCCCCCTCCACCTTCTCCTTCGCCCCCCCCACAGTTACCATCTGCCCTCCCTACCTCCCTCCCCTTTCAAGTACCATCACCTTCAGCCCTTTGTCACCTCTCCTCTCACCTTCGAGCCTCTGTCGCTATTCCCACCATCCTCTCCTCTGTCTGCCCATTACCCCTCCTCAGCTGGATCTACCCATCACCTGCTCACTCTTGCTCCTCCCTTCCCTATCACCATCACCTCTTTACACTGACTGTCTCCCATCTA
Source organism: Mobula birostris (assembly GCF_030028105.1). Classification (NCBI taxonomy): domain Eukaryota; kingdom Metazoa; phylum Chordata; class Chondrichthyes; order Myliobatiformes; family Myliobatidae; genus Mobula; species Mobula birostris. Next base: position 22,848,331 of record NC_092380.1, read on the forward strand.
CCTTTCAGTCTGTATCAAGGGTCTTGGCCTGAAATGTCAACTCTTCATTTCCCTTAGTACACGCACACACGGGGACAACGAGAAGCCTACCTGGAGCAGTATTACAGGCACATAAGTAGCATCACATCATGCACAAATTTGACAAGAAGAATATACAAAATTTACACAAAAAAACACAATTAGAACAAAAAAAGCTAAATTGGTCATAATGTTGATATTCTGAAGTAGTGGATAGGCTTTTGTCTGTTGCTTCAAGAAATGAATGATTGAAGGGAAGTCACTGTTCCTGCACCTGGAGATTCAAAGTTCAAAGTAAATTTATTATCAAAGTACATCTAAGTCAGCATATTCAACCTTGAGATTCATTTCCTTGTTTGTATACTCAATAAATTCATAGTAGAGAATAACCATAATAGAATCCATGAAGGAACGTGCCAACTTGGGCTTTCAACCGTTGTGCACAAGACAAAAACCTGCGCAAATACAAAAATAAAGAAATAATAATAAATAAATAAGCAAAAATTATTGCGAACATGAGACAAAGGGTCCTTGAAAGTGAGTCCATAGGTTGTGAGAACAGTTCAGTGATGGGGTGAGTGAAGTTGGGTGAAGTTATGCCCTTTGGTTCAAGGGTCTGGTGGTTGAGGGGTAATTGAGGTGTGGGACTTCATTCAGACTTCTGTAGATGGCATGGCCTGGGTGGTGGGCATTTTTGATGATGGACGTTGCCTGCTTGGAGCAGTGTCTCCTGTTGATACTACTGATGGTGGGGAGGGACTCTGAGTCCTCCAGCATTTTGCATGTTGCTCCAGGTTCCACCAAGGGCTTTCTCTTGTGTCTATTCCACCTCTTTGTCTCTTTGAGTCTAATTGACCTTCAGCCTCTGCCCTCTATCTCTCCCTCCAACTATTTTCTAAGAAAGGACGTGCTGTCCTTGGAGAAGTTCACGAGAACGATCCCAGATATGAAAGGGTTAATGTATGAAGAGCGCTCGATAGCTCTGGGCTTGTACGCCCTGAAGTTTAGAGTGAGGAGGGATCTCATTGAAACCTATCGATTATTGAAAGGCCTTCACAGAGTGGCTGTGGAGACGATGTTTCCAATAGTGGGAAAGTCCAAACAGGGCCCAGCCTCAGAATAGAAGGATGTCCCTTTAGAACAGAGATGAGGGGGAATTTATTTAGCCAGCGTGTGATGAATCTGTGGCATTCATTGCCACAGACGTGGAGGCCAAGTCATTTGGTATATTTAAAGTTGATAGGTTCTTGATTAGAAAGGGCGTCAGAGATTGTGGGGAGAAGGTGTGAGAATGGGGTTTGAGGGGGATGAGACAGCCAGAATACAATGGGCTGAATGGCCTAATACCGCTTCTGTGCCTTATGGTCTTGTGCCTTACCCTTTTCAGGTGCCCGGAAGAAAGTCCGTCTCTACCAGTTCCTGCTGGAGCTACTGAAGAGCGGAGACATGCGGGACTGCGTGTGGTGGGTGGACAGAGAAAAGGGCACCTTCCAGTTCTCCTCCAAGCACAAGGAGATGCTGGCCCACCGCTGGGGCATGCAGAAGGGCAATCGCAAGAAGATGACCTACCAGAAGATGGCCCGAGCACTGAGGAACTACGGCAAGACGGGCGAGATTCGCAAGATCAAGAAGAAGTTAACCTACCAGTTCGACGGCACGTTGCTCGGCCAGAAAAAGGTGGACTGTAAAGCCAGCTACATGCCCTAGAGTCCCCGGAGAGAGCTGGAACAGAGTCTAAATTTCATTGAGACAAGAACGCCGGTTTTAACAAAGCATTTACTTCCTTGTTCCCTTTTGCGATGTGTTAGTTTGTCTTAAGAGAGCGCTGTTGAAATTATTGGCATCTTGTTTTCCCAGGCTCATGGGCCGCGTTCATGGGCAGCGCTCCGAGTAAAGCTATAGTGACCTTGTTCTGCCACGTTGCTCAGAAGGTTAAAGGCGGTTGTTTAATAAATTGGGAAGCTCCACCCCCCCCCCAGGGGTAGATAGAAATAACTTTTGGGGTGCTTGAGATGCGAGATACAATGAGAAGTGATCAATTTAAAATTGTTAGCTCTTTCTCTCCAGAGGCTGCCTCGCCTGCTATTTGCAGCATTTTCTGTTTTTTTTCATATTTGTATAGGGTAGGGGGTTTAAGTGGGTGGGGGAGGGAGGGGGAATAGTGATTGGAAGTTCAGCGAGGGGGGAGAAACTGGGCGTACTCTTGAAGCAATGAGCGAAGTTTGGAAGCACTTCCTTCAGCGAAGGAAGGTGAAATTGTGACGCTTCTGCCCCAAACCCCCAGGAAAACAAAAGTAGAAGTTGTTAACTCAGTTTGGCGATTTCCAGTCATTAGAGTCTGAATCCCCACTCGCCAGGGCTTTGTCAGAGGTAGACCGGTGGGGTGGGGGGCGCAGGTGTTGGAGCTGGGGCTCCGATCAGCCGCGGCTCGCCATACTCTAACCCCTTCCTCTCCTGACGTCCTCTCTCTCTGATCCTGGCCCGACCTGAATCCGGATCGCTCCAGGACTAGAGGGTTATCATAAATTCTGCATATGCTGGAAATCCAGAGATTTATCAGCACCCACCAGGTACGACTTGGAAGACATAGGAGTAGAATTGTGCCATTCGGCCCATCAAGTCTGTTCCGCCATTCCATATTGGCTGATATTTCCCTCTACCTTCTCCCCGTAATCTTTGATGCCCACCATACCACTGCTGTCCGCACAGAAGGCAAAAAAAATCCTTGTAATCCATCAAAGTGCGGGGCGACTACTTTGAGTAAGTCAGCAGATTTTAATTTTAAAAGCCAGTTTTAAAATTTTTAATTTTAATTTTAATCCAAATTTTAATTTTAAAATTTGGATTTCTTAAAGCCGGTCACAGAGTATTTGAGCACCGCCTCGGATTGATTCGATTGGTCTCATGCCCTGCCCATCCATCACGCAAAACTGATCCCCAAACTCCCTTTGGTCAACGCCCCATCAATCGGCCTTCCATCTGTCCAATTGGACATCTTGAATCGTTAAAGGGGCGGAGCCATTTGAGGGCGGCCCTAATCATATGGGTCCATGGTCGATGGGGGCCTCCCTGGTCAACACAGGGCAGATTTAGAGGGCAAGTGACATCTCGGAGGGGCAGCGAGCACCTAGCCCCCAGCTCTCAGTAGGGAGTCGATTTAAAATGAGCAAGAGTCTCACAGTGTTCAGTGTACACATTCAAAGTTGGCATTAAGTTGCTCAAAAGGGTCGGTCCATTCTGGAGCCGCGGAGGGAGGGGTGAGCCAGCGGGTCTCCTTCCTGGAGACACCCGCAGTAGAAGCATTAAACACGCGAAAGGATCCAGAGGGACCGGGGGTGGAAGCGAAGGATCAAATCCATAAAAATATCTCTACCAGGATGTTTGATGTAGCTGTGTATATTCATGGAACTTGAGGGGAGGTGTGGGTGGGTTTTGGAAACGAGTTTTGTATCATTAAGAATCCAAGCGGGGGTGGGGGGTGGGGGGTGGGGTCAGCTTCTGGTTTTGTTTTATGAGTCTTAATTATCTCTTAGTGTATTGTACAGAAAGTGCCCTGCTTCGAACTACCAAACCAGTGCGTCTGGCTATCGAACACCACGCACTCCCACAGGGATGCCCGTTCGCGGGGTTCTGAGGGTCCCTGCTTCCAGTGTCTAGGAGCATTGTCCTCACATACTGCCTTGAGGGAGTGTAGGGGGTCGGAAATATACGGGAGTTAAGCCAAGGTAGCCTTCTTTACCTCAGCTTTAGGCACCGTCCCGTCCGTCCCGTGTTGTAAATAAATGTAAATACCACAAGTTTTATTCTCTTCGTACTAACTGTTCAGTCACGTCAGGAGTTTGATATGTTTGTATGTTTAACAAGATTAAACAGAGAATCGAAGTTTAACAGCGATCTTTGTCATTAGTTACGGTGCTCGGCACAGAAACTGTCTCTCTCGCTCAGAGTCTGCCCTGACCATTAACCGTAACACACGCACAATGCTGGAGGAACTCAACAGGTCAGGCAGCCTCTATGGAGAGGAATAAACAGTCGACGTTTCGGGCCGAGACACATCATTCATACTAATCTCCACTTTCCCATTTCCCATTCCCCATTCCCTATTCGACCAACCACCAAACATTAACCCACCAACCTGCGCGCCTTTGGGCTGTGAGGGAAACCCCAGGCGGTCACAAAGGGAGAACATGCGAACTCTACACGGACAGCGAGAGCGGTCGCGATCTAACAAGGGTACCTGTAGCTGCGAATCGGCAGTTCTACTGTATCAACCAATTTACACACTTAACGCTGGGAAAGCAATGGGAATTTATTGACACTTCTCTATTTTTTCCCCAAAATAAATTTTAATGGAGGTTCAATAAATTTTAATGGGTGTCATTCAGGATAGCAGGCAAAGGGTGCAGTAGAAGTTCAGGAGGATGCTACCAGGACTGGAGGGCTTGAGTTATCATGAGAGGCTGGATAGGCTGGGACTGGCGCGAAGAAGACTGACAGGCGACTTTATAAAACCGCGAGGGGCAGAGATAGGGTGAACGGTCACATTCTTTGACCGCCCCCGGGGTAGTGGAGGGTCAAACCAGAGTGCACGGGTTTAAGGTGGGAAGGGAAAGATTTAAAAGGGAATTTTTTCACACAGAGGGTGGTGGGTGTATGGAATGCGCTGCCAGAGGTGGGTATTTCAATTAAAAGACATCTGGATGGGAACGGTTTCGAGGGTTATGGGCTAAACACAGGCAAATGGGATTATCTTGGATAAACATCTTGGCCAGCACGGATGAGATGGGTTGAAGGGCCTGTTTCTGTGCTCTGTGACTCTATGGCATTCACATATCACTTCCAACTGTATCCTAAATACCACAGTGACTTGAATTTTCTTTACACAAACTGCATGAAATCAAAGTTTATAACTTGTACTTTAATAAATTTTCATCAAATTATATTTATTCCTAAAATACACAGTAATTGTAATCGTTAACAACACGCAAAAAGCTGGAGGAACTCAGTGGACAATGTGACATGCCTTGTCCTATGTTTATCGTAACTTCAAATCTATACTTACAACATGTCCACACCATTCCTTGTTCTTCCTTGAATTAAGATGTACTCTTAGACCATAAGACATACGGCATAGGGGCAGAATGAGGATATTCAGTCCATCGAGTCTGCTCTGCTATTCCATCATGGCTGATTCATTATCCCTCAACCCCATTCTCCTGCCTTCTCCCCATAAACTTTGATGCCCTGACTAATCAAGAACCTATCAACCTCTGCTTTAAGTATACTCAATGACTTATCATCCACAGCCACCTGCAGCAATTAATTCCACAGATTCATCACTCTTTGGCTAAAGACATTCCTCCTCATCTCTGTACCAAATGGATGTCCCTCTTTTCTGATCCCTCTGGTCCGAGACTTCCCCACTACAGGAAACATCCTCTCCACATCCATTCTATCTAGGCCTATCAATATTTGATAGGTTGCAACGAGATTCCGCCCCCAACCCCATTTTTCTAAAGTCAAGTGAGTACAGGCTCGGAGCCATCAAATGCTCCTCATATGTTAACCCTTTCATTCCTGGAATCATTCTCATGAACCTCGTCTGGAACCTCTCCAATGCCAGCACATCCTTTCTTAGATAAGGTGCCCAGAATTGTACACAATACTCCCAAGTGTGGTCTGAACAATGTCTAATAAAGCCTCAGCATTACATCCTTGCTTTTATGTTCTAGTCCTCTTGGAATGAATGATGAATGCTAACATTGCATTTGCCCTCCTTACCACCAACTGAACCTGCAAGTTGACCTAGACAGGGCCTGTGGTCCTTCCCCGAGGAGCCTTTACACTGGCTGCACTGAGTTTTAGTGCATTTCTCTGAATGGACCCTGGAGTGTGCTCGCTGGTTCGCCTACGGATGTCTCCTTACACTGCACGACCAACAGGTTTCGGGCAGACCAGAGCTCACATTTCACTGAGTTGGTAATCTCCAGCAACTCTTAATACCTGCCTCGGCACGTGTCCTGGGGAAGACCTTTAGACTATAAGACATAGGAGCAGAATTAGGCCATTGCCCCATTGAATCTGCTCTGATACTCAATCATAGCTGACTTATTTTCCTCTCAAACCCTTCTCATACCATCTCACCATAACATTTGATGTCCTAACTAATCAAGAACCTATCACCTTCGCTTTAACTATACCCAATGACTTGGCTTCCACAGCCATCTGAGGCAATGAATTCCACAGATTCACCACCCTTGGGCTAGAGAAATTTCTCCTCATCTCTGTTCCTTCTATTCTGAGGCTCTGCCCTCTGTTTCTAGACTCTCTCACTACTGGAAACATCCGCTCCATGTCTCCTCTGCCTGGGCTTTTCGACATTTGGCCCGATTCTTCTAAACTCCAGCAGGTACAGGACCAGAACCATCAAATGTTGCTCATACATGAACCCTTTCATTCTCAGGATTATTCCCATAAATGGAACATCCCAGAGAGAGAGTTACAGAGCTGCCTAGACTAAACTTGGTGAGGATCACAGTTTCCTGGTGCAGATCTTCAGGAAGCACGCAGTTCTCAGGGAGTTAGAGGCTGGTTTAATCCTCTCCAGCAAGGATTAGACTAGCAGCTGTCTCCTCAAGAGCAGTGGGCATGCAGTGGGCTTGAAACTCCGGCTTAGAATCAGGTCTATTATCACCGACATATATTGTGAAATTTGTTTAGCAGTACAGAGCAAGATGTAGGAAAATTACTATAAATTAAAATGGGAAATATATAAAATAAAGTATAAGTACTGCAAAAAGATAACAAATAGTGAGGTAGAATTCATGGGTCATTCAGAAATCTCTTATTTATTTATGTATTGAGATACAGTGCAGCACCCAGCAACCCCTAAGTTAACCCGAGCCTAATCACAGGACAATTTACAATGACCAATTAACCTACCAACTGGTACATCTTTGGACTATGGGTGGAAAGTGGAACAAACCAAGTGTTTACGGGGAGAACATACAAACTTCTTATAGGCAGCGGTGGGAATTGAACCCGAGTCACTGGTACTGTAAAGTGTGGTGCTAACCACTACACTACTGCGCCATAGCAGCGGAGAAGATTCTGTTCCTCAAACATTGAGTAGGTGTCTTCAGGTACCTCCTAATGAGAAGAGAGCACGTCCCAGATGGGAAAAAAAAAGGAAGGAAATTGCCTTTTAACCTCATGAGAGAGCATAGGCCGTCAACTTATTGCTGTTGATGCTGCTGTAGCAGGCAATTTCTTTTTTACGAGGCCGGGTTGCTAGCTCGACGCTCAACCCAGCATGGATGGAAGGCGTGCCTGGGGAGCTGGCTGGGTTCGAACTCGGGAGCCTTCGCTCTGAAGTCCAGCGCTGATGCCACTACACCACCAGCCGGCCAATGTCCCAGATGGTGAGGGTCCTTAATAATAGATGCTGACCTCTTGAAGGACTGCCTTTTGAAGATGTCCTTAATAATTGGGAGGCTAATGCCCATAGTGAAGCTAGCTGAGTCTACAACCCTCTGTAGCTTTTTCAAATCCCGTGCATTGGAGCCTCCATACCAGACTATGATACAAACAGCCAGAATGCTCTCCATAGAACATTTGTAGAAACTTGCTAGTGTCCTTGTTGATATGCCAAATCTCCCTAAACCCTTAATGAAATATAATCACTGGCATGTCTTCTTCGTAATTGCATCATTGTTGGGCCCAGGATAGATCTTCAGATATCTTGACACCCAGGGACTTGAAGCTCTCATCCTTTCCACTGCTGAGAGCTAGTGTGTGTCTTCTGACTTCTCCTTCCTGAAGTCCACAATCTTTGTGCAGGAGAGAGAACTTTCTTAACTAATCAAGGAATAAACAGTTGATGTTTCAGGCTGAGACCCTTCATCAGGACTGGATAGGAAACTAGAATAAGAAGGTGGTGAGAGGGGGAAGAGTACAAACTGGCCTGAGATAGGTGAGAACAGGTGAGGGGGAAGGTAGGTGGGTGTAGGAAGCAGGGAGGTGATAAGTGGAAAAGGTAAAGGACTGAAGAAGAAGGAGCAATCTGATAGGAGTTGACCAGGGAATAAAGGGAAGGAGGAGGGGCACCAGAGGGAAGTAATGGACAGGTAGGGAGAAGGAAAGGGGTGAAGGAGGAACCAGAAAGGTGAATGGAAAAAGAGAGAAGGAGGAAAGGGGAGAAATTATTGGAAGTTAGAGAAATTGATGTTCACGCCATCAGGTTGGAGGCTACCCAAAAGGAATAGGAGGTGTTGCTCCTCCAAATTGAGTTTGGCTTCATCGTCATGGCAGTGGAGGAGGCCATGATGGGCATGTGTGTGTCAGAAAGGGAAGTTGAATTGATATGGGTGGCACCTTTTGCGGCAGACAGAGTGACCCTTCCACGTCTCCCACTGCTGTTTTGCCCTCTAAGCTCTTGTTGTTTCTCCTTTCCCTCCAACCTCCACCATCTCTACTACCCTCTGTCTATTCACCTTCCCCTCTGCCCTACCCTTCCTTACATTACCCCCATCACTTAACCCTACACCCTCTTCCTCTCTCCTCCTCTTCCTCTCAATTCACTCCTTTATTTCCCTCCTTCCCTTAGATTCCTGCTTTCAGAATGCTGGAAAACAGGCAAGTGAGGTACAGAAGGGGAAGAAGCCATGGGAAACAGTGAAGACATCAGGAATTATTTTCATGGAGATATAAATTTAGAAATGATAAAGGAAGTCAATGAGAGCTTCCCACTGTATGGGTGATTAGGAACCGCCTGTAATGGAATCAGTGGGATTGTTTCCAGAGGAGGATGCTAATGAGAATGATTCTGCAGATGAAAGGGTTAATATATGAGGAATGTTTGATGGATTAGCAAAAGTTAGTGATTGTCCCTTACAGTTGAAGGAGATATCATATCAGGAAGTAAAGAAGTTGCAGAGAAATCAAACCAATATTTTGTGTCAAAGTCAGAATATATGTCTCAATATGGACAAGACTAAAGAGATGATTGTGGACTTCAGGAAGGTGCAGGTTGACCTCTCCCTATTGCAGATCAATGGTTCCTCCACGGTGAGAGTCAGAAGCATCAAGTATCTTAGAGTGCACATCATGGATGATCTCACCTGGTTCCTCTACACCACTTCCATAGTCAAGAAAGCAGAGCAGCACCTCCACCTCCTGAGGAGATTGAGGTGAATGAGGCTCCCCACCTCAATTCTAACCACATCCTACCAGAGCGCCATTGAGAATGTGCTGACCAGCACCTGGTATGGAAATTTCAAGACATCTGACCACAAGACCCTGTGAGGAGTGCTGAGAGAATCACTGGGGTCTCTTTTGCCCTCCACCCAGGACATACACCAAAGCTCCGCAGGAGCAGAGACCTCAGTGTGGTCAGGGAACCCTCTAACCTGTCCCTCAATCTCTTTGACCTCCTACCATCAGGCAGGAGATACCACAGTATAAGGACAAGGACGGTGGGGCTGGGTAACAGCTTCTTCCCCTGGGCTGTGAGACTTCCGAACACCTTGTTACTCAGTAAACTTTATTTATGACAGTGCCAGTAAGAGTAATAATGGTGTATATTTAGCCATATGTCATATGTGCACTTTAAATCAACTTGAATAACTACAGAATAGTTTTTTATCTGTTAATATTACTTTATGTGCTGTATGTGATATATACACTGTGTTGTGTACCTTGGCCCCAGAAGAAAGGTGTTTTGTTTAGCTGTGTACATGTGTACAATTGAATGGCAGCAAACCTGAACTTGAAGAAGACACTGCGTACAGACCAGAGGGCACAGTTCAGAATAGAGGGGTGTTCATTTAGAACTGAGACAAGGAGGACTTTCTTTAGCCAGAAGGTGGTTAACCTGTGGAATTCTTTGCCACAGATGGCTAAGGAGGCCAGGTCATTGGGTACATTTAAAGCAGAGATTGATAGGTTCTTGATTCGAAAGGTATCAAAGGTTACAGGGTGAAGGCAGGAGGATAGGGTTAAGAGAGAATAATATAACAGCCATGATGAATTGGTGGAGCAGACTTGATGGGCCAAATGGCCTAATTCAGCTTCTCTATCTTATGGTCTAAAATTATAAACCTGGAGGGACTGCGGAGTGAATGGGTGGGATTGGTGTGTGAGATGCAGGGATGGTGGGAACACGGTGAATTTGGTGGAGGGTGAGTACGGTAGGTTTAGTCAGGCCTTGGTGGCGGTAAGAGTATTATTGGACTGGATGCAGAAGGTGAGAGGTTATGGTTCAGTTATATGGGGCAGTAGTGAGCCCACAACGGGTGAACTCTGTACACAAGTGGTCTCCTTATTCAAGGGAGGATGTAAATGAACTGAAGGCAATTCAGAGAAGGCTTACTAGGTGAATATCTTTAAGGGTTGGATTATCTTACAAGGAAGGACCCATATGCATTGGAGTTTAGAAAGTGAAAGAAAGCTTGTGTGAAGCATATAAGATCCTGAGGGATTTGATGGGGCGAATTTGGACAATCTTTCCAAAAGGATTGGCAAAAGATGCAGGGTGTTGTTAACTCAACCAGCTCCATCATGGACACAACCCTCCACACCATCAAGGGCATCTTCAAAAGGTGATGCCTTCTAAAGGTGGCACCCATCAATAAGGACCCTCCCAGTCCAGGACATGCCCTCCCTTCTCATTACTACTTTCAGGATGGAGGTACAGGAGGGTGAAGACCCACACTCAACACTTTAGGAACAACTTCTTCCCCTCTGCCATTAGGTTTCTAAACTGGCAATGAACCCTATCTCACCATTTGCTCTCCCTTCGCACTGCTTGTTTATGTATATTTCTCATTGCAACTTACTGTAATGTTTTATGTATTGCAATGTACTGCTGCTGATTCTGAAGGTGGGAGAATCACAGTCCGGGGATTGCTGTTCGAAATAAGGCCCTGGCATTTAAGACACAAATGACGTGCTTTTTTTCTCTTGGAAGTCATACGCGCTTGGAATACTCTTCTGTAAATAAGTGAGCTTCAGAAGCTCACAATCCATACCACATTTACAAGGAGCGCTGCCACAAGAAAGCGGCATCCGTTATCAAAGACAACCACCATCAAGGCCATGCTCCCTTCTCACTGCTAACATTAGGAAGGAGGTACAGGAGCCTTAGGTTTCACACCACTGGGTTCAGGAATGGTTATTACCTTGCAATTAGCAGGCTCCTGATACAGTGCGGATAACTGCACTCACATTAATGCTGAACTGTCTCCCCAACCTATAAATTCACTTTCAAGGGCTCCACAACTCATGTAACCCTCTTACTGGGGCTCGTCCACAAACTTAGCTCATTAACTAACTCTGCTAAAAAACCACGTGACTCAGCCACCTTTCATAAGCAACACACATCTAGGGTTGGTATGATTTGGGTTCAACCAAACAAGGAAGTTGGGATGTTTTGGGGAGGGACGTGAATTGTAATGAATGCTGTGTAGATACTGTCCATGCAAAGATATCATTGGCCAGAAAATTAAAAGATCGTACACCAGCATAAAATTACAAAGGAAATATATTTACCAATATTTCAACTTCAATAAACAGTTAACAGAAAAAGAAAAGAAAAATAAAAGGGCCCATCACAGTTAAACCAGTCCAATAGAACATAGAAACATAGAAAACCTACAGCACAATTCAGGCCCTTCGGCCCACAATGCTGTGCCAAACATGTACTTACTTAGAAATCATCTAGGGTTACCCATAGCCCTCTAGTTTTATAAGCTCCATGTACCTATCCAGGAGTCTCTTAAAAGACCCTATTGTATATGCCTCCACCACCGTTTGCTGGCAGCCCATTCCACACACTCACCACTGTGTGTAAAAAACTTACCCCTGACATCTCCTCTGTGCCTGCTTCCAAGCACCTTAAACCTGTGCCCTCTCATGCTAGCCATTTCAGCCCTGGGAAAAAGCCTCTGACTATGCACATGATCAATGCCTCTCATTATCTTATACACCTCTATCAGGTCACCTCTCATACTCCGCTGCTCCAAGGAGAAAAGGCCGAGTTCACTCAATTATTCTCATCAGGCATGCTCCCCAATCCAGGCAACATCCTTGTAAATCTCCTCTGCACCCTTTCTATGGTTTCCACACCCTTCCTGTAGTGAGGTGACCAGAACTGAGCACAGTACTCCAACTGGGGTCTGACCAGTGTTACATAACTTGTGAGCTTGATGTAATTATCTTGTGAGCTTGATGTAATGGTCTTATGATAATGGGGTCAAGTGATGTCACATGATGGCATGGTATAAAAGAGAAAGCCCGCCACAGTGTTGCAGTTCTCATTTTTATTTTTAGTGTAACGTTGTGCCGGCAGTTTTGAAAATTGCTGCCAGTTTTTGTTTTTGCACTTTTGTTTATCTTTACAGTCCAGAATCGGAGAGTGAAGACATTATCACAGTTATCCGAGCAAAGGATTGGGTAGAGTTAATGTCGTTCAGCTTCTTGGGAATGATTGGCGTTTTTCATCTTCGTTAGGGAATTGTGGCATGCACGTTTGAGTAAAACCCCTGCAAGGTCGGGAAGGTTTCTGCAGTGACCACCCTCCAGTCAGAAGGTCGGTTCTTTTATTTCTTCGTGATTCCTTTGGGCAAGGCATCTCTTGGCTGAGATCGACAGATTTGTCATTACTTTGAAGAAATCGTTGTTTCGGGGAAGTCACTCCTTAATGACTGTACAAATCACATGAACTTTTGAATTTACCACTTTAAGTCTGTGCCTGGATGAGAACTCTTTAAGAACAGTTTAAGTTTGACTGTTTGCTTGATATAGTCGCCTGTTAACTTCTGGTTAAGTTAGTCGTTTGTTTACCTTTCGATCTTTTGAGCAGAGGTTAATAAATATCGTTGTTTGTTTATATAACCTGACTCAATTTCATATCCATTGTTGCTGGACATGTGACACCAGGGTCCTATATAGCTGTAACATTACCTCTTGGCTCTTAAACTCAATCCCACGGTCGATGAAGGTAAAAGCACCACATGCCTTCTTAACCACAGAGTCAACCTGCACAGCAGCTTTGAGTGTCCTATGGATTCTGACCCCAAAACACTTAAACCAGTCCAATGTGCACATAAATGTTGGAGCTCGTTTCTGGAGTAGTTAGCTGTATTGCTTTACTCACGCGTTGCGCAAAAGAAACTAGCCACAGTTTAAACTTCCCTCAAGGACCATCTTGAATGAACTGGCTCTCTCAGGAGTGTTGGCTCTTCTTGCTTGGAGCCATTCACCTGCACGAAGTGCTTCTTGCAATGGGGTCTCTCCTTCGAGTGGCATCCTGTGGCAAAAGGCACCAAACCAGACTACTGTCCTTCAGAATTCTGATCCTGCCCAGCTCTCTCGGATGTTTCATGACATCCCACTAGGCAAACACACAACATTCCAGGTTGGACGAATGGTTTCTTATCTTCAGCCAAAGCCAAAACACTAGTCTATTAAGCCTACTAGCAGGGCACACTGCGTTTGCAAAAAACTGCTAAAATATAAATACCTCACAGCACAGCAGTACAGATCTTAACCAGGACATTACACTCATGGTCTCAGTATTATTTATTTAGCTTTTTTTATTATTTTCATGATGTGTCTTATTTTGCAGATTGGTTGTTGGTCAGTCTTTGTCATTTATAGCTATTCGTATATTTTTAAAAAAAAATTCTTGTAAATGCCTGCAAGAAAATAAATCTCAAGTTAGTATCTCAAGGTCCCACACAGGAGATTAGTGTGCAAACTTAAAGCACACGGTATTGGGTGTAAGGTATTGATGTGGATGGAGAATTGGTTAGCAGACAGGAAGCAAAGAGTGGGAATAAACGGGACCTTTTCAGAATGGCAGGCGGTGACTAGTGGGGTACCGCAAGGCTCAGTGCTGGGACCCCAGTTGTTTACAATATATATTAATGACTTGGATGAGGGAATTAAATGCAGCATCTCCAAGTTTGCGGATGACACGAAGCTGGGTGGCAGTGTTAGCTGTGAGGAGGATGCTAAGAGGATGCAAGGTGACTTGGATAGGTTAGGTGAGTGGGCAAATTCATGGCAGATGCAATTTAATGTGGATAAATGTGAAGTTATCCACTTTGGTGGCAAAAATAGGAAAACAGATTATTATCTGAATGGTGGCCGTTTAGGAAAAGGGGAGGTGCAACGAGACCTGGGTGTCATCATACACCAGTCATTGAAAGTGGGCATGCAGGTACAGCAGGCGGTGAAAAAGGCAAATGGTATGCTGGCACTTATAGCGAGAGGATTCGAGTACAGGAGCAGGGAGGTACTACTGCAGTTGTACAAGGCCTTGGTGAGACCACACCTGGAGTATTGTGTGCAGTTTTGGTCCCCTAATCTGAGGAAAGACATCCTTGCCGTAGAGGGAGTACAAAGAAGGTTCACCAGATTGATTCCTGGGATGGCAGGACTTTCATATGAAGAAAGACTGGATGAACTGGGCTTGTACTCGTTGGAATTTAGAAGATTGAGGGGGGATCTGATTGAAACGTATAAGATCCTAAAGGGATTGGACAGGCTAGATGCAGGAAGATTGTTCCCGATGTTGGGGAAGTCCAGAACGAGGGGCCACAGTTTGAGGATAGAGGGGAAGCCTTTTAGGACCGAGATTAGGAAAAACTTCTTCACACAGAGAGTGGTGAATCTGTGGAATTCTCTGCCACAGGAAACAGTTGAGGCCAGTTCATTGGGTATATTTAAGAGGGAGTTGGATATGGCCCTTGTGGCTACGGGGGTCAGGGGGTATGGAGGGAAGGCTGGGGCGGGGTTCTGAGTTGGATGATCAGCCATGATCATAATAAATGGTGGTGCAGGCTCGAAGGGCCGAATGGCCTACTCCTGCACCTATTTTCTATGTTTCTATGTTTCTATATAGTGGCATATACATTGACCTTTGAACCCTAATTTTTTCCCCTTACGGTGAGGCAGGTCTGTTTCAGTTGAGTTTAGCAGAGGGAGATATTGCACAGGGTTTGGTACTGGGCACTGACTAGTAATCTTTCACAAGGGCAGCACAAGAGCCTTTATTTCCTGCGGAGCATCAAGAAAGCTCACCTCTGTCCCAGGATACTGACGGACTTTTACCGCTGTACCATTGAGAGCATACTCACCAACTGCATCTCAGTGTGGTATGGCAATTGTCCTGTATCGGACTGCAAAGCACTCCAGTGTGTGGTGAGAACTGCCCAGCGGATTATATGCACCCAATTGCCCACCATTGTGAACATCTACCATCTGGGCAGGGCGAAAAGCATTATCAGGGATGCATCTCATCCTAACCATGGACTTTTTACTCTCCTCCCATCCGGTAGACGCTACAGGAGCCTCCGCTCCCACAGCAGCAGGCACAGGAAGAGCTCCTTCCCTGAGGCTGTGAGGCTGTGACCCTGCTGAACCTCTCATCACAGCACTAACCAGTATTGCACCCATATTGTACTGTCTCAGTACTTTTATATTTGTGTGCTGTAGCACTTTTTTTATTCGCAGTTATTTTGTAAATAATACTATTCTTTGCATTTCTGGTCAGATGCTACATGCATTTCATTGGCTTTGTATCTGTACTCGGCACAATGACAATAAAGTTGAATCTAATCTAATAGTGTAGTGGTTAGTGCAATGCTTTACAGTGACAACGATCACTGATCAGGGTTCAATTCCCACCACTGTCTGTAAGGAGTTTATACGTTCTCCTTGTGACCACATGGGTTTCCTCAGAGTGCTTTGATTTCCTCCCACATTCCAAAGAGCTACAGGTTAGGGTTAGTGAGTTGTGGGCGTGCTATGTTGGTGCCAGAAGCACGGTGACACTTCCAGACTGCCGGCAGCACACCCTCAGACTGTGTTGGGTGTTGACACAAAGAACTGTATGTTTCCATAAGACCTCTCAACCTCATTCTCCCACCTTTTCCCTGTAACCACTCACACCCTGACTAACCAAGAACCTATCAACCTCCACCTTAAATACACCCAGTGACCTGGCCTCCACAGCCACCTGTGGCAACAAATTCCACAGGTTAATCACCCCCTGAAATTTCTCCTCATCTCTGTTCTAAAGTGATGTCCCTCTATTCTGAGGCTGTGCCCTCTTGTCCTGGACTCCCCATCTACAGGAGACATCCTCTCCACACCCACTCTATCTAGGCTTTTCATGATTCAATAGGTTCCAATGAGATCCTACCTCATTCTCCTAATGAGTAAAGGCCCACAGTCATCAATCACTCCTCATACGATATGCCTTCATTCCTGGAATCATTTTCGTGAACGTCCTCTGAACCCTCTCCAATGTCAGCACATCCGTTCTTAAACAAGGAGCTGAAAACTGCTCACGACACTCCAAGTGAGACCTCAGCAGTGCCTTATAAAGCCTCAGCATTACGTCCTTGCTTTTATATTCTAGTCCTCCTGAAATGAATGCTAACATTGCACTTGCCTCCCTTACCACTGAGTCAGCCTGCAAGTTAACCTTTAGGGAATCCTGCAAAGGACTAGTTCCTGATTCTGGACTAGCTCCTGAGGATTGGAGGGTGGCTAATGTAACCCCACTTTTTAAAAAAGGAGGGAGAGAGAAACCGGGGAATTATAGACCGGTTAGCTTAACGTCGGTGGTGGGGAAACTGCTGGAGTCAGTTATCAAAGATGTGATAACAGCACACTTGGAAAGCGGTGAAATCATCGGACAAAGTCAACATGGATTTGTGAAAGGAAAATCATGTCTGGCGAATCTCAGAATTTTTTGAGGATGTAACTAGTAGAGTGGATAGGGGAGAACCAGTGGATGTGGTATATTTGGATTTTCAAAAGGCTTTTGACAAGATCCCACACAGGAGATTAGTGTGCAAACTTAAAACACACAGTACTGGGGGTAAGGTATTGATGTGGATGGAGAATTGGTTAGCAGACAGGAAGCAAAGAGTGGGAATAAACGGGACCTTTTCAGAATGGCAGGCGGTGACTAGTGGGGTACCGCAAGGCTCAGTGCTGGGACCCCAGTTGTTTACAATATATATTAATGACTTAGATGAGGGAATTAAATGCAGCATCTCCAAGTTTGCGGATGACACGAAGCTGGGTGGCAGTGTTAGCTGTGAGGAGGATGCTAAGAGGATGCAGAGTGACTTGGATAGGTTGGGTGAGTGAGCAAATTCATGGCAGATGCAATTTAATGTGGATAAATGTGAAGTTATCCACTTTGGTAGCAAAAATAGGAAAACAGATTATTATCTGAATGGCGGCCGATTAGGAAAAGGGGAGATGCAACGAGACCTGGGTGTCATTATACACCAGTCATTGAAAGTGGGCATGCAGGTACAGCAGGCGGTGAAAAAGGCGAATGGTATGCTGGCATTTATAGCGAGAGGATTTGAGTACAGGAGCAGGGAGGTACTACTGCAGTTGTACAAGGCCTTGGTGAGACCACACCTGGAGTATTGTGTGCAGTTTTGGTCCCCTAATCTGAGGAAAGACATCCTTGCCGTAGAGGGAGTACAAAGAAGGTTCACCAGATTGATTCCTGGGATGGCAGGACTTTCATATGAAGAAAGACTGGATGAACTGGGCTTGTACTCGTTGGAATTTAGAAGATTGAGGGGGGATCTGATTGAAACGTATAAAATCCTAAAGGGACTGGACAGGCTAGTTGCAGGAAGATTGTTCCCGATGTTGGGGAAGTCCAGAACAAGGGGTCACAGTTTGAGGATAAAGGGGAAGCCTTTTAGGACCGAGATTAGGAAAAACTTCTTCACTCAGAGAGTGGTGAATCTGTGGAATTCTCTGCCACAGGAAGCAGTTGAGGCCAGTACATTGGCTATATTTAAGAGGGAGTTAGATATGGCCCTTGTGGCTATGGGGATCAGGGGGTATGGAGGGAAGGCTGGGGTGGGGTTCTGAGTTGGATGATCAACCATGATCATAATAAATGGCGGTGCAGGCTCGAAGGGCCGAATGGCCTACTCCTGCACCTATTTTCTATGTTTCTATGTTTCTATGTCTCCCAATGCACATGGGACAAGTAAAGCTAATCCTTTTCAATTTAGAGATCAGGGATCAAGTTAGGAGATAGACGACACCCTTCACGGTACCTCCCCTCTATTTTTCAATTTAGATAGAGGGTATTGACTTGAAATGTTAACTGTCCATTTCCCACCACAGACACTCCCTCTCCCTCTCAGCATCCTTTGCTCCCGCCTCATGAGTCATTCCCATTGGAAGGCATTCCATTCGTCCATTCGAGACTATTTGGCTGAGGAAGACGTCGTAGCAGCACTCAATCCCAATGCCATTAACACAGGCTCATACACAGACTTACACAGATACATGTGAAAGTTTGGAGGCCTGCACTTCCACACACATGGAGCCTGTACACGCAGGCATTTACACGTATGCCCAATCGGCCTGTGTGCAGACATAACCACAGGAATGACATACAGAACACACATGGCGTGCACAACCTCTTAGAGTAATATTATGACCATTATTGAACTGACAATGCTCAGATAATCTCTTCAATTCAGTCATGTACACTGAAATGGACTTCCCTATTTTTTTTTATTCTGCTCATGAAAATTAAAGCATTCTGCAATCAACAATGGTTTCAGTTCTAAGTGTTCCTGCACCACTCTTACAATAGCAGCAAAGCTCATTTCAGCTGGTTTGGTTGGAGCCAAACCTTGAAACAAACTGTATACCTTTAGTCATAGTTATAGTCATACTTTATTGATCCCGAGGGAAATTGGGTTCGTTGCAGTTGCACCAACCAATGCACTCAGCAAAATTAGCACTCACTTCACATTCGCTATTCCATTTGCTTCAAAATAATGTTGAATTTGCTCAGTATATAAAATCCAATTACCTATTGTGTAATCAAATGTGTCAATCCTTCTGATGTATCCAGCCATTTCTGCTTTTTTTATGATTACTATCACCCGACACTTATTCTTTATGAACCCGTGAATTCTTCTGTTAATTGACTTGTTTAAAAACTCTATTGTCTTCCCTTCCAAAGAATATGTACTGCACTGCTTTTAACTTGACCTTTCCTTGCTGCATTTTTTAAAATTCTGAAAATATTGCTGCATTCTAACAGCTTGGTAGATATCTCGGGGTCATTTTAAAAATGCCTTATTGCCAAAGATCTGTTTTGTAACTTCAGAACATTAAACTAATTCAAAGGATGACACAGGAGTCCGAAATGTGGACCTAACTTTTAGTTTACTTTAAGCAAGGCATGGTGGCGCATGCAATTAAAGCATTTTTTACAAATAAACTGCAATTAATTATTTAAACAAACAAGAATGCTTAAACTATATATACACACAAGATTACTCAAATATTATTGAAATATTAAATACACAACTGTTAAGGGGAGAAGGCAGGAAAACAGGGTTGAGAGGAATCATAAATAGGAGTTTGTACATACCCCCATGACAGCTTGGGTTTCCTCCAGGTGCTTCAGTTTCCTCCCACAGTCCCACAATTAACCTACCAACCATACCGGTTGCTAGGTTAATGGTCATTGTGAATTGTCCCATGATCAGGCTAGGGTTAAATCGAGATTGTTGGGTGGCGCGGTTCAAAGGGCCGGAAGAGCCTATTCCGCAATAAATAAAAAAACTAATCAGCCATGATGCAATGGGAGAGCAGGTTCGATGGGACGAATGGCCTAGTCTGCTCCTATGGCAGTCCTATGACACATACCCCCAAAAACAAGTAGGCTTCGTGACTCAAAATCACATGCTACACTATTCATATGTCACACACAGACATCACATGTACAGTGACGCACAGAATGCATCGACAACAAAGGCGTACCAGTATCTCTAATTTCTTCGGCGATTAAGGAGGTTCAACTTGTTACCAGACACTCGAGCAGACTTCTATAGAGTACTGTTGAGAGTGTCCTGATGGGTTGCGTCGCGGCCTAGTACGGCAATTTGAATGCGCAAGAATGTAAGAAGCTGCAAAGAATAGTGGATTCTGCCCAGCACATCAAAGGCACATCCCTCCCCTTCAGAAATATCTACACGAGACACTGCCTGAAGCCATCAAAGTGAAGTTTATCACCATCTGCACAAGTCCACGTAATGTGCAGTGAAAGACTGACTTGCAGCAGCATCGTAGTCACAGAGTGCCAGATAAGCAGAGTTCACAAGGGAAACAAATTAAACTTAAACCATACCCACTTTCTACAAGAAAGAACACAAGTGTCAGATCGTTCAAGGGCTGTGTCTGTTCTTGAACCTGGTGGTGTGGGACTTCAGGTTTCTGTAACTCCTGCCCGATGGGAGCTGTGAAAAGATGGCAAGGCCCAGATGGTGGGGATCTTGATGATGGATGTTGCCTTCACGAAGCAGCACCTCCTGTAGAGAAGGATGTGTCTGTGATGTGACTAGCTCCTTCCCTTCAACCATCCAGTTTTTGAATCAACAAGCACAACCCTATTTATTTCTTTATTGGGGCATAGTGTGCACAAGGCCCTTTGGCCCCTCGAGCTGCAATGTCCAGGTACTCCCGATTTAACCCTAGCCTAATCACAGGACAATTTACAATGATCAATTAACCTACTAACCGGTACATCTTTGGGCTATGGGAGGAAACCGAGGCGTCTGGAGAAAACTCCTGTATTCCACAGGGAGGGCGCACAGACGACGTTGGAATTGAATTCTAAACTCTGGTGCCCTGAGCTGTCATACTGCTGTGCTGGCACTACACTACCGTGCTGCCAGGCCGTGGTAAATGATCACAGTTTAGCAACACTATGACCTCTTTGCATTAAAATAGACTTCTTTCTTTTGTTCTAATCATTTTCCTTCTTGCAAAATGTATTTATAGATTATGTTTTTGTGAATGCTGCATATCTGATGCTCTGTATTGGTGATGCTACGTCAAGTATGTTTTTCTTTGCACTTGTGCATACGTGTACTTGTACAGATAACAATAAACTCGACTTGATATCACATACCCCACACATAAAGGTTCTTAAAGTTGTTATAGCCGGGGGTGGTAATGGGGACAAGCTCCCACGACCTATTAAATGTTCCTAATGGCGTGCACCTCAAACAGCCTCTGACAACCAAGTCCAGCTCCTGGCCTTCACGTGTGGCTTAGCTACTAAGCCTGGTTGAACCATTTCTACTGACAGGAGAGGGGACAAAGGCGGGTTACTGGCACCTTAAAACCAGTCACTTCAGGCAGATGGGGCTCGTCAGCCATGTAGCTCATCTAGAAGAAGGAAAACTCTGATCTCAAACCTCTGCTGCCTTGCAGCTATACCCACTTATGGGAAAGGCTTTGGGAGTAAACCATGAGGGAAAAATCCAGAGCTGGAGTCCCTAAAGCAGCTCGATGTTGACTGGCAGCTCCTGCAATGCTGCTGATACCTAACTGTATCGGTTTCTGACGTTCCTTTGGGCTTATCAGATGTGTGGAGAGGGGGAGCTTCATCTCCATATCCTACTGCCCAGGCTTGTGTATCTAGACAGCTAAAACACAATATCCGTGGTCAATGCTGATGACGGAGGCCCTCAATGCCCTTGAACACATAAACAGACATGGATACATGCACATACACATGTCACATGCATACATACACATACAGTCTCTCTCTCTCTTTCTTACACACGCACACACAATCACACTTACGTAATGAGAGTGAGAATGCTGGGTAATTTTCCTCCCTCTCTTTCCTCCTGAACTACTGAAACTATTCCTCATCTCCACCCCTTCTGTTAACTGTGGGCGCACAATCCTGTTTACATCAAGGCTGCTGTTGAGAACTTCAAGTTTCGATGTGTCCTGATCCAACCACATAGACAGAACGGCCAAGAAAGCTCACCAGTGCCTCTAATTAGATTAGATTAGATTAGATTCAACTTTATTGTCATTGTGCTGAGTACAGAAACAAAGCCAATGAAATGCAGTTAGCATCTGACCAGAAATGCAAAGAATACTGTTATTTACAAAATAACAACAAATAAAAAGTAAGTGCTACAGCACACAAATATAAAAGTACTGAGACAGTACAATATGGATGCAAAACTGCTTAGCGCTGTGATGTGAGGTTCAGCAGGGTCACAGCCTCAGGGAATAAGCTCTTCCTGTGCCTGCTGGTGTGGGAACGGAGGCTCCTGCAGCGCCTACCGGATGGGAGGACTGTAAAAAGTCCATCGTTAGGGTGAGATGCATCCCTGATAATGCTTTTCGCCCTGCCCGGGCGTTTACGGTAGATATTCTCAATGGTGGGCAATTGGGTGCCGTTAATCTACTGGACAGTTTTCTGGACCAGCGTTTACGGTAGATATTCTCAATGGTGGGCAATTGGGTGCCGTTAATCTACTGGACAGTTTTCACCACACGCTGGAGTGCTTTGCGGTCCGATACGGGACAAATGCCATACCACACTGAGATGCAGTTGGCGAGTATGCTCTCAATGGTACAGTGGTAAAAGTCCGTCAGTATCCTGGTACAGCGGTACCATTGAGAGCATACCACAGGAGGCTACAGAAATTTGGCATGTTCCCACTGACTATCACCAATTTTTATCAACACACCTCAGAAAGCGTCCTATCTAGATGCATCACGGCATGGTATAGTAAGAGACCACAGAGTTGTGGACACAGCTCAGCATATCGCAGAAACCAACCTCCCTTCCACAGACTCTGTCTACACTTCTCTCTACCTCAGTAAAGCAGCCAACACCCATCCCCAACATTCTCTCTTCTCCCCTCTTCACACAAACCTGAAGACACATGCAATCAAAGGCCAAAGTACATTTATTATCAAAGTTTGCTTGCAGTATACAAGCCTTCTCCACAGACAGCCATGAGATGAAGAAAACCATGGAACCCCCTCACAGAAAAAAAACCATCAAACCATGCCCACCACGTGCTAAAAACAAATTGGGCAAGCGGTATCAAGAACATCAACCTCCCACGAGCAAAAAAACAAATAACGCAATCATTCAGCTTTGAAAAGACAATTGAACAATAAGATGTTCCCTTGATTGCATAATCTACGTCTTTATGGCCTTGCACCTTGTTGGCTGCCTGTGCTCGACTTTCTCTGTAGCTGTAGCACTTCGATCTGCTTTCTGGTTTTGTTTTCCCCCTGCGCTACATCAATGCACGGATGTGACGAAACGATCTGTATGAGCAAAACGAAGTTATTCACCGAGCCTTGGTATCGGCACGGTTAGCTGTTTTAGTGCCAGGAGCCTGGTTTCAATTCCCGCTGCTGTCAGTAAGGTGGTTGTGCGTTCCTCCCTGTGGTGGATTTCCTCCGGGTGCTCCGGTTTCCTCCCACATTCCAAAGACGTACGGGCGAGTAGGTCACATGGGTGGACTCGAAGGGCCTGTTACCAACCTGTACCTCTAAATCAAATTAAAACTTGTGACAATAATAAGCCGATTTACCAATGTACCGCAGCACAGGATGGGAATGAGCACTTGCTGCTGTGGCCATTTACTCATCAGGCCATGGGGTGGCGCTGTCCCTCTCCGTGCACAATGGAGACCGTCTCTCCTGCTCTGCCGGGATCAGCGGCCTGGCAGCTGTACGATGTTGAAGGAAGACTCTCCTCTCAGCACAGCCTGAACCGCACATACAAATTCTCAACACGTGTTCCCAGCAGGCACTCTGCACTGCCAAAGCATGCTTCACTGTCGGAAACAATTTAAACAAAAGCAGCTGCGGGGAAAGGTTATGTTAAGCAGGAATTGTGTTCTTCGGGGCTGTACCTGGAAAGGCAGATTTCAGATCAATGTACCCCGGCTGTCCATCACAGTGATGTTAAAGTGAGCTACGCTCAATGGCCACTTTATCAGGTACCTCAATACACCGGCTCGTTAATCAGCCAATCATCTGGCAGCATAAAAACATGTGGACAGGGTCAAGAGGTTCAGTTGTTGTTCAGAGCAGACATGGAACGGGGAGGGAATGTGACTTTGACCGTGAATTGATTGTTGGTGCCAGACGGGGTGGTTTGAGTATCTCAGAAACTGCTGATCTGCTGGGATTTTCACGCACAGCAGTCTCTAGAGTCTACAGAAAGTGGTGTGAAAAACAAACAAAAAAAAAATCACCTGCCGCTTGGCAGTCCTGTGGCCTTGTTAATGAGAGAGGTCAGAGGAGAATGGCCAGACAGGTTCAAGCTGGCAGGAGAATGACAACATCTCAAACAACCACACATTCACTCTGAACCGCACATTGAACCTTGAAGTGGACGGGCTACGGCAGTAGAAGACCATGACCGGGTTCCTCTCTTGAACCTAATAAAGCCACCAAGTGCAAAACAGACTGTTGATATTTGCAGCGGATTCCAACACTTCATCCCCCTGGGGTAGATTTGCAATCTCTTGTAACTCAATCTTTTGGCATTATGCCAGAATACCCTGTTTAAAATTCTCCATAATTAAGAATATCATTTCTCTATATCCATCCATTTAAATCATTTTAATCAGACCATAACAAGATAATCTCTTAACCTCCTATGCCCTGGGGACACTGGCTTATTATATGAAATCTGTCCTCATAATTTAATGCTTCTAGCTCTGAAGTCAATCTGATGACCACATGCCCATTCTGTGACCAACACAGTAAATACTTGATTTAAGAACGTTCTGTTCATCAGTTTTCACTATAATACTATCTGTAATGTGTCTCTGATGTACACTTTTTCACCAAAGCTCCCAACTCTTCACATAAATGCCAGAACACCTTTCACCCAAATTTATAAAACTTAGTTCCATGAAATATTTTTCGGGAATCAAAAATCTCCTCAAGGAACGAGTGTTCCTTCCTGAGGTTTCTAACTGAGCCTGCCGTACACTCAGAGGCCACTTTATTAGGTATTCTCCTCTGACCTCTCTCATTAACAAGCTGTTTTCACCCACAGAACTACCACTCACTGGGTGTTTTTTTTTGGTTTTTTTGCACCATTTGCTGCAAACTTTACGGACTGTTGTGTGTGAAAATTCCAGGAATCAGCAGTTTCTGAGATAGTCCATCAACAATCATTCTGCACTTTGATCACATTTCTTCCCCATTCTAAGGTTTGGTCCGAACAACAAATGAACCTATAAGACCATAAGATATAGGAGCAGAATTAGGCCATTTGGCCCATCAAATCTGCTCCGCCATTTCATCGTGGTTGATCCATTTGCCCTCTCAGCCCCAAACTCCTGCCTTCTCCCCATATCCCTTTATGCCCTGACCAATCAAGAATCTATCAGCCTCTGCATTAAATATACCCAATGACTTGTCCACCAAAGCCGCCTGTGGCAACGAATTCCACAGATTCGCCATTCTCTGGCTGAACAAATTCCTCTTCCTCTCCATTCTAAAAGGACACCCCTCTATTCTGAGGCTGTATCCTCTGGTCTTAGACCACATGAAACATAGGAAGCATGCTCTCTACCTCCACTCTACTGAGCCCTTTCAACATTCAATGGGTTTCAATAAGGTCACCCCTCATTCTTCTGAATTCTAGTGAATACAGGCCCAGAGCCATCAAACACTCCTCATATGTTAAGCTTCTCAATCCTGGAATCATTTTCACGAACCTCCTTTGAACCTTCTCCAATGTCAACACATCCTTTCTTAGATAAGAGGCCCAAAAACTGCTAACAATAGTCCAAGTGAGGTCTCATCAGTGCTTCAAGACTTACATCCTTGCTGTTATATTCTAGTCCTCCTGAAATGACTGCTAGCATTGCATTTGCTTTCCTCTCCACCCAACAAACCTACAAATTTACCTTTAGTGAATCTTGCACAAGGACGCCAAGGTCCCTTTGCGCCTCAGGTTTTGAATTTTCACTCCATTTAGGAAATAGCTAACTCTTTCATTTCTTCTACCAAAGTACATGACCATACACTTCTCGACACTGTATTCCATCTGCCACTTCTTTGCCCAATCTCCTAATCTGTCTCCTGTAGTCTCTCTGCTTCCTCTAAACTAAATGCCCTCCCACCTATCTTCATATCAACCATAAACTTGGCCACAAAGCCATCAATTCCATCATCAAAATCATTGAAATATAATGTAAATAGTATTGGTCCCAACACAGACCCCTTTGGAACACCTCAAGTTACCAGCAGCCAACCCTTTATTCCCACCCTGCTTCCCGCCAATCAGCCAGTGCTCTATCATGCTAGTATCTTTCCTGTAATACCTTGGGCTCTTAACTTGAACTTCTTGACCATGTCAGCATGCTTTTATGCATTGAGTTGCTGCCACTTGATTGGCTGATTAGATATTTACATTAACGAGCAGGTGTACAGGACTAGCTAGTAAAGTGACCACTGAGTATAGATTAGTGACAGACAGGGGTATTAAGTATTAGTGTACAACACCACAATGAACAGCCTTTGTTTATGTGCTATCCAGACTGATTGTGCCATACAGTACTGTGCAAAACTCTTTTTGGGCATCCGTTACTCTCGTGAGACCATGGATTTGCGCCTTGGAAGGCTTGCAGGCCTGGGCAAGGTTGTATGGAAGACTGGCAGTTGCCCATGCTGCAAGTCTCCCCTCTCCACGCCACCGATGTTGTCCAAGGGAAGGGCATTAGAACCCATACAGCTTGGCACAGGTGTCGTCACAGAGCAATGTGTGGTTAAGTGCCTTGCTCAAGGACAGTGACCTTCAGATCACTAGACCGACGCCTTAACCACTTGGCCATGCGACAAAACTCTTAGGGACATGAATATGGTGCCTAAGACTTTTGCACAGTACTGTATTTGTCATTGTGGAGTGGAGAGCAAGTTTGTAAATCTGGCGGGAGTAAAGGATGTTGGGAATGGGGAGGGTGGGGCACTAAGGGGTAGCTGGCAGAGATGGAGTGCCAGGGCCAGGGGGGTGGTGGTGCAGGTGCAGACACCAGGCAAGGCTATCTGATTGCAAACAATTGGTTTATTGATCATTACAGAATGTCTCTCTGGTGCTTCTCGCTCCCTCTCCTCTCCCTTCCCCTTTTCCCAACCATGATTCCCCTCTCCCTGCCCCCTTCCCACTCTCAGTCCACAATACGGACCCACATCAGAATCAGGTTTATCATCACTTACATGTGTCATGAAATTTGTTTTTTTCTTGTGGCAACAGAACAGAGCAATACATAAAATCACTACAGCACTGTGCAAGAGTCTCAGCCACCCCAGCTATATATACGTTCCCAAGACTTTTGCATAGTGCTGTACGTAAGAGCACTGAGACAGTAATAAGAATGGAGAAGGCAGAACGTGGTTAGGATTTGAAAACTATGACATGGGGTGCCCGAGTTAAATCCGTTTAAATCGGATCAGAATCAGAATCAGGTTTATTATCGCTGATGTGACCTGAAATCTGTTGTTTTGCAGCAGCAGTACAGTGCAAAATGTAAAAATCACTATAATTTACAATAAGAAATAAACAATAGGTAAATAGGTAGGACAAAAATGGGGCAAGATAAGGAGGTAGTGTTCATGGGTTCATGGACCATTCATAAATCTGAGAGCGGAGGGGAGGATGTTCCTAAAGTGCTCAGTGTGCGTCTTCAGGCTCCTGGACCTCATCCTTGAAGGCAACAATGAGAAGAGGGTGTGTCCTGGGTAGTGGGAGTCCTTCATGACTGATGCCAGTTTCTTGTGGCACTGCCTCCTGAAGATGGTGTTGATGCAGGGGAGGCTGGTGCCCATGATGGAGCTGGATGAGATTACGACCCTTTGCAGCTTTTACCGAACCTGTGCACTGGTACCTCAGCTACCAGACAGTGGTGCAGCCAGTCTGAAAGCTCTCCATGGTACACCTGTAGACTTCTGCTAGAGGCTGTGGAGTCTGAGGAACCTAGTCTTCTCAGACTCCTAATGAAGTATAGGCACTGCCATGGGCCGACTAGAAGCAAATCCTCATTCAAGTCCCTGCGTGGATATTGGATACCGATTCAGTGAAGTAGTTTGCTTGCATGCTAGCCGGTCAGATCATTCCAGACTTCAGTACGTACATCGAAGCAGTAAAAAGAAAACAGAATGCAGAATGTGGTGGATACAGTAACAGAGGAATTGCAGAGAAGATAGACAAATGAAGTGCAAGGGGTCACACAAGATAGGCCGGGAAATCTAAAGTTCGTTTTTTACCACTAAGGTACACATTGGGAGACGCATTTCAGAAAGGGGCAAAAATAACAGAATTGTTGTCACAGGTGATTTCAACTTCCCCATTATTGATTGGCACCTCATAGTGTAAGAGGTTTAGATGGGGCAGAACTTGTAAGATGTGTCCAGGAAGGATTTCTGACAGACTGACTAGAGATGAGACCATACTACTACTACTATTATTACTACTACTACTACTATTGCTACTATTACTACTACTATTATTACCACTACTATTGCTACTATTACTACTACCACTACAACTACTATTAATGCTACTTCTACTATTACTACTACTACCACTAATAATAATAAATCTGTTGTTGAGGTAAACATCCAATTATTTGTACTCTCCCACCACTGTAACTTCTTCTCCAAGAACGTATAGAGATCCTCTATCAATCACCATCT
The DNA here is from genome assembly GCF_030028105.1 of Mobula birostris. Taxonomy (NCBI): domain Eukaryota; kingdom Metazoa; phylum Chordata; class Chondrichthyes; order Myliobatiformes; family Myliobatidae; genus Mobula; species Mobula birostris. The sequence goes on from NC_092380.1 coordinate 22,876,909, forward strand.
CCCTGGTTTTGGCCACATTCAGGTTTTGGCTGCACCACTCCACCAACTTGTCCACCAGTCCTCTGTACTCCGACTCTTGCCCATCTCTGACATACCCAACCACCGCAGAGTCATCTGAGAACTTCTGCAAGTGACTAGACTCAGGTTAGTGCTGAAAGCCTGAGGTGTACATATGAACAGAAACAGAGACAGGACAATCCCTTGTGGGGCTCCAGTGCCACTCACCTCCATCTCAGACAGACAACTACCCAGCCGTACAAATTGGGGTCTATCTGTCAGGTAGTCAGCAATCCAGGAACTAGTGGGTTTATCTACGTCCATCCTTTGCAGCTTCACTCTCAGAAGAAATGGCTGGTTGTATTGAAGGCACTAGAGAAATCAAAAAAACGTGATTCTCACAATGCCACCAGCGTCATCCAAATGAGAGTGAGCTCCCTGCAACAGGTAGATGATGGCATCATCCTCTCCCACCTGAGGTTGGTAGGCAAACTGTAGAGGGTCTGGTACTGGATGTGCTACTAGACAATGAACCAGGTCAGATATCAGATCTCTCAGTGGGTGAGCATTTTGGAGACAGTGACTACAGTCCCTGAGCTTTAGTGCAGCCATTGGACAGGGATAGGAGCAGACAGTATGGGGAAGTATTTAATCAGGAAAGATCATGATCTGAAGAAATCATGATGCATTTTGTGAAGAAAAAGCATTTCAGGATGTATATTGTATACAGTTCTCTGACATTAAATTGAACCTTTGATGGTACTAGGTAGGTAAACTGGGAACCCATGTTCTTAGGAAAATACATAATGGAAATGTGGGCAACACACATCAAAGTTGCTGGTGAATGCAGCAGGCCAGGCAGCATCTCTAGGAAGAGGTACAGTCGATGTTTCAGGCCGAGACCCTTCGTCAGGACTAACTGAAGAAAGAGCTAGTAAGGGATTTAAAAGTGGGAGGGGGAGGGGGAGATCCAAAATGATAGGAGAAGACAGGAGGGGGAGGGATGGAGCCAAGAGCTGGACAGGTGATTGGCAAAAGGGATATGAGAGGATCATGGGACAGGAGGCCCAGGGAGAAGGAAAGGCGGAGGGGGGGGAAGCCCAGAGGATGGGCAAGGGGTATAGTCAGAGGGACAGAGGGAGAAAAAGGAGAGTGAGAGAAAGAATGTGTGTATAAAAATAAATAACAGATGGGGTACGAGGGGGAGGTGGGGCATTAGCAGAAGTTAGAGAAGTCGATGTTCATGCCATCAGGTTGGAGGGTACCCAGACGGAATATAAGGTGTTGTTCCTCCAACCTGAGTGTGGCTTCATCTCTACAGTAGAGGAGGCAGTGGATAGACATGTCAGAATGGGAATGGGATGTGGAATTAAAATGTGTGGCCACTGGGAGATCCTGCTTTCTCTGGTGGACAGAGCGTAGGTGTTCACATTTTAATTCCACATCCCATTCCCATTCTGACGTCTATCCACGACCTCCTCTACTGTAAAGATGAAGCCACACTCAGGATGGAGGAACAACACCTTATATTCCGTCTGGGTAGCTGCCAACCTGATGGCATGAACATTGACTTCTCTAACTTCCGCTAGTGCCCCACCTCCCCCTTGTACCCCATCCGTTATTTATTCATTATATACTCACATTCTTTCTATTTCTCTCCTTTTTCTCCCTCTGTCCCTCTGACTATACCCCTTGCCCATCCTCTGGGTCCCCCCCCCTTTCCTTCTCCCTGGGCCTCCTGTCCCATGATCCTCTCATATTCCTTCTGCCAATCACCTGTCCAGCTCTTGGCTCCATCCCTCCCCCTCCTGTCTTCTCCTATCATTTTGGATCTCCCCCTCCCCCTCCCACTTTTAAATCTCTTACTCACTCTTCCTTCAGTTAGTCCTGACGAAGGGTCTCGGCCTGAAACGTCGACTGTACCCCTTCCTAGAGATGCTGCCTGGCCTGCTGCGTTCACCAGCAACTTTGATGTGTGTTGCTTGAATTTCCAGCACCTGCAGAATTCCTCGTGTTTGAGTTTTTAAATGGAAATGTGGAGGTTGTTTCGGGAATTCTTCCATGGAGTTCTGGATAAATTGGTCCCACTGAGGCAGGGAGAAGATTGTAAAGTGAAGGGACCATGGTTGACCAGAGAGGTTTTGAGAGTTATGACGTAGTCGGGAAGGAGCTTAAGAAGGGATTTAGGAGAGCTAGGAAGGGACATGAGTGGGATTAAGGAAAATCCCAAAGCATTCTACATGTACGTGAAGAACAGGAGGTCGGTGAGTGTGAGGGGAGGACCGAGCTGTGATAGGAGAGTGAGCCTGGGGTCAGAGGAGGTAAGGGAGGTCCATAATGAACACTTTGATTCAGTTTTCCCACTGAGAGAGACCTTGATGAATGTGTGATCAGCACGGAACAGGCTGATAGGCCGGAACATGTTGGCATTAAGAAATAGGAGGTGCTGGAACTTCTGAAAAACTTTAAGATAGATGAGTCCGCTGGGCCGGTGGAATATTCTGTGAGATTGCTGCAACATTAGCAAAGATCTGTGAATCCTCACTAGCCACAGGAATTATACCAAAGGATTCTGCAGGGACCTGTTTTGGACCCCTACTCTCTGTGATTTTTATACATGACTTGAATGAGAAGTGGAAGTGTGGTTTAGTAAGTATGCAGAGGACATGAAGGTTGTTGGTGTTGTGGATAGTGTAGAAGATTGCCGTAGGTTATAATGGTGCATTGGTAGGATGCAGAGCTGGGCTGAGAAGAAGCAGATGAAGTTTAAACTGAAAATGTGTGAAGTGATTCACTTTGGAAGGTTGAACTTGAAGGAAAAGTGCCGGGTAAATGGCAGGGTTCTCAGCAGTGTGGAGGAACAGAGAGATCTTAGGCTGCACATCCATAGATCCCTCAGAGTTGCTGCACAAGTTGATAGGGTGGTGAAAAATACATCTAGGGTGCTGGCCTTCATTAGTCAGGGAACTGAGATCAAAAGCTGCAAGATAATGTTGCAGTTCTATAAAACCCTGGTTAGACCACACTTGGAAGGTCACAAGACCCTGCAGCGGATAGTGAGGTCAGCTGAGAAGATCATCGGGGTCTCTCTCCCTGCCATTAGAGACATTTACACCACACCCTGCATCTGTAAAGCAAACAGCATTATGAAGGACCCCACTCACCCCTCATACAAACTCTTCTCCCTCCTGCCATCTGGCAAAAGGCACCGAAGTATTCGGGCTCTCACGTCCAGACTATGTAACAGTTTCCTCCCCCAAGTCATCAGACTCCTCAATACCCAGAGCCTGGACTGACACCAACCTACTGCCCTCCACTGTGCCTACTGTCCTGTTTATTATTTATTGTAATGCCTGCACTGTTTTGTGCACTTTATGCAGCCCTGGGTAGGTCTGTAGTCTAGTGTAGTTTTGTGTTGTTTTACGTAGTTCAGTGTAGTTTTTGTATTGCTTCATGTAGCACCATGGTCCTGAAAAACATTGTCTTGTTTTTACTGTGTACTGTACCGGCAGTTATGGTCAAAATAACAATAAAGAGTGACTTGACTTGACTTCAGTTCTTGTCACCTCATTATAGGAAGGATGTGAAAACTTTAGAGAGGGTGCAGAGGAGATTTATCAGGATGCTGATTGGATTAGAGAACGTATCTTATGAGAAAAGGTTGAGCGAGCAGGCTTTTCTCTTTGAAGTGAAGGGGATGGGAGGTTCTTGATTGAGTTAGAATCCCATTTAAGATCACTGGCATATGTCATGAAACTTTACGGCGGCAGTACCATGAAATACATGATAAATAAATATAGAGAAAAATTTGTTATATTAAGTATGTATATATTAAGTAGCTAAGTTAAAATCAGTAGTGCAAAATAAAAAAGTAGTGAGGTTTCTGTACCTCCTTCCCGATGAGATACAGAGTGTGAAGAGGGCATGTCCTGGGTGGTGGGGGTCCTTAATGATAGACACCGCCTTCTTAAGGCACCACTCCTTGAAGATGTCTTGGATTCTACAGGGGCTGGTACCCATGATAGAGCTGACTAGTTTTACAAGTTTCTGTAACTTATCTCAACCTTGTGCAGTAGCCAATCCCCCCCCCCCATACCAGACAGTGATGCAGCCAGTAAGAACGCTCTTCACAGTACATTTGTAGAAGTTTTCGAGTGTTTTAGTTGACAAACCAAATCTCTTCAAACTCCTAATGAAATATGGCCACTGTCTTGCCTTCTTTATAGCTGCATCAAAATTGTTGCAACCAGATTAGGACCCCAGGAATCTTTGCACCCAGGAACTTGAAATTGCCCAATCTCTCCACTTCTGATTCCTCCATGAGGGTTGGTTTGTGTTCCTTTGTCTTACCCTTCCTGGTCCACAATCCCCTCTCTGGTCTTACTGACATTGAGTGCGAGGTTGTTGCTGCGACAGCACTCAACTAGCTGGTATATCTCACTCCTGTACGCCCTCTCGTCTCCACCTGAAAATCTGCCTACTATGGTTGTATCATTGGCAAGTTTATAGATGATGTTTGAGCTGTACTTGGGCACACAGTCATGGGTGTAGAGAGAGTAGAGTAATGGGCTAAGCACACACCCCTGTGGAGTGCCAGTATTGATTGTCAGTGAACTAGAGATGTAATTTCCAATCAGCACATATTGTGGTCTTCTGGTTAGGAAGTCGAGGATCCAGATGCAGATGGAGGTACAGAGGCCCGGGTTCTGTAACTTTTTGATCAGAGGTGTATAAGATAATGAGGCATAGAGTGGACAGCCAGCTTTTTTTTCCTGGGGGATCATTGGCTAATACAAGTGGACATATTTTTAAGGCGATTGTAGGAAAGTATAGGGGGAGGTCAGAGACAGTTTTTTTTAATACATGTGGGGTGGTGGTAGAGGCAGTTTTTTTAGGGACGTTTACGAGACCCTTAGATAGGCACATGGATGCAAGAAAAATGGAGGGCTATGTTAGATTGATCTTGAAGTAGCTTAAAGGGTCAGCACAAATTGGTGGGCTGAAGGGCCTGTACTGTGCTGTACTGTTCATATGAGATGTCTATTCAAGATAGCAGTGACACAGAACCTGTTTTAGAGCCTGGTGCTATGGGCTCTCAGGCTATCTTCTGTCCTTGCTTTCAAAGAGGGAGAAGAGAGATTGAGACATTCTCGCTATGGAGGGAGTGCAGCGTAGGTTCACTGGGTTAATTCCAGGGATGGCAGGAATGTCATATGCTGAAAGATTGGAGCGACTGGGTTTGTATACACTGTAATTTAGAAGGATGAGAGGGGATCAGATTGAAACATATAAGATTATTAAGGGATTTGACACGCTAGAGGCAGGAAACATGTTCGCGATGTTGGGGGAGTCCAGAGCCAAAGGCCACAGTTTAAGAATAAGGGGTAGACAATTTAGAACGGAGTTGAGGAAAAACCTTTTCACACAGAGGGTTGTGGATCTGTGGAATGCTCTGCCTCAGAAGGCAGTGGAGGCCAATTCTCTGGATTCTCTCAAGAAAGAGTTAGATAGAGCTCTTAAAGATAGCGGAGTCAAGGGTTATGGGGAGAAGGGAGGAACAGGGTACTGATTATGGATGATCAGCCGTGATCACAGTGAATGGCGGTGCTGGCTCGAAGGGCTGAATGGCCTACTCCTGCACCTATTGTCTGTTGTCTATTGTCCTGGATGGGGAGGATCTTCGATTAAGTTGGGTGCTTTGCCCAGACAGTGACAAGTATAGACAGAGTCCGCAGAGGGCCGATTGGTATCTGTGTGGTGTGCAGAGCTGTGTCCACAACGCTCTGCAATTTCTTGTGGTCGTGGCAAAGCTTTCGCATCTTCCGCCTGTGGAAGTGGGGGAGACAAGAGAATGTCTGAGGTCTTTGATTTTGCTGAATCAGAGAGAAGTGTAGACAGAGCCCAGGGAGAGGAGGCTGGTTCCTGTGATGCCCTGAGCAGTGCCCACGACTCTCTGCAATCTCTTGCAATCACGGGCAGAACAGTTGCCGTACCGAGCCATTGTGCACCCAGACAGAATTCCTTCTGTAAAAATTGAAAACAGAACATGCAACGATTAAAAACTGGTATGAGTCACCTGTGGAATGACTGCACATATCAGGAGTTAAGTAGTACTGGTTAAATTGCCTTTCAGTATCAAGTACCTGGGCTGTTGATTGTTGACGTAAGTACAAATCCTTTGGTAGCACAGGGGGATGCAATTTCAAATGATTAAATAAATCCTGGAATTCTCAGGTACCACAGTCGTCATTTTGTTGTAAAAGTCACCAATGAATTTTAAAAATAGCGTTATTTGTCACATATACATTGAAACATCAAAACGCACATTGAAATTCATCGTTTGCGTCATATCGAATCAAATCAAAGAGGATTTACTGGGAAGGATGTGAGGATTTTCTGGGGGAAAATAACCTGCCTACTTAGTCTGGATTTGTAGTTCCACCATGGACGTCAAGCCTGGCTGTGAAAGGAGCAAGGCTGGGCGTGGGCTAGCAACCCCATCCTGTAAAAGCCCAGAGCTACAGAAACACCAGTAGAAGTTCCAAAGGCCTTATCCTGGGAGAGGAAGGGTTACACCAAGAAGGTGGGCTACACCCGGGGACAATTTGAAAGACTGGCCCAGGACGTGAGACTCTGGCAAGCCCCTGTCAGTGGCCTTTGGGCTGAGGGGAGATAGGATTAAGTCAGTCTGGACTTGTGACTTCAGACCAATTGACCTGTGACCCTGCGAGTCCATGATAAACTTGAGATCGATGATAATGCTTGCCTTTTGGGATGGATCCGGGTTCTGCATAGGAATGTTAAATCCATGATCTAGTTGGTGGCTGGGGTGAGCTTTTTTATCCTGGATTCCTTTTTCTTCTCTCAGTCATTTACAGGGACTTGTGGTTAGATCGCACTTTAATGATTCACCTGACAGAGTGGTGTCAAGAAAACAACCTCTCCCTCAACGTCGCAAAAACAAAGGAGTTGGTTGTGGACTACAGGAGGAATGGAGACCAGCTCACTCCTATTGACATCAATGGATCTGGGATTGAGAGGTGAACAACTTTAAGTTCCTCGGCATAAACATCACCGAGGATCTCACGTGGTTTGCACGTACTGGCTGTGTGGTGAAAAAGGCACAGCAGTGCCTCTTTCACATCAGATGGTTGAGGAAGTTTGGTATGGGCCCACAAGCCCTAAGAACTTTCTATAAGGGCACAATTGAGAGCATCCTGACTGGCTGCATCACTGCCTGATATGGGAACTGTACTTCCCTCAATCGCAGGACTCTGTAGAGAGTGGTGTAGACAGCCCAGCACATCTGTAGATGTGAACTCCCCGCTATTCAGGACATTTACAGAGACAGGTGTATAAAAAGGGCCCGAAGGATCATTGGGGACCTGAGTCAGTCCAGCCACAAACTGTTCCATCTGCTACCATCCGGGAAACGGTACCGCAGCATTAAAGCCAGGACCAACAGGCTCAGAGACAGCTTCTTCCACCGGCCATCAGACTGATTAATTCACGCTGACACAATTTTATTTCTAAGCTATATTGACTGTTCCGTTGTATATCTGACTGTACATACTATTTATTACCAATTAGTATAATTTGCACATTGCACATTCAGATGGAGATGTAATGTAAAGATTTTTACTCCATACGTATGTGAAGGATGTAAGAAATAAAGTCAACTCAATTCTCTGGCACTGGGCCTGGCTCTGTGCTTTTGAAGGGAAGGAGGGAGAAGATGAGAGCTGTAGTAATAGAGGATTCAATGTTTAGGGGAACAGACAGGAGAACAAAAACGAGATTCCTGGATGGCATGTTCCTTCCTGGGTGCCAGGGTCAGGGACACCTTGGATCAAATCCATTGTATTATTTAGTGGAAGGGACTTGCGGTTATATTGCACTTTAATGATTCATGGCAATGAATCTGTGGAATTCATTGCCACAGATGGCTGTGGAGGCCAAGTCATTGGGTATATTTAAAATGGTGGCTGATAGATTCTTGATTAGTAAGGGTGTCAGAGGTTACAGGGAGAAGGCAGGAGAAATCTATCAAATATTGAAAGGCCTAGATAGAGAGATGTAAAGTGCTCCTTCCCTCCACCAGCCTGCAGGTCAATGTGTAGCGCCTGCTTATCATCTGGGTCATGTGAAGCTACGGGAGCAGGTGGTGAATAGCTATATGAGCAGCTGGTCCCTATCACAAGTCCTGGTTAAGCCATGACTGACACCAAGCAAAGAGTCTCCAAAGAGTATTGATAATGGCTGGAGTCACCTGTCTTGTAAGGACACTGTCCAGAAGAAGGCAATGGCAAGTTACTTCTGTAGAAAAGTTTGCCAAGAACAGTCATGGTCATGGACAGACCATGATCACCCATCTCAGATGACACGGCACATAATGATGATGTCATAGGACATGGCTCATAATGATCATGATGATATGATAGAATAGACGTGGAAAGGATATTTCCTATAATGGGGGAGTCTAGGACCAGAGGGTACAGCATCAGAAGAGACGGACGTTCACTTAGAACAGAGATGAGGAAGAATTTCTTTAGCCTGAGGGCTGTGAATTTGTGGAATCCATTGCCACACATAGCTGTGGAGGCCAAGTCTTTGGGTGCATTTAAAGTGGAAATTGATAGGTTCTTGATTAGTAAGGGCAAGCTTATTTGTATAACACTTTTCAACCACAAGGCAGTTCACTACTTTATATGAAACAAGATATAAAATTCAAACCTCAAATTTCAGACAATATAAAGAGAATGAAATCACACATAAAAATAAAGAAATAGAAGTTGCAATGCGGGAGATTCTAATTAAAAGCTACAGTGGAAAGGAAAGTTTTAAGCCTCGATTTAAAGGAGCTTAAAGTTGGGGCAGACTTCAGATTCTCTGGAAGGTTATTCCAGATATGTGGAGCATTGTAACTAAAAGCTGCTTCACCATGTTTAGTTTTGACCCTGGGGACAGTAAGCAGACTCGCCCCAGGTGAAGTGAGAGCTCAGGAAGGTCCAAAAAGCAGCAAGAGATTGGAGATGTATTTTGACCCATGAGCATTCAGTGCTTTATAAACCAGTAGTAGTATTTTAAAGTCAGTCCTCTGATGGACAGGGTGTCAAAGATTACAGGGAAAAGGCAGGAGAATGGGGTTGAGAGGAATAATAAATCAGCTGTGATAGAATGGTGGAGAGATTTGTTGGGCTGAATGGCCTGAGTGTTATGGTCAAAAATAAATAGAGACACGTGGAGATGGAAAGATGGATGACAAATGCATCGGGCAAAAGGCATAGGCTTCCAACAGGGTGAAAAATGAACTGCAACATATTTATGTCATTTTATTTAGAGATACGGCACAATAACAGGCCCTTGCAGTCCAGAAAGCCCACATCGTCCAATCACACCCATGTGACCAAATAACCTACTAACCCGAACATGCCATACGAGCAGAGTCCACTGCCAAGAAGGCCCACCAGTGCCTTTACTTCCTGAGAAAACTAAAGAAATTTGGCCTGTCCCCTAAAACCCTCACTAATTTTTATAGATGCACTGTAGAAAGCATTCTCCCAGGGTGCATCACAACCTGGTATGGAAGTTGTCCTGTCCAAGACCGGAAGAAGCTGCAGAAGATCGTGAACACGGCACAGCACATCACCAAACCAATCTTCCGTCCTTGGACTCACTTTACACCGCACGCTGTCGGAGCAGTGCTCCCAGGATAATCAAGGACACGACCCACCCAGCCAACACACTTTTTGTCCCTCTTCCCTCCGGGAAAAGGCTCAGGAGCTTAAAGACTTGTACAGCCAGATTTGGGAACAGCTTCTTTTCAACTGTGATAAGACTGCTGAACGGATCCTGACCCGGATCTGGACCGTACCCTCCAAATATCCGGACTTCCCTCTCGGTTTTTTTGCACTACCTTACTTTCCATTTTTCTATTTTCTATTTATGATTTATAATTTAAATTTTTAATATTTACTATCGATTTGTACTCCAGGGAGCAGGAAGCGCAGAATCAAATATCGCTGTGATGATTGTACGTTCTAGTATCAATTGTTTGGCGACAATAAAGTATAAAGTACGTTTGGAATGTGGGAGGAAAACCGAGCACCCGAAGGAAACCCAGGCGGTCACGGGGAGAATGTACAAACTCCACACAGGCAGAGGCGGGAATTGAACCTGGGTTGCTTGGGCTGTAAGAGTGTTGCACTAACCACCGTGCTACCATGCCCCCCCGTAGGCTGGGTGAGAAGGAAACTAGAGGTCATAGGCTGAGAGTGGAAGAAGAAATATTTAAGGAGAATCTCCAGGGGCAATACCTGCACTCAGAAGGTGCTGCACTGGGTCCATTGACCATAGGGGTCCTTCTGTCTTGGTGAGTGGCAACGACTGAACCCAAGTGTGCAGGAATGGCAGACTCCCATGTAGAGACGTAAACAAGAGTCTACACAAAACATCGATGGCAGAGCTGAGTGACACCACGAGACAAATCAATCTCCACACGAGGGTCCCACATGAGCGCTAGTTGGTAGGCCGCTTTACGTAATCACAGAATGCGGAAAACCCGCGCCAGTCACGATAAACTTGACAAGATTAAACAGAGAACGCAAGGGCTTAACAACTCTAGTTAACAATCAGTAAATGCAGATTCTTTGGAAACCTAGAAGCCCAACACTCTATGGCTCATCACAGAGGCCTGCAGGGTTCATGCCAGGTGAGGATCCTTAATGATGGATGCTGCCTTCTTGAGGGACTGTCTATTGCAGATGTCCTCAAAGGTGGGGAGGCTAGTGTCCGTGGTGGAGCTGACTGAGTTTAGAACCCTCTGCAGCTTTTTCCAATCTTGTGCAGTGGCACCAAGACGGAGATGCAACTAGTGATGATGCACTGCATTTCAAACAGGTTCTAACATTTAACTGTCATTCTTTCTTTGGGGCACTCCTCAGTTTTCGTGCATGCCTGTGAAGAAAAAGAATTTCAGGATGTATATTGTACACATTTCTCTGACATTAAATTGAACCTATTGATCTCTTCATGGCCCATCGTAATTGGAGCAAGTGATTCCCACCCTTGTAAGTGGCAAATGGTTTATTATTGTCACATGTACACAGAGGGTAATTTTGTTTTGTGTACCATCCAGGTAGGTAATCACTACATTGAGGAAGAACAAGGGTAAAGCAATAACACAATGCAGAATATGTTGTTATTCTCTGTATTTCCATCCATCTAGCACACTCTCACTTCCCTTGGTCACTTCCTCCATCACAATTTATCCCATAAGAACATACGATATTGGAGCAGAATTAGGCCATTTGGCCCGTCCAGTCTACTCCACCATTTCATCATGGCTGATCTATTTTTCCTCTCAGCCCCAATCTCCTGCCTTCCACCTGTATCTCTTCATGCCCTAACCAATCAAGAATGTATCAACCTCTACCTTAAATAGACATAAAGACTTGGCCTCCACAGCAGCCTGTAGTAACGAATTCCACAGACCCGTCCTAAAAGGACACCCCTCTATTTTAGGCTGTGTATTAGACATTCCTATGATAGGAATCATCCTTTCCACATCCACTATCCCAGAGCTCTGACACTTCTCTGCCCCTCCCTCCCTCCTCTTTTTCCCTGCCCCTCCTTCCCACTATCCCCTTCCTCTCTCCTTCCCCTTTTTTCATCTTCACATTTCATTCCAAATTTTCTATTTTCACTCATCCCCTCTTCTCCACCCTTTCATCCTTCCTCCCACCCTCTCTCTCTTCCCCTCACAACTTTCCCTCCATATCTTTCTACTGCCATCTTCTCTCACTCTCATCCTCCCTCCCTCACTCTTTCCTCCCTCTTTCTCCTTTACCTTCCCTTCCTCCATCTCTTTCTCGTTCCTTCCTCCTCTCTTCTTCTCTCCTTCCTTCCCTCTCACTTCTCTCCTTCCTTCTCCTTCTGTCCCCCATTCTCTCTCACTTTACCCCCTCCCTCTCTCCTTCCATCCCTCCCTCCTTCCTTCCTCCTTTCCTCTCTTTACCTCCCATCTCTCCCTCTCGCTTACCTTCCCCTCTCTCTCTCATTCCCCTTCTCCTTCCCTCTTACTCCCTGTTGTCTGATCTCCCACATTTTCTCACCTTTCCTCCATCCGTCCGTCTCCTTCCCTCCCTCCATTCCTCTCTGCTTCGCCCTCCACCCCGCTCTCTCCCTCCTTCCCTCTTTCTCATATTCCCCTCTCTCCTTTCTCCCAAATCGCGGACTCACCTCCCCGCTTCTTCCTCCCTCCTTCTCTAAAGCCACCTCCCTTTCTTTCCTCCCCTCCCCTCCCTGACCTGACCTTGTCTCTGTCCCTGTCCCAGTCCCTGACCCAGTCTAGCAGGTTGCTTGGCGCTGATCGCTCCCTGCTGGCCCCTCTCCCGAGAGACTGCCGTCCTGCCCTCTGCCAGCGCCCAGCCGAGGTATCAAGTGTCCGGGAGCCTCTCTCTGGCGGGGAGCACCTTATCTCCCGGCGCCTCAGCGACAGCGCACCGCACAGTGGGAGCGGGACTCTCGGGAGGGAGAGATGCCGGAGCCGAAGAAACCAGGTAGGGACTCGCAGCCGCCCTCCTTCACATTAACCGCCGCAGACCAAAGGATCAGTTTATCTCCCATGAACTCTGATTTACACTCACAAATTAAACATTTTTTGGGCGATGCAAGTTCGTTTTTTTTTGTAGCGGGAAAGCAAAATTACTCGAGGATGCCTTTTGCCCGTTTTAAACTCAAAGCACTTGGTTTCAGCAGAGAAGCGAGGGGTGAGATTGTAGACTGCATTGGGAGCACGAATGGGGGGAGGGCGCGTTTGGCGTCGCCTTTTTGACTGGAAGGAGATCCACTGGAGAGTTTTCAGAGGGGTGAATATTGGTGGGGGGTGGAAATGACCCGGCAGAATCGGCGCTGTTTGGGAAAGCGGTTCTCTTGCAAATGCTCCGGAGACAGAAACAGCTCATGTTCCCGATCAGAACTGAGAGAGAAAGGAACAGTTTTCTTTCTCTCCCTCTGTTGTGCCCAGCCCTAAAATATGGTCTTCAACCCGAACAGTTGAATTTCTCCACATATGCTGCCTGACCTGCTGAGTGATTCCCACATTACCTGATTTTACTTCGAGTTTCCAGCATCTGCGAGTACCTTGATTTTCACGCAGTGCCCCTTTGCACTACCCCATCTCATAGACCTGGCTGCAAGATAATTTCTGTGGTGCGTTAGTATTTGATGCTGGTCTGTCCTGTGTAAGAAGAAAACAAGGGGTCAAGGAATTCTGCAGGTGCTGGAAATCCTGAGCAACAAACACAAAATGCTGGAGGAAATTGGGAAGTCAAACAGCATCTATAGAGAAGAATAAACAGTTGACATTTTGGGTTGAAACCCTTCATCAGCAAGTCAGGAAGATTTCTAAGTAAGAATATAATTCCAGATTTTTTTTTGTGTTAATCTGATGGTGAAATTGGTAAATTGGTTTATTGTTGTCTGATATACCAAGGGACAGTGGAAAACTTGTCTTGTACCATCCATATACACACAGTGGCCTCTTACACCTGTACACCTGCTCGTTAATGCAAATATCTCATTAGCCAATCATGTGACAGCAACTCAATGCACTAAAGCATGCACTCATGGTCAAGAGGTTCAGTTGTTCAGACCAAACATCAGAATGGGGAAGAAATTTGATCTGAGCGACTTTGATCGTGGAGTGATTGTTGGTGCCAGACAGGGCGGTTTGAGTATCTCAGAAACTGCCGATCTCCTGGGATTTTCGCGCACTGCAGTCCCTAGCGTTTACAGAGTGGTGTGAAAAACAGAGAAAAAAAATCCAGTAAGAAGCAGTTTTGTGATGAGAGAGGTCAGAGGAGAAAGGCCAGCCTGGTTCAAGCCGGCAGGAAGGCGACAGTAACGGTGGCGTGCAGAAGGGCATCTCTGAATGTACAACAAGTTGAACCTTGAAGTGGATGGGCGACAGCAGCAGAAGACCATGAACATGCTCTCAGTGGAACAGGGATTACATGATAAAGAGGTCACTGAGTGTACTATCCATACAGATCAATTCATTACAAAGGTTGCATTGAGGTGGTATAAGGTCAAACAATGACAATGCAGAATAAAGTGTAACAGCTGCGGAGAAAGTGCAGAGCAGGCAAACAATAAGGTACAAGGTCACAGCGAGGCACCTTGTGAGGTCAACGTTCCACCTTGTTGTGCTAGGGAGCCATTCCAGAACTCAAAGGGAACGTTGTGAGGATTGAGCAGAGTGAACTTTTCTCTTTAAAGTTAAAGTTTACGCTGTGGGACCCGTGTTTATTCCTGTCCCCAATTGCTGATGAGGCACAAAACTGTCGGGTTGAGGTATTAAGTATCAGCCTTGGCCATTGACTAATTCCCCTTCTATAAGGAGTGGAGGTGCTCAGACAGAGCTGCTGAGTAATGTGATGGTGCCCAGCGGTTCTGAAAAGGGGAAAGATAATGTCAGTACTTTCAGGAATCGAACCCGTCCTCAAGTACCACAGACTTTCCGTAACCCCAGACCCAAGGACCTTTGCCACCAGTAGGCTGCTTTTATGAGTTGTGACCACTGCCGTGATCTATGGTCTTGTATAATGAATAACTGAGACCCAGTCGACCCTCTTTGTAGGTCACAGGACTTCTTGCCACATGAGCCCCGGAAGGCGTGGCGACAACTGCGGGCTGCCCCCAGCAGCGTAGCGTGGGCGTGTTGGTTGTTAATGCAAGTGACGCATCTTACTGTGTGTTTCGATGTATGTGTGTGATACAGAAACTGGAATTCTGGATCCCCCACCACCGGACGGTTCCCTAATATAACCTCCCTGCTCCCCTCCGAGGTATGTTTCAACTCAACGGCATTAACAATGCAGCGGGAAAGGTTTTGCAAGCTCGCTAGGAAACTCGTGCCAATGAGCGACATCACCAGGGAGTTTCTGGAGCCGAGGATGCCCACAATCTATGGACTCACTTTCAAGGACTCTGTTCTCAGTAGTATCAATCTGCCCATCTGTCCTTATCTGTATAGGGTATCTATCTGTCTGTCTCCCTACCTACCTACCTATCTACCCTTCCACCACTTATCAATCAATCTATTCACCTACCTACCTAGCAACCTATCTATCTATCTATTTATGTACATTTTTTTTCTATTTGCATTATCTGATTTCTTTTGCACTTTGGTTGTTTGTCAGTGTTTTTCACTAATTCTATTGTATTTCTCTGTTCTACTGTGAATGTCCTGAATGAACCTCAGGGTGGTATATGGTGACATATACATGGGCTGATAACAAAATTACTTTGAATTTAGATGTGGGTCGGTGCCTTTTTGCGGTCGTCATGGTGCACCTTGCTCTCAGGCTTATCTTTGGCCTTTGCTGTCGTTATCCCAAACACGGACCTGGATGTCTTTGAGTCTGCCTCTTACTGTAGAAGGGAAATTTTTGGTCACATACAGTATATGCCCAATATCATTTCACCAGCCACATGGAATGCAACATGCCACATCTTAGCGACTGGCTATAAAAAGTTATTTCATCTTCCCACTTCTTGTTGAACTTTTACCATTTATGGCGTGACCTTTCAATCCTCCTAATAGCTTTCTCAGTCCCACATACTGATCCCATGACACTACGTAGGTGAACAGGGTAACCTTGGGGTCCTTGCCAGTATTCACAGTATCACTGGCCCAGTGTGTGCTCATACTTCACCATGTACAAATTGGCTGCTGCGTTTTTCTGTGTTTCAGTAGTTACATGTAGTTCTGGTCGCCCGTTACACGAAGGATGGGATGGGGGTGCTGTGCAGAAGGGATTCACTAGGATGCTGCCTAGTCTAGAGAGCATGTGCTGTAAGGAGCGGTTGGACAAACTTGGGTTGTCTTCCCTGGAGTGTTGGGCTGACAGGAGACCTGATGGAGGTTCTCCTGTTAAGATGACGGGAGACCCAGATAGGGTGGAGAGTCAGCAACACACACACAAAATGCTGGAGGAGCTCAGCAGGCCAGGCAGCATCTATGGAACTGCATAAACAGTCGATGTTTTGGCCCGAGACCCTTCTCCAGGACAGGGAAAGGAAGAAGGAAGACGACAGAATAAAAAGGTGGGGGGTGGGTGGGAGGAAGGAGGATAGCGAGAAGGTGACAGATGAAGCCAGGTGAGTTGGAAGAGTAAAGGGCTGGAGAGGAAAGAATCTGATAGGAGAGGAAAGTGGACCACAAGAGAAAGGGAAGGAGGAGGTGACAGGCAGTTGAGAAGAGGTAAGAGGCCAGAGAATAGAAGAGGGGAGGGGGAGGGAAAATGCACTTATTTCTAATGCATAGTTCAGCAGGTTGCCCCCTTTTTTATTAACCCTAGCCTGGGCACATTAATAGTTCAGCACAATCTAGATGGGCCGAATGGCCTGTGACTTTATGACCCAGCCCTGTGCGCCAAGTACCAGAGAAAACCGATCAGCCTTGTGTCGGAAGGAAATGCCTCAGTTCTCCAACTTTAGTCCGGGGATCCAAAACCCTGCTCCCCTCTCCCCCAGCCTCCCCACCAAGGGGTTAACACGGGCAGCAAGATATCAGAAGGAGCTGGCTGAAAATAACGCCTGGTGTGGAAGGTGTCTTAAAACAGCCTCCCAACTATTTCGAAACCCGTGTGCCGGCGTGTTAGGTTTCCTGGCTGAGGGGTGGTTGCAGATTTCTGCAGGGTCTCATTTCATCTTATTGAGCAGGCTTGAGCCCAGCGGGGGGGGGGGGGGGGTGGGGAGGTGGTGGGGAGAGGGCAGTGCAAGCAGACTCTGCTTTTCCCTAAAAGGAGTGACCACAGATACCATACCTGCCAGACTACCTGGTGTACTTCACCCAGCAGACCAGCAATGGTGACCACAATCTGCTCGGTCCTTGGCAAATAGACCAACGAACAAGATTCAGGACAAAACTCTGCACCATGAATAGCACGTTCAACATCTAAGTTCCCATCTGTTTTGCCTTTCTCCTTTACATCGACAGTTCGAGCACACAACTCCTCTCCCTCTACACCTGCCTTGCCGTGACCTTAGACACAGGTCACAGTTTTTGGCTGCCCCTCTCCACGTTCCTCTGACAGTCTCAAGGGTGGCTTTTCTTGTCTCTCTCTGTGCAAGTAAACTTTCTGCTTCTCTTTGCTCATCTTTCTGCCGACCCCTTTCTCTCGGTCTCTGTTTCTGTGCCCACCTCCCTGCTGCCCAGTCTTTCCCTTTTTGCCTCTGCCTCTCTTTTTCTCTCCCCTTCTGTCTCCTCCTCTGCCTCCCTCCCATCCTCCTCTGCTTGCCTCTACCCTCAAACCACTGAGTCTTTGAAGCAGAGCCTGTGCAGAGCCACAGAGCCAGCCCAGCCCTATCAAAATGGTGCAGGATAGCAATAAAAAGGAGAGTAACCAGAAACACATATAACAGGAGATGTGGAGTCCTCGAAAAATGAGTCCGGTCCATAAACCTTGCTCAAAACCCAAGACTCTGGCAGCACTGAGTGTGTGTGTGTGTGTGTGTGAGAGAGAGAGAGAGAGAGAGAGAGAGAGAGAGAGAGAGACTGGAGGCTGGAACTATGCAGAGGTCTAAAAAGAGGAGAAGAGAAGCTGAGGTTTGCTGCTGAAGAAAAGTGCACTCATCAGAAAAACAGCACCAAGATAACACTGGAGGACAGCGCCTTCAAGTGCAGTGGCTGCAGCCAAGACTGTCACTCCCGTGTGGGCCTCTACAGCCACAACAGACGCGCTCTAACACAGACTGAAGCAAGACTTTCCAGGTGCAGATCCATGGTCTCGCGAGACTAACGGATGCTGCCACCATATATATATATATATATATATATATATATATATGTGTGTGTGTGTGTGTGTGTGTGTGTGTGTGTGTGTGTGTGCACGTGGCCAAGTGGTTAAGGCATTGGACTCGCGACCTGAAGGTCGTGAGTTCGAGCCCCAGCCGAGGCAGCGTGTTGTGTCCTTGAGTGAGGCACTTAACCTCACAGTGCTCTGCGATGACACCGGTGCCAAGCTGTATGGGTCCTAATGCCCTTCCCTTGGACAACATCCGTGGTGTGGAGAGGGGAGACTTGCATCATGGGCAACTGCCGGTCTTCCACACAACCTTGCCCAGGCCTGCGCCCTGGAGAGTGAAGATTTTCCAGGTGCAGATCCATGGTCTCGCAAGACTAATGGATGCCTTTAAATTTTATATATATATAGAGAGAGAGAGAGAGAGAGAGAGAGAGAGAGAGAGAGAGAGAGAGAGAGAGAGAGAGACAGAGAGAGAGAGAGAGAGAGAGAGGGAGAGAGACAGACAGACAGACAGACACACACACAAAGGCGCTGAATGCCTGCTCGCCTTGTCTTTGTTGATTTCAATCTTGCTTGAAACTTTAATCTGTGTGACCAGCGAGAAGTGGAGTTGATGACCGGCTCGCACCTCGTCTCCAGGGTCCTTGGTGCCTTGCAATCCACTCCAAACCTCACCGAACTCCCTCAGGGGCAGCAGAGTGTCACATTGTTCAATCGGCCCATCAAAATGTAAATCACAGGTTCCAATCCTAGTAGAAACATACTTGAAAGAAATAAAAGAGGTAGTTTCGTGAACTGTCAGATGGTCGTTGCCATTGGTCGCGTTGTTCTATTTATACGTCTAAGTTTATTTTTATTTCTAAAGGTGAAAACATTAGCCTGTTTGTTACATGAACCTTGGAACATCAAAACATACGATGAAATGTGATGTCAACAACCAACACAGTCTGAGGTTGTGCTGGGGGCAGCCTGCAAGTTTCGCCACGCTTCCGGCATCAAAATAACATGCCTGCAACTTACTAACGCCTTTGGAATGTGGGAGGTAGCAGGAGCACCCGGAGGAAACCGACACGATCACAGGGAAAGCGTACAAACTCCTTACAGACGTCTGCGGGAATTGATCTTGGGCCGCTGGTGCTGTATTGGCATTCCGTTATCCATTAAGACTACTGTAGGGATACAGATGCCCTTTCTGTTAGTGGTGCACCTCCCTCAGTAGTTAGCAGTGTAGCAACCTAGGACAGGGGTCCCCAACCTTTTTTGAACCGTGGACCGGTTTAATATTGACAATATTCTTGCGGACCGGCCAACCAGGGGGTGGGGGGGGTGGTGGTGTCCAAGTAGGGTTAAACTCACCTTAACATGTCTTTTACAGTTAGGGTTGCCAACTTTCTCACTCCCAAATAAGGGACAAAAGTAGCAGTCAAATCCCGGGACACTTGTATTTACCCCAGGAAAGACTACCATGACCATGAAGCCTTGCATGGGCACCTGTGTGCACATGCGTTCGTGCGCACGTGATGTGCACATGCGCGTACGTGCCGATATTTTCCCCCAACAAATCGATTTTGCCTTCATCTTCCTGACTAGACTGTACATACATTATTTCTACTTTATATAGGCTTGTGTATTTATCATCTCATTGCGGCTTTCACTATATGTTAGTGTTATTTATTTTCGGTTTTATGTGTTATTTGGTATGATTTGTTAGGTTATTTTTTGGGTCTGGGAACGCTCAAAAATTTTTCCCATATAAATCAATGGTAATTGCTTCTTCGCTTCACGCCATTTGGGCACGAAAGGTTTCATAGGAACGCTCTACCTTAGTGGGGGAAATACGGGACAAGGGCGGTCCCATATGGGTCAGACCAATTTAGTCCAATATATGGGATGTTCCGGCTAATATGGGACAGTTGGCAACCCTATATTCAAGTTCAACAGTGCGTGACAGGGAATGAGGAAAGGTGCAGCTGACTCATATCGTTCCCTCGCGGCCTGGTACCGGTCCGCGGCCCGGTGGCTGGGGACCGCTGACCGAGGACACTGGCAAAGCCCTCATCAGGGGACTTCATGGTACACCCAGTGAGAGTGCTGCTGTTAACACAGTGGCAATATACCGTCGGGGTCATCTGCTCTATCCAGTGCTCCTGGTGCTGTCCCCACTACTCTCTGATATTCGATGTGGAATGGAGGGAGTATTGTCAAGCTTCCTTGCAGCGTCTGCAACAGGCAGGACTTCCCGGAGGCCAACCATCTTAATTCCACTCCTCATTCCCATTCCGACATGTCAGTCCGGGGGCTCCTCTACTACCACGATGAGGCCACACTCAGCAAGGAGCAGAACCTCATATTCCATCTGGGTCGCAACCTGATAGCATGAACATCGATTTCTTTAACTTCCAGTAATTTCTCCCCCAGCTCTTTCTTTAATCAATCTGCAGTCTGGCTCCCTGTTCACCCCTTCAACCTCCCTCTGTGCCCCTCCTCCTTCCCCTTCTCCTGGGGTTCACATTCCTATCAGATCTCTTCTTTAGCCCTTTGCCTTTTCTACTTATCACCCCCCAGCTTCTTACTTCCTACCCTCTTCCCCCACCCACCCACCTTCCCCTCACCTGGTCTCACTTTTCACCTGCCAGCTGATATTCCTTCCCTTCCCCCACCATTTTATTTTGGTGTCTTCCTCCTTCCTTTCCAGTCCTGAGGAAGGGTCTCAGCCCAGAACATCGACAGCTTATTCCTCTCCATAGATGCTGCCTGACTCACTGACTTCCTCCAGCATCTTGTGTTTCTTGCTCTCGGCATCTGCAGAATCTCTTGGTGGTCCTGTTCTGAGTATTGTGCACAAAGAATTCCTTGATCTCTTGTTGGATATTCCAGGCCAGGGAATGTCAGACTGATGGGAGTTAGGAAAATTACGTGTTTAGGTGTGACGTGACGTGTAATACTTCACACTGGACGGGTTTCTGAAGAATCTCTGTCACCTCACGCACATTGGAGTGGTTTTATAAAAATTATACAGCTGGGAATCAGGCCCTTCGACCCATTGAGTGAGTGTCGACCCTCAACCATTCACCTACTCCTATCAACACTAATCCTGTTTCATTCACTTCCACCTCCCCATCGGCCTGTTCTCATCACCTCTCTTCACATTATACCTACGCACAGTCCATGGAAGGAAATGTGTGTAGCCCAGGGAAGCACATGGAGTTTTGGTGAGAGCATGCAAACTCTACACAGACAGTGTCTAAGGTTAGGTTTGAAGCTGGGTCACTGGAGCTTTGAGGAAGTTGCTCAGGTCGTGGTGTGGTGGCAGAGCAGATGATAAGTTGCTGGGTGAGTGACTCCAAGCTTGCCCAAACAATCCAGTGACCCGAGTTAACGCCCCACAATGGCTGATGTATTTAACTTTTTTTTATCTCGAACAAAACCGTCATCAAAAGCAGTGACCTCAACACCAAGTAGGTTTCCTCGTTAAAACCCCATCCCATTTTCCCATGATCTTCAGTGGAGGAGATCTACCGTCCCTCCCTGGTGTGTCCAGGATGTGGTACCAGCCCTGCCAGAGTGGGCAACATTTCAACATTCTCTGAGGTGTCCTTACTTTGCAAGGTTAGCTCGGGATGTGTAAACAAATCCTAACCTGGATGTGAAATATAGAAGGAAAGATTAGATACTCAATCTAAAGGCTTCATAGCACCTTCCAGGTCTTTCTCAATCACTCTCACCAAACTATGGCTAGACACATTTCAATCTGTGTTTCGATATGTACAGTACTGTGGAAGAGTCTTAAGCACCCTAGCTTATGTGACTAAGACCTTTGCACGGTACTGTATTTGTCAATGTGGAGTAGACAGCGTGCTTGTAAATCTGGCGGGAGCAAAGGATACTGGGAGTGGCGAGGGTGGAGCATCACGGGAGGGGTGTGGGACAGGTGGCAGAGAAGGAGTGCCAAGGGCAGGGTGTGGCACAAGTGCAGACAAACCCAGCCCAGAGACATCAGGCAAGGTTATTTGATTCTGAACAATTGGTTTATTAGTCATTACAGAATGTCTTTCTGGTGCTTCCCACTCCCTCCCCTCTCCCTTCCTCTTTTCCCAATCATAATTCCCCTCTCCCTGCCCCCTTCCCACTCTCAGTCCACAACAGAGACCCAAATCAGAATCAGGTTTATCATCAATCACATAGGTCATGAAATTTTGTTTTTTGTGGCAGCAGTACAGTGCAATACATAAATTTACTACAGTATTGTGCAAAAGTCTTAGGCACCCTAAGATGTTTGCACAGTATTGTGTGTGATGAATAAATCTAACTTTTGCAGCCATACTTAAGGACCCCCACCACCCAGGACATGCCCTCTTCTCATCACTACCATCAGGGAGGAGCTACAGGAGCCTGAAGCCACACACTCAATATTTTAGGATCGGCTTCTCCCCCTCCCCTGTCAGATTTCTGAATGGACAATGAACCAACTAACGAACATGACCTCATTACTTTTGCTCTCTTTTTGCACGACTTATTTTAAATAAATACACTTCTACTGTAATTTATAGTTTTTTTAAATGTATTACACTGTACTGCTGAAGCAAAGCGATAAATTTGATGACATGTGCCAGTGATAGTAAACCTGATTCTGAATCTGGGGTTCAACCGTGGATTTAGAAGCCTTGGCTAGACTTCATTTGGTGTGGATACTTCGATTCTGGACAGAGTAGTTCACATTTTTTTTCCAGAAATGATACCTTAATCCCAAATTTAAACTTCAAGAGGTTTAAAAACCGGGGACAGCATTCCCTGGAGTCTGGTGGATAAAGAATGATTTGTCAGAGAGTTATATAGCATGGATACAGTTGGACCCTGCGACACTTCTTGTCCATGCCAACCAGCTGCCTTCTTGAGCTAGTCCCACTGGCCTGCATTTGCGATGTAGAAGGTAGAACATCACAAAACAGCGTAGGCCCGTTGGCCCATGTTGTCCTACCTTTTGACCTACTCTAGGATCAATCTAAACCTTCCCTCCCACATAGCCCTCCATTTTTCTATCATTTTTTATATCCCTCTAAACTTCTCATATCCATGAAATTTGTTTGAAACCCTCAGGATATGAAGTAGAGCTGACAAGATAGACAGAGAGAAGCAATTTATACTGGTTATTGAGCCTGGACTAGAAATTATGGCATGGTAACGTAATGGTTAGCACAATGCCTTACAGTACAGGTGACCAGCATTCTTTTTCCTGCCACTGCCTACAAGGGGTTTTGTACATTCTCTCTGTGATCACATGGGTTTCCCCAGGTGCTCTGGTTTCCTCCCATATTCCGAAGACGTACCGGTTGGTAGGTTAACTGTAAATTGTCCTGTGATTATGCTACGACTATGGGGGATTGTTGGGGGGGGGGGGGGTGTGGCTCAAAAGGCTGGAAGGGCCTATTCCACGCTAGATCTCAATAAATAATAGGTAGGTAGGTAGAAAGACTGATGAATAGATAAATAAATAAATAATTCTAATTAATAGAGCCAGTCCTTCAGGAGTGCAGATGGAAACCACGTATCTATGCACAGGTTGGTAGACGTTAAGTACTCTCTTCCACGAATGGTCAACAGTTAATTGCGAACCTGATGTTGATGGAAGTATTAAGGGATAGAGGCCCACTTGGAATAGAATTAAGGTCTGACAACAAACTTGGCCAGTCTGCAACCAGCTCAGTCCTGACATTAACCAATCTGTAGCCGATCCAATATCAGCCAATCCCAATTTAACCCATCCCACCCCTACCCTGATAACAGCTAATCCAACCATACCATGACCAGTCCCAACCCAATCCAACTCAACCATGGCCAATCCCAATTCAATCCAACCCAATCATGGCCAGTCCCAATCCAATCTAACCCAAGCAAGGCCAATCCCAACTCAATCAAGCTTAGCCATGGCCAATCCCAACCTACTCTCACCCATTGACAACCAATCCCAATCCACTCTCATCCAATAACGGCCAATCATAGCAGACCTGAGCCTGTGGACATGCACTTGCCCTCTGCTGTAAAGGTAACAATTTTAATCATGTTCTTGATCTGTTTGGCAACGAAGAATGGATCCAAAACAAGCCCTCTTCACCCCAATACAGTACTAAGCATGGAGTCACTGCAGTGTGCATCCAACCAGAGCCAACCCATTCCCAATGTTATATAGTTGGGTGCTATGTGTCTCACGTTGGGTGATATTAAGGGATATGTAGAAAAGACAGGTAGAAGTGGATTTAGTTCATGAATCAACCATTTTTAAAATTCTATTTTAGTACAGGTTAAAGGGGTTGAACAGTTTTCTTTTGATCTGCCAATTGTTGCCCCTCAAGAGGAACTTGAGGGACAACTTTTTCACAAAGAGGGTGGTACCTATGTGGAATAAGCCACCAGATTGAAGTGGTTAAGGCAGACAGACTAACAACTGGACATGTGCATGGATTGGAAAGGTTTAGAAGGCTATGGACCAAACATTGGGCTGAAGGGCCTGTTTCATTCTGCATTACCCCACGACTATGGGGGTAATCCAAGTGATGGGTTCAGACGTGATGGTTGGAATTGGGGCTTGTACGGGTCTGTCGATGTCCTTTCGTGGCAAGATTTCTGGAACCCAGTACGTTCATTCCAAAAGTGTTTAGGAAAAATTGGCCCAAGACGTCAACTGTACCTCTTCCTATAGATACTGCCTGGCCTGCTGAGTTCACCAGCAATTTTTATGTGTGTTGTAGGAAAAATTTCCTTTCTTTTACAAGATCCCCGTCTATTTTGTGATCTTTGTGTTTCACAGATAGAGTCCTAATTATGGAGTACATGGAAGGTCCTTGACTACTAATAAGGCACTTTGCATGCCTTTGTTCTATAATTAAAGCCTTATGGGCCACAGGGCTATCGTTTGCTTCAGTCACATTGCCATCTGGATCAGAAATTCCAGAATGTTAACTGGATACCGGGAGATGTCTTGTTCTAAATGGCTTCCCACTTCCACACTTCCTTTCTGCAACTTAACTAATCTGCTGTAGAAGGTTTTTAATAACTCTTTGCAGATCGTGAGGCAGACTGCCAGGCCTGGAGATGTGCTGTGTAAGAGACAAAGGGTTTCTAGGATGGACTGCCTGAGGGAGATCTGGAATCAGTGGAGTGGTGGGTAAAGCTGCTGCCTCAAAGCTCCAGAGACTCAGGTTCGATCCTGACCTCAGGCACTGTCTGTGCGGCGTTTGCACACTCTTCCCGTGACTGCGTGTGCTCCCCTGGGTGCACCTATATCCCAAAAACGTTGAGGTCATCCATTTGATGGCTGGTTTGTTGAAGAAAATACTAAATACCCAATCAGCTGTGGTGCGATACAAGCTCATGTCACTGGGTGGGCTGACCCACAGGGAAGAACAGCAGATCTCTCCATTGAAGATCATGAGGGAACGGGGTGGGTTTTTACAACAAAGCCTACTCGGCATTGAGGTAATCGTTTTTGATGACCGGTTTGTTAGACTTAAAAAAAAATTAAATACCAAATCGGCCGTGTTGGGATGTGAACCCTGGTTCGGGCAGGCTCAGAGTCACTCGCCCAGCAGCTGAACATCTGAACCACCACCACAAGGGGGCAGCGCAGCTTCCTTACAGAATCCAAAGATCTGGATTTGATCCTGAGCTCAGGAGCTGTCCGTGTGGTGTTCGCACGCTCTCCCTGTGACTGCGTGGGCTTTCTCCCACGTTCCAAAGATGCACGTTTCAGGTTCGTAAGTTTTCAGGCATGTTACGTTGAAACGTGGCCCAGCACCATCCTCGCTGATTTAATGTGATGCAAACGTTGCATTTCACTGTATGTTCGACGTACATGTGACAAATAAAACTAATCTGATACCAGTCGGTAAATGGCCCCTAGTGCATGGGTGAAGGGTGGAATTGGGGTGATTTGATTGGAATGGGGGAGAATAAAATGGGTTAGTGTAAATGGATGTCTGATGGTCAGCACAGGTTCAATGGGCTGAATGGCCTGTTTCTGTGTTGTATGACCCAGTTAGTCCAGGAATCTTTAGAAGTCAATTTGACTTGGAAAGGCTGGGGCAGTTTCCCCAAAACAAAGAACTGTGAGGGGTGACCTTACAGACTGGTTATAAACTCAGAAGGGTGAATGATCACAGTCTTTCCCCAGGGTAGAGGTGTCCAAAACTAGAGGGCACAGGTTTAACATGAGAGATTGTGCAGACACAGCAAATCTAGAGCATCACACAAAAGCTGCTGGAGCAACGCAGCAGTCAGGCAGTATCTATGGGCTGGAATAGACATTAGACATTTCGAGCTGAGGCTAATCCTGATGAAGGGTCTCAGCCCAAAACGTCAACTGTTTATTTCTCTCCATGGATGCTGCCTGACCTGCCGAGTTCTCCCAGCATTTTGTGCATGTTTCTCCAGATTTCCAGCACCCGCAGAAATCTCTTGTGTTTATTGATTCTGTTTGGCTTGGATCAGAGCGAGACAGAACTTCAGGGTATTTTGTGTTTGGGACTCAAATCTCTCTCTGCTTGAGACAGCATTTATCCCGGGAGGTACTGTTAGCGGTGAAATTCCTGGCCAGGGGGGAGAGCCATTAGCCACTAACAAGTTGTTGCTGCTGTCCCGTGCTCTGGGTAGACAGAGTGAAAAACAATCACGTACTGGACCCAGATTGCTGCCATCTGTTCTTTACTTGGCTCTGCCCTTTGGTTGATGGAGATCTGTGCCTGAAATAAGGACGCACTTTGCAGATAGAGTCCACCAGGGAACGTAAATCATAGGTTCTCACTCCTCGATAGCTCACAGTTGACAGCCGGACTCCATTTCTGATCCTCGTCTGGGTCACAGCAATATATCCTCAGCGATGGCTGAAACTGACCAGGGCACGAGGTGACTCGAGAGGGAGAGGGGAGGGAGAATGAGGGGGCGGAGAGAGCAGAGGAAGAGAAAGGGAGAGAGTGAGAGGAGGAGGAGGGGTTAGAGGGAGGGGAGGGAAAGAATTAAAGGGGACTGTGAGAGAGAGGGTGGGAGAGGGAGAGCGTGATACTTTAGATTAGATTATGAGAACACTCAGTCCTCTTTTATTATTTAGAAATGCATACATGCGTTAAGAAATGATACAATGTTTCTCCGGAGTGATATCACAGAAAACAGGACAGACCAAAGACTAACACTGACAGAACCACATAATTATAACATATAGTTATAGCAGTGCAAAGCAATGCCATAATTTGATGAAGAACAAACCATGGGCACGGTAGATAAAGTCTCAAAAGTCCCCGAGTCGATCGACTCCCGAGTCCCTGATAGTAGGCGGCAAAAGGGAGAAACTCCCTGCCATAAACCTCCAGGCACCGTTAACTTGCCGATGCCTTGGAAGCAACTGACCACAGCTGACACTGAGTCCGTCCGTCCGAAAACTTAGAGCTTCCAACCAGCCTCTCCGATACAGCCTCCCGAGCGCCATCCTCTGCCGAGCGCCTTCGAGCGCGCCCCGGCCGCTGAAACAAGCAAAGCCGAGGATTTCGGGGCCTTCTGCTCCGGAGATTCCGGTTACCACACAGTAGCAGCGGCAGTGAAGCGGGCATTTCAGAAGTTTTCCAGATGTTCCTCCGTACTCTCACGTCTGTCTCCATCAAATCAGAATTGTGCATGGTCCCCTACTTGGCAGATAACGGACATTACCACTGAAGTGGCCGTGCGCGCTGCGTCGCGCCGCCATCTTCTCCTTCCTCCTAATGAGAAGAGGACTGGGTAAGGAGAGGGTGGATGGGGAGAGGAGAGGAAGAGAGTGAAAGAGGAAGGAGAAGGAGGGTGGAGGAGAGAGGGAAGAGTGAAGGAGAAGGAGGATTAGAGCGAGGGAGAAGGAAGTAGGGTCAGAGTGAGGATGGAGGAGAGAGGGAAGGTGTGGAGGGGGTGAAATTGAGAGGTGAGGGGAGGGCGGGGAGGAGAGAGGGAGTGCCGGGAGAGGGGGTGGGGAGAGAAAGTGAGAGAGTGCAGGAAGGGGAGGAGAGGGGATGGGTGGTGAGAGGTAAGGGAGACGGTGAAAGGGTAGGGAAAGAAGACAGAGGGGGAGAGAAGGAGGGAGGGAAGAGAGGGAGAGAGTGCAAAATTCAGGACGAAAAAGAGAGAATATGGAGCAGAGAGGGAGGGTGTAGAGAGCAGAGAGATAGGGAGGCAAAGGAGGGTAGGGAGACGAGAGCGAGGGGTGAGACTGCATTCTCCGAATCTGACCAAATCCTTCTGCTGACTCCCTGCTTCCCCAGTAGTGCCCCTCCACCTGTCTTTGTATCATCTGCGTGTATCATTCCCTGGGATTAGATAGAAAAGATTTGGAATTAGAATTGGAATTAGTTTACAATGTGACTTACACCAAGACGCAGTGAAAAGCTTTTGTTCGTCTGTCACCAAGGCAGATCATTCCACTCGTCAGTTCATCAAAGCAGGTCATTGGAAAACTACAGAGAACACTACACTCACTCACTTTATTACATACATCTGTACAGCTGATCGTTAATGCAAGTACGAGGGGTGATTGATAAGTTCGTGGCCTAAGGTAGAAGGAGTCAATTTTAGAAAACCTGGCACATTTATTTTTCCTATATTTACACACTTAGTCCAGCGGTCGTGGAGCATACGGATCCCCTCTTTGTAGAAGTCAGCGTCTTGGACCTCCAGAAGTGGTCCACAGCAGGGGTGATTGATGAGTTCATGGCCTAAGGTAGAAGCAGATGAGGAGAAACTTCAGACTTTCTATTTTCACTCAGAGTTGAACTGCACGTGTATGTAACGAGAGCTGTATAACTCACCTCCTTCTACCTTAGGCCACGAACTTATCAACCACCCCTGCCGTGGACCACCTGGAGGTCCAAGACACTCTCGCCCCATGCACGTGCAGTTCAACTCTTTGAGTGATAATGCAGAAAGTTTGAATTTAGTAACTCATCTTCTTCTACCTTAGGCCACAAACTTATCAATCACCCCTGCTGTGGACCACTTCTACAAAGAAGGGATCGTATGCTCCACGACCACTGGACTAAGTGTGTACATGTTGGAGGGGACTATGTTGAAAAATAAATGCGCTAGGTTTTCTAAAATTGACTCTTTCTAACTTAGGCCACAAACTTATCAATTATCCCTCGTATCTAATTGGCTAATCATGTGGAAAAACTCAATGCATTAAAGCATGCAGACATGGTCAAGAGGTTCAGTTGTTGCTCAGACTAAACATCAGAATGGGGAAGAAATTTAGTCTAAGTGACTTTGACTGTGGAATGAATGTTGGTGCCAGATGGGGTGGTTTGAGTATCTCAGAAACTGCTGATCTTCTGAGATTTTCATGCACAACAGTCTCTAGGGTTTACAGAGAATGGTGCAATAAACAAAAAGCATCCAGTGAGTGGTGGTTCTGTGGGCGAAAATGCCTTGTTAATGAGAGAGGTCAGAGTAGAATGGCCAGACTGGTTCAAGCTGTCAAGGAGCTAACAGTAACGATGTGTTACAACTGCAGTGTGCAGAAGAGTATCTCTGAATGCATAACATGTTGAAGCTTGCAGTGGATGGACTACAGCACCAACAGACCAACTGGATTCCACTCCTGTACCTAATAAAGTGGCCACTGAGTGTAGTGTTACAGCTGAAATGCAGCTAGACTGCGAAATCAAGGGTTCACCTTTAGTATATGATGCTGCTGTCTTGCTTTGCTCTCTTCCCGCTCACGCCTCCTCTCCGTCGCTTCCCACACTGGTGAGACTTCTGACTTTTCCTTCTCCCCCCAACCAGCTGGCTTCACTAAGAAGCCCCAGAGCCAGACGGGGGCACCTGGAGGGAAAGCGGAGTTTGTGGCCGAGGTAGACAAGCCCAACGTGAAGGTGAAATGGCAGAAGGGTGGGAAGGACCTCGTAGCCAGCCCCAAGTACACCATCAAGGTCGAGGGCAAGAAGCACACACTGGTCATCAACAACCTGAACAACCAGGATGGCTCAGTCTACATGGTGGTGTTGGGCACTGCCAAGGAGAAATTTGAGCTGCAAGTGAAGGAACCTGGTTTGTAAACATCCTGGTTTGAGCCTCTGCCTTGGATTGACCAGAGGAAAGTATTATCTGTTCATTAATCATGTTTTTCCATTGCAGCGAAGACCGAGCCTGTAGCAGCCCCTGGTAAGACCTTTGCTCTGCTTGCCTTTCTTTTCCTACTGAAACACAACACTTCATGATTTTGAGAAAGCTTTGGATACCAGATTTTGCAAGACTGGTTGATTCTCATCTTTGGGAATAGTTGGAAACAAGTTGGAATTGGGATGTACTGAGAAATAGTGAAGAGATTTGTTTGTACACCATCCTGTCAGATCAGTCCTTACGTAAGTACATCGAGACAGTAGAAAGGACGACAGAATATATTGTTACAGAGGAAGTGCTGAGCAGGCAGACAAGTAAACACAATTGTCCTGATGAAGGGTCTAGGCTCGAAACGTTGACTCTTTGTTCCTTTTCATAGATGTTGCCTGACCAGTATTTTGTGTGTGTCACTCTAGACCCGGGGTTCCCAACTTTTTAATGCCATGGACCAACACCATTTAGCAAGGGGTCCGTGACGCTAGGTTGGGAACCCCAGCTCTAGACAAATACAGGTAGATTGGGAAATCAAGAGTTTATTTTTTCGTGTATGAAAGATCCATTCAAGAGGCAGATAACAGTAGAGAAGAAGCTGTACTTGAGCCAGCTGGCACATGTTCACAAGCTTTTATCTCTTCCACACAATAGAGAGGGGAACGGGAGGGGTCCTTGAATATGTTGGGTTGCTTTGTCGAGGCAATGGGAAGTGTTTTGCAGATGATGCTAAATCTAGGGAGATCTGTGCCTCTGATTACTCAGTCATTGTGTATGTTCAGTGTTGGTGTGGCCATAACATTGGCTATGGTGACATGGTGGAATGTTCTGGCCAGTGGGCAGAAGATAGCCAAGATCTCATTCAATGGCAGAGCATGATGATGAGATATTGCCTGCACATAATTGCCTATGTTCTTATGCAAATGGGACACCACCAAGAAGGATCCTTCACAATTCCCAATGTCTCTGTCTCTGCTATGAGGAGTTATGTGGAGTTGGTCTACTGAATCACACAGACCTCAACTGTGTTCAACAGGATTATTGATTGTTAGATCAACTAACAGAATCCCACAAGGAAAGCTGACCCAAAGACATCCTAGGATTATTCGAGAACAGTTTGACCTTAACATGGCTTAAAAAAAAAGTTAATGGCAAAAGTATTGGGACTTTAATTGGTCTATTATTGTCACATACCGAGGTACAGTGAAAACAGTATTACATGACATCCATACAGACCACTTCATTACAACGATACATTGAGGTAGTACGAGGGAAAAGTAATGCGGAAGAAAGTTTTAGTTACAGAGAAAGTTCTTGTAGGTAGACAAGGTAGATTGTAAGATCAAGAGTCTATTTTATTGTACTAAGGAACTATTCTATAGTCTTATATCAGTGGAATACAAGTTGTCCTTGAACCTGATCGATTGCGTTTTACCACATCCTGGTTAGGCCTGAAGTCAGGCACCTTCGGGGCTTGTCCGGCCCCTGTGGATGCAAAATCTTGCCGGTGTTGCGTACTGAAGCGCAGCGGGTGCCGGAACATCGAAGACGGCGAGAGTGGCTGTAGGAGGGCTCTGCACTCGGTAATCAATTTGCCGATTCTTGAATTAAAGAACCGGAAATAAAAAACAACGCTTCAGACTGACCGTAACATCAAAGTAGCGACTGCGATCTCCCCTGTCCCTGTGGAAGGAGTGAACAGTTAGTTTTTGATGGACTGTCAACCACGGTCTCTCTTTGGAGACTTTGCTGTTGCTTGCATGCTGGGTGGTGGGAATGATGATGCTTTATGCTAGAATGGGGGTCGGTGGAGTTGGGAGGGTTGAAGCTACTTGCTGCTGTTTGTACGTGGGAGAAGGGGGCAGGGGGCTTGGGGGCTCTTATGTTTTCTCTGGCGTTAATTCTTGGGTT
Organism: Mobula birostris; assembly: GCF_030028105.1. Lineage (NCBI taxonomy): Eukaryota > Metazoa > Chordata > Chondrichthyes > Myliobatiformes > Myliobatidae > Mobula > Mobula birostris. The sequence continues at coordinate 22,908,747 of NC_092380.1, forward strand.
TTTTCTTCTGTTTTGAGGATGTCTGCAAAGAGTAAGAATTTCAGGTTGTATATAGTATACATTCTCTGATATTAAATGGATCTATTGAACTTGAGTAAGAGTTCGACACGGACCAGAAGGGCAGAGATGGCCTGTTTCCGTGCTGTAATTGTTATATGGTTATATATATTGATGTTACATACTTTCAGGCTTTTGTATCTTCTGCCTGAGGGATGGGTGTGGAGAAGAGAGAGTAGCCACGGTGGGTGGTATCTTTGATTATGTTAGCTGCTTAAGGTTTTTAAGGTCGTGGTAATTCTAAGGATATTTAAAAGACAGAAGAGAGAAAGTTGCTTTGAAATTTCTCACCAAATCTCTCTAGAAATATTAACCAGATCTTTGGAATGGAAGACTATGATAACAGTTTGAGTCCTGAAGGCTTGTCAATTGAACATATGTTATTTCAATCCAGACAAGATGTCTGAACATGGGGGACATGTGTCAGTTATCCAGATGGATGGCATGGGTATTTTCCCTGAGTAGCTGCTTATTGCCTAGGGCAGTGTCGATGGATTCTTCCCACAAGGATTCCCCTGTGGACATTTGGGACTGGAGTGTGGTCTCTGTGTGAATCCTGTCCCCTGGGGTGTATTGGTGGGGGGGAGGCTAGAGAGGCGGGACATTGTGTAATGGCAGCAATCGTCATGAATGCGCTACCGTTCAGAGTTGACAGTCACTCCTGACTTTTGGAGTATGGTAACACACACAAAATGCCGTAGGTACTCAGCAGGTTGGGCAGCATCTATTGAAGTGAATAAAGAATTGATGTTTCAGACTGGTACCCTTCATCAGGACTGGAAAGGAATGTGGACGGAAGACAGAATAAAAAGGTGTGGGGGGGGGGGGAGAACTGACAGGTGATAACTGAGACCAGATGAGGGGGAAGGTGGGTGGGTGGCGGAAGGGTGCTGTAATGGGAAGCTAGGAGGTGATAGATGGAAGAGGTAAAGGGCTGAAGAAGAAAGAATCTGATAGGACAGGAGAGTAGACATGGGGAGAAGGGGAAGGAGGTGATGGGTAGTGGAGGAGAAGAGAAGTAGCAAGAGGGACTCCAGAATGGCGAATAGAAAAGAGAGAAGGGGGAAGGGGGAGCACTTACCAGAAGTTAGAGAAATCGATAAACATGCCATCAGGTTGGAGGCTGCCCGGGCGGGATATGGGACGTTGCTCCTCCAACCTGAGGAAGGCCTCATCGTGGCAATGGACCAGCATGTCGGAATGGGAATGGGGATTGGAATTAAAATGGTTGACTACCGGGAAGTCCTGCTTGTTGTGGATAGAGCAAAGGTGCATGCTTTCTTGGGATGCTTCTGGATTGTGACTGGGTAGTCAGTCCCAGAGAAAAATAAAATATTGCTAAACTAGGTGGAACAAAGATACTTTATAATTCCGTTAATTTCCCCTTCTAAATTCAATAGATGAAACCTTTTCCCTTTCTGGATGGAAGAAATTGTCTTTGATGTTTCTTGAATGTTCATTAATTATTGACTGTATTTAACACTTTCCTTTGTTTTAAAGCTGCAGAAGAGTCCACTGAACTCCCTGAAGATGGTAAGCATTTGGATTCATTTTTCTCCATTGATTACAAGACTAGAGAATCGTGCAGCGGGGGTTGGGGGGCAATCTACCCATCATTTCCATGTCAGCCCTTCAAAACATCTCCACTTTCCTCTGTAGTTAATCCAATTTCAGATATCTATCCAATTGACCTTTGGAAATTCCTGCTGATTTTACTTTGAAGTGGTCTTCACCTTTGTTGCATGATTCTCTGATGATACCCGAACGTTGAGGGAACAGGGGTGGGAACAGCTTGTTGGACTAGACTTGGGTTGACCACATAGGTTCCCTTCATGAACTTTTATATTGAGTGCGATTAGAAAGTCTTCTAAACTCCTGAATACCAGCTCTTTCTCTACTACTTTTTCAATATATTGGTGGAAATATTTGTTTTTGGACCAACACAGCATACTGTTCACTCTGTTTTGTCACTGGACAATGTGATTTCTCGCAGCGGCCATGCCAGAGATGAGTCCAAGTGGTGGGTGATGGCTGGCATGTGCCTGGTGTTGACAACAGAAGTGGGTTTAGAATGGTACATCCACGAATAGGCCTTTCAGCCTACCATATGTCAAAGTAATTACACTAATGAAGCCCAGTTACCCTCATCATTTCTGCCTGCACACGATCCATATTCCTCCATTCTCTACACATCCATGTGCCCGTCTGAGAGCCTGTTAAGTGTCTCTGTTGTACTCGTCTCTACCACCACCTCTGGGAGCACATTCCAGCTCCGACCACACTATGTGTAAAAAAAACTTACCCTGCACATCTCCTTTGAACTTGCCCCCTCTCACTTTAAGCGTGTGCCCTATAATATTAGACAATTGACCCTGGGGAAAAGTTGCTGGCTGTCCGGTATGTACTTCTCAATCTTACAAACTTCTATCAGGTCTCTCCTCAGTCTCCGTTACTTACTGAACTACTGCTCATTACACTGCTGGCGTTTAGGGCAGCAATGAAGGTCCTCCGTCTCTGGTGGTGTTCAGAGCTTCCTTCATCGTGTCAGTAGCTTTCTCTCAGTTTTCACTACTGTTAGTCATGCAAGTCCCGGGTGGAGACTCAGGAATACTGTCGTACTCAGATGTAGAAGGATTCTTCATTGCCGTTTCCGTAACAGTCAAGGTTGTTAGCCCTGAGCTGAACCCCCGAAACTGGAGGACCAGTGGACCACTCCTAGTCTGGCCTCTACCCTTTGACCTGTTTGGCATGGGGGGCCCTACCAAGAGCCAAAGCATAAAGCCCTGACTCCAGCCAACGTAGCTCTCCGGGTCATTGAGGCACGCAAGCCTCCAAACCCTACGTCGAGGTTGTGGTCCTCCTGGAGGTCAGTCTCCGGTACTCCACTGAAAACAGCTGAAGTTTGGCCAGCCACTTGTTAGAACCCCTGCCCTCTAATCCAGACAGTGCTCTGGAAAGCGTGGTGGTGTAGTGGGGTGGTGAGGTGGTGTAGTGATAATTGTAATGCTTTTCTGCAGCGTCAGCGAGCAATCTGTGGCCAGAGTTTAATTCCTGCTGTTGTCTGTAAGGAGTTTGTATGTTCTCCACGTGACTGCATGGAATTCCTTCAAGTGCTCTGGTTTCCTCTCTCATTCCAAGGATGTACCGGTTGATTGGTCACATGGGTGTAGTGGGCGGTGCTGGCTCGTTGGGCCAGAAGGGCCTGTTACTGTACTAAGTAATAGAATAAAGCGAATCTAATCTAATCCTGGTAAACCGCTTCTGCATCCTCTTCAGAACTTCCACATCCTTCCTGAAGTAGATCTTTCCTATGTCATTGACTTCATTGCCAAGCTTCTCTATTGGGAGCGAGCAGTACCAGCAGTCTGATCCAACGCAGTCACCCCAAGTCAAAGTCAACCCCATGGCTACCAGCTGTGGGGTCTGTACCTTTTGTGAGCTTTCAGTTCATATGGTGCACAGAGAATATTGGCGAGATCTGAAAGGGGTGGATATTTCATTGAGGACCTTTCAGGCAGCAGACAGGTGTGCAGTGAAACATATGATATGGAACGTAGAATATAGTGACTACATACACTGGAATCCAGAGCAACGAGCATGTCCTGATGCAGTGTTTCATAGAACATAGAACACTACAGCACAGTACAGACTCTTCAGCCCATAATGTTGTGCCGACCTTTTAACTCATTCCAAGATCAATCGAACTCTTTTCTCCTACATAGTCCTCCATTTTTCCATCAACCATGTACCTACCGAAGGGCTTCTTAAATGTCCCCAGTGTATCTGCCTCTGCAACCACCACTCCATGCACCCGCCACTCTCTGTGTCAAACAAAAAGCTCCGACATCCCCCTGTACTTTCCTCCAATCACGGTAAAATTACACCCTCTCTATTGGCCATGCCACCCGGGGGTTGTTGGGGGGGGGTGAACAGTGGGGGAGAAGGTTGCTAGCTGTCTTTTCTTTCTATGTCTCCTTACCGTCTTGTACACCTCCATCAAGTCACTTCTCATCTTCTGTCACTCCAAAGGGAAAAACTGCAGCTCGCTCAGCTTTTCCTCACTGAGGCATGCTCTCCAATACTTGCCTTCTACACTATCAACAACACCAGTATGGACCAAAATCACACTAAGTAATATTTATTGTGTTGGGCACGTGGCCAAGTGGTTAAGGCGTTCGTCTAGTGATCTCAGGCTCGCTAGTTTGAGCCTCAGCTGTGGCAGCGTGTTTGTGTCCTTGAGCAAGGCACTTAACCACACATTGCTCTAGTGTCTGTGCGAGGAGCGGCACCCCAAACAGACTTCCAATCTGCGCCTCGTAAGGCATGAAAATGCCAGACGCAGGCCTCTCATTGTCTGAGTCGACGTTCCCTCCGTCCCCACCTTTAAAAGACAATCAGAATCAGGTTTATTATCACTGACATGTTGTGAAATTTGTTATTTTGCAGCAGCAAAATAATATATATTTATGTTAAAATAAGAAATATTTAATAAAAGATTAAAAATAAAATAAATTAATGCAAAAAGAGACTAAATAGTGAGGAGTGCTCATGGGTTCATCGCCCATTCAGAAATCTGATAGTGGAAGGGTAGAAATTGTTCCTAAAATGTTCAGTGTGTGTCCCTGAGCTTCTGTCCCTCTTCCCTGGTGGTAGTAATGAGACGAGGGCATGTCCCAAATGTCGAGGGTCTTCAGTGATGCATGCCACCTTCTTGGGACACCATCCTTTCAAAATGTCCTCAGTGTTGGTGAGGCTGGTGCCCATGGTGGAACTAGATGAGTCTACAATCCTTGGAAGTTTTTTTTCCAGTCTTGTGGATTGGTGATGTAACCAGTCAGAACTTCTACATGCTACATCTGTAGAAATGTTCTTGAAGAGAAAGTAGTTTTACTAGTGTCGTCGTCGTGGCTATCCCTCGAGGTTGAGGATGATGGTCTTCGTTCTGTTGATCTACTTATGGGCTCTCAAGTGGCTTATGAGTCCAATCTTGGCTTTGAAAGTTCTTCCGCATTCAGGACAGGCAGTTCTAGATGGCAGATCGGGCTTTGGTTGTTGCTGCCTCTCTTTCCATTTTCTTCTCTTTTCTTCTAATTCGGCACATCTGTTGGCTTTGAAAGTTGCTGTTTCTTCTCGGAAGATGGCTTGCCAGAGTTTCCTGTTCTGGGTATTGGTTTCCCAATTGTTGATGTCGATGTTACATTTCTTCATGTTGGCTTCTAAGACGTCTTTGGATCTCTTCCGTTGTCTGCCTCTTTTACGTTTGCCTTCTTTAAACTGGAAGTAGAAGATTTGTTTCGGCAGGCATTCGTCTTTCATCCGAACAACATGACAGCTCCATCTTAGTTGGTTCTTGATGACGTAGGCTTCAATGCTTGTTATTTTTGCTTCTTTTAGCACACTGACGTTGGTTCTTCTATCTTCCCAATGATACTTAAGATGTTTCGAAGACAGCGTTGATGGAAATTTTCAAGTGCCTTCAGATGTTGTTGGTATGTTGTCCAGGTTTCTGATGCCTACAGGAGCCTTGGGATTACCACTGCTTTGTACACTAACATTTTGGTGTCTGTTCTGATGTCATGATCATGAAAGACTCAAAGGTTAACTAGTGTACTCAGTAGTGGAATGAGATTTCGACCTGTGGCTCAGAAGGACACCAGGACTTTGTTTGTAAGATTTGATCTGGAGCCCATCATCTATTTTGTTCATTCACTGACTTCTCGACTTCTCTGTATGAGACCTGATGACGAGGACGTGTGAAGCACTGGGTGATTCCATTTCATCATGAAATTGTTCAGATTGAAATGGCTGAAATTGCAGACCATTTTTTGATGCACTATCCTCAGGACCTGAAGTTTTTCCGGAGTCCGTTTGGGGGTGGTATGTGACCCTGTGCATTTGCCGGTGGTATGTGACCCTACACATTTTACCTCAGTCCATGCTCGGTGGCGGTCCACCAACACCAGCAAGTCTATGTAGATCCCCTGGAATGGCCTGGTGGGACAGTCCCATATGCAGAGAGGTGCTCAGTATTTGATAGTCTTGAACTGTGCCTCTGAAAGTTTGGAAGTTTGAAGGTGTTTGCAAGATTCCTAACTTGAGGAGAGTCTCCATCCTTCTCCCCGAACAGTTTGTGTCCACCCTCAGACTCAGACACACTACTGCTTCCTGTAAAAGGCCTTTGACAAGATGATGCAGATGAGGCTGTGAAGCAAGATAAGAGCCCCCAGTAGTTCAGGACAGATACTAGTTTGGAAAGAAGACTGGCTAACTGGCAGGAGGTAAAGATTGGGAATAAAGGGGGCCTTTCCTGGTTGGTTGCCGGTAACTAGTGGTGTTCTGCTAGGCTTGTTGGGATAATTTCTTTTCACATTATATGTCACGTTACATATATATGGGGAGAAGGCAAGAACGGTGTCAAGAGGGATAATAAATCAACCATGATAAAATGGTGGAATAGACATGATGGGCCAAATGGCATAATTCTGTTCCTACAGTACTGTGCCAACAGTCTTAGATATATATATAGCAGCTGGGCAAGAATCTGAGATATATATATTAGCTGGGGTGCCTAAGACTTTTGCACAGTACTGTAATAATTTTATGTATTGCACTGTACTGCTGCTAAAAAACAAATTTCATGACACATGTGAGTGATGACAACCTGATTCTGATCTGGGTCTCTATTGTGAACGGAGAGTGGGAAGGGGACAGGGAGAGGGGAATCATGGTTGGGAAAAGGGGAAGGGAGAGGGGAGGGAGCGGGAAGCACCAGAGAAACATTCTGTAATGATCGATAAACCAATTGATTGGAATCAAGTGACCTTGCCTGGTGTGTCTGCACCCGCGCCATCCCCCTCCCGCCCCTGGCACTTGCCCCACACCCATCCCATGGCACCCCACCCTCGGCATTCCTAACAGCCTATCCTCCTGCCAGATTTACACACTTGCTCCCGCTCCACGTTGACAGATACAGTATCGTGCAAAAGTCTTAGGCACCTGAGCTATATATATGCGTCTAAGACTTTTGCACAGTACTGTATGTCTGCCTTATTATTTCCTCCTTAGTCTCCTGATCTCCTTATGCTTATGTATGGGAAATGACATTAAACAATCTTGAATCTTATGGTTTATGGTCTAAGAGGCTCAGCCACTGTCTGGAGCTTAATGTTTTGCTCATGATAATTCCTTCAGGGATTGCCCTTCCGCATTACTGTTGTGATTACACATTGTGCTTGCCCAGACCATGTTGGGCTTCCTGTCCCATTTTGTCTATGGGACACTGAGGAACGTAGGTTGGTGATCTCACACTATAATACAGTGGAATCCCTGAATGAAACCCATTGTGGTCTTCCAACTGTTAGGTAACTTTGGCTTTCTTCGTCCAAGCACGTCTGCAAGTGTTCAGTCTGCACAGAACTTGGTTTCTGTCAGTTCCAGTAACATGCTGGCCGTCCGGATCTCATGACCAGCAGCCAGTCAGACAGTCCTGTCTGCTTTCAACACCGCAGTTCGGTCTCACTAAATCACCCACAATCTGGACCAATGCCCACGTTGCTGATAAACGTAAGAGATTCTGCAGATGCTGGAAATCTTGAGTAACTGGTTGCATCACTGTCTGGTACGGAAGGGCCCCTGCACAGGGCCAAGAGAAGCTGCAGAGAGTTGCAAACTCAGCCATCTCCGGCATGGCCTCCCCAGCATCGAGAACCTTCAAAAGGCGATGCCTCAGAAAGCTGGCATCCACCCATCACCCACGACATGCCCTCGTCTCATTGCGACCATCAAGAAGGAGATACAGGAGCCCGAAGACCCACACTCAATGATTCCGGATCATCTTCTTCCCCTTCTCCCCATCAGATTTCTGAATGAACACTGCATTACTACTTTTGTCTCTTTTTGCACTACTTACTGAATTTTTAAATATGCGTATATATATTGTAATTTATAGTTTTTATGTATTGCCATCGCAAAACAACATAATTCACGACATGTCAGTGATATTAAACCTGATTCTGATCTCATCGGGTTAAGTAGTTAAATTTCATTTACATACATATCTATATTTCTTAGTGTAGCTTAAAGTGTTTTTTTTAACTAATGCAATGTACAGCTGCTGCTAAGCAAGACACTTTATGACATAGAAAAGGCACCCGTTAGTCTTGCGAGACCATGGATCTGCGCCTGGAAAGTCTTCACTCTCCAGGGCACAGGCCTGGACAATTATATGTCATGTTACGTCTGGTGACATACGCCAGTGATATTAAACCTGATTCTGATTCTGAATTGCTGGAGGAACTCAGCCCGAAACATTGACTGTTTATTCCCTTCCATCAGTGCTGCCCGACTAGCCCACATTGTGGGCTGAAGGGCCTGTTCCTGTGCTGTACTGTTCTACTGTTCTGCACCCGCCCCCTTCCCCTTGTTAAAAGAAGCCTTTTGCTCCTGAGGGATCTTCTACTTGGCTTGTACGTCTGCTGCTGCCTTCCTCCAGCCCATTGTTTGCTAGTCCGAGGTGGTGTTTGGGGATTTTCTGGTCGGTTTGAGAATAAGTGTTTAAAGCTGAATTTATTGTCGTGTGCACACGTATGTGTCTGCGTGGGTGCAATATATTAAAAAAAAACCTCCCTGCAGCAGCTTCACAGACACAGAGCATTAGATAAGCAGCGTTTACAAGGAATGCATAAAATTTATAAGGGGACGCAGCTTTCACAAGAAGGAAAGCAGAGCCCACTTTCGTGCCGAGTGGCCGGAGTGGTCACATTTACTAAACTGCAGAGTTTAGGGTTTGCAGAACCCAGTGGCCGAAGGGAAGTCGCTGTTCTTGAACCTGGTGGTGTGGGGACGTCGAGCTTCGACCCCCTGCCCGGTGGGAGCTGCGAGAAGGCGGCGTAGCTCCGGTTGGTGGGCGGGGGGGGGGGGTCGTTGATGATAAATAACTTTTAGACTCAAGTGGGTGGGTGAGAAGTGGCAGAGTAGACTTTCTTTCTGACTGCCAAAGATATTCTGTTTTACTTTGCCCTGCTTTACCCAGCACCGTGCTGTCATTACACTGGAATCATTTACCTTTGAAAGGGCAACTCGATGCAATCTCCACAGAGCCTGCTGAATAGATTTTGCTGTGAATTAAGGCGTAGAGAGAGGTATTTAAAATATGACCCAGTGTTCAGATCTCTCATACAGCTTCAATTGCTCTGTTTTCGGGCTGCTTCCCAGCATAATAGAGAATCTGAATAGATTTGAGCAGGAGACAGGTTACACTTGAGTTTCACCATATAATACGGGGCAATTCATCTCAGTGCAGTGACATTGTTATTTGCTGCTCATTCCCAGTTCATACAGGAGAGAAGGGATTTACATAATCTTTTCATTTACATTTAAATGGCCTTCATCAGCTACGTGACAACTGGGCCGGCGTGAAGCTCTCCACGCAGCGTAAAATGGGTAAGAGAGGGCTCAGACAAATAAAAGATTACCTTTATTTGCCACACCTACATCGTGACATGCAGTGAAATGCGTTGTCAGCGCCAAGTCAGATCAGCAGGGCAGCCCACGTTGTGCCAGAATGCGTGGCCTCGACCTGAAGACCTACAGACAGACGACCCCTTATAGGAGAACATCGTACTCGACTCGAGTGACCGCACTACTACTGCTCACCCTTACTCGTACGCCTTTGGAACGTGGGAGGAAACCGGAGCATCCGGAGGAACCCGGAGCATCTGGAGGAAACCTACACAGTCACGGGTAGAACGTACAAACCTCCATGCAGGCAGTGGTGGGAATCGAACCCTGATCTTACAGCCGGCGCGGCAAAGCGCTAGGTTAACCGCGACACCACAGTGCTGCCCACGTATATACCCTGGTCGACTCACGGAGTCATACAGCCCAACTCATCCATCCCAACCAAGAAGCCGGTCTAACTTAATTTGATTTGCTTGCTTTTGGTCCAAAATCCCCCTAAACCAGAGGTTCCCAACTTGGCTTGTCCTCGGTTAATGGTAGGGGTCTATGGCGTTAAAAGGGCTGGGAACCTCTGCTCTAAAACTTTCCTATCCATGTACGCGTCCAAGTATCTTTTTAAATGTATGTTCCTCTGGCAGTTTATTCCATATATGGTCCACCCTCTGTGTGAAGAAGTTGCTTCTTGGGTCCCTTTTAGATTTTCGCCCTCTGGTTTTCGAATCCCCTTCCCTGGGAAAAAGACTGTGTGCATTCAACCTGTGTATGCTCCTCCTGATTTTATACAGCTCTTCCAGGTCTCCCTCTCATTCTACGTTTGTACATCTCAGGGAGTAAAGTCTTAATAAGGTGCTGGGTGCAGCTGATGAGTGTCGCCATGCATGTGGCGACAATATAGCATGCCCATAACTCACGAACCCCAACTGTACGTCTCTGGAATGTGGGAGAAAACCAGAGCACTCGAAGGAAACCCAAGTGGTCACGGGGAGAACGTACAAACTCCTTGCAGACAGCGGTGTGAATTTAACCTTGATCTTACAGCCGGTGCTATAGGACGTTATGCTAACCGCTAAGCCTCATGTTTGGCCAATGGCCTCCAACATTGGCATATTAACAAAAAGTATTTTTCTTTTACAAACTTCTCTCCACGTCCACTCTTTCTGGGCTTTTTGATATTCGGTATTGAATATAAATATCCCATCTCATTCTCCCTATGTCCCACCAAGTCTCCTCTGCTCCCGAGATAATTTGCTGCGGCCAATTTACCCCTCAGCTAGTACTTCATTGGGTTGTGGGAGGATTCCAGAGCACCTGGTGGAAACCCACAGGGGTCGCAGGGAGAACGTGCACACAGCCAGCGCCAGAGGTCAGGATCAAACCCACGTCTCTAGTTCTGTGGGGCAGTGGCCCTACCCGCTGTGCCACTCGGTATTTGACATTTAACTCAATTACCATTTTATCATCAGCCCATTGGTGAATAGATTGTTGATCACAAAAACTCTGAGACCTTACTTTATACAATTATCTAAAACCAAATTTAACCTACACCTAAACCTCAGCTCTATTATCTAACCAAATTTAGAAGTTTCTTTCCCCAGGCTGTTAATCTGATCAGCCAGTTTTTAATGTTGCACCCTGACCGACAAACCACAGCAAGTTCCTAATACACTCAAGATTCAAGAATCAAAGTTAGAATTTATTTATCATGCGTACGCCAAAATGTACAGTGAAATGTGTTGTTTGCGCTAACAACCAACACACCTGAGCTGCGGATGGCCTGAACACATTCCGGTGCCAACATTGCAAGCCCACAGTGCTCGGCAGAACAATGCAGAACACAGCAAGCACCAAAACAACAGAGACAAAGCATGTCCCGTCCCGCCCCTCCATCCCACCTACGTACAGACACAATCCTCTGACCCCAAGACAGGCCGTCTTCTTCAGCCTCCAGTACACTCAGACACACATTTATACATGTAAATGTCTGTGGCGAATAAAGTTGATCCTTGATTCCAAGCCTATCCTATCATCCCAATCAACACACACAATGCTGGTTAACTCAGTAGGTCAGGCAGCATCTATGGAAAGGAAGAAACAGTCAACATTTCAGGCCGAGACCCTTCTTCAGGACCTGTATGTTTCCAATGTGACCCCAGATGGCGCTAACCCCTACCTTTGACCTTCCTGATCTGTAGCTTAACCCGAAGGAGACCAAAAGCAAGAGTACGGGTTTGCTGACAATATTTATTGATACTTATCTAGTTTTCTTTTGTAAACGGTGTATTATGACTTTCAGAGGGTTAATTCAGCGAACTGTGTTAAATTATGTACATACATAATTCTCAGACCTAATTCTAAAGCACCTGAAATATTTTGTTCTTTACAGATACGGCCCCTGAGGATGCCCACCAACAACTCACTGGTCTCTTCATTGTAAAGCCCGAAACAAAGAATGTGCGTTCTGGTGAGTCTGCCGAGGAAGTTGAACAACTCATGGGGTTAGAGGTTAGCGGTTAGCTTATGCAGGGGGTTCGGAGGAGGGTGTAGGGTGCAATGCCTTCTGCTGGTGGGAGGGAAATCCACAGTGATGTATACGCTGTGTCCTAAACTTACAGCCAGATCATTCAGGAGGGCTCTGTAGGAAAGAGGGCTTTGATTATTCTTAGAGTAGGTTTAAAGTTTGACACGACATTGTGGGCTGTAGTATTCTATGTTTTTTAGAAAGTCAGGAAGAACTTAATGTTGATCTCTGCCCCCAAAAATAGTGCACGATAAGGGACAAGGTTTGGTTGATGTACACTACTGTGCACATATAAATAGATAGAGTGCCTACGACTTTTGCACAGTACTGTTGTAATTTTATGTATTGCACTGTACTGCTGCCACAAAAAAAACAAATTTCATGATGTATATGAGTGATGATAAATCTGATTCTGATATGGGTCTCTATTGTGGACTGAGAGTGGGAAGGGAGCAGCGAGGGAGGAATCATGGTTAGGAAAAGGGGAAGGGAGAGGGGAATCATGGTTGGGAAAAGGGAAGGGGAGAGTGGAAGGAGTGGGAAGCACCAGAGAAACATTCTGTAATGATCAATAACCCAATTGTTTGAACTCAAATGACATTGCCTGGTGTCTCAGGGCTGGGTGTGTCTGCACCCATACCCTACCCCTGGGCACTTTTCCTCTGCCACCTGTCCAACACTGCTCCCGTGGGGATCCACTCTCGCTATTCCCAACGTCTTTTGCTCTTGCCGGATTGACAAGTTCACTCCCTGCTTCACATTGACAAATACAGTACTGTGCAAAGGGTTTAGGCACCCTAGCTGTCTATACATGCCTAACACTCTTGCACAAAACTGTACTTGTCTTAATAGTTGAGAGCTTAAAGTGGGTAAAGATGGTGTGGCGGTTAAGTTATTGGATTAGGCTGATCATTGATTCAGAGATACGAGCACAAACCCTACTAAAACAATAGGAAAAATCTATATGGTAACCACTGAATGTTATATAAAAACAAGATCTGACCCCACCCCCCCCCGCCATCTGATCTAGATTAGGCAATTCACTATGCAACTCTTAATCAATTCAAAGACTGAATTTTATTTTCTCTGCAGAAATATCAGTGTAACTGTGTTGACCCCAGGCCATCAACTTAAATCATGAATTCTATTGCGCCCTCTGCACCAATACTCACTCAGACCATTTCTCCAATTTATGACACTGAATTTATAGTGCTAGGGTATGGACTGTAGTTTTTTTTTGCTAGACTGCAGATCAAGGGGTCTTTGGGGGGCTTTGCTGTTGCTTGCTTGGTGGGTGGTGGGGGGAGATCTAGATGCTTGTGCTTGGGAGGGTGGGGGCCTTAGGGGTCCAACATTTTTTCCTGTCATTCATTCTTTGGGGTTATCTTCTGTTTCGTGGATGTCTAGATGCAGGAAGATTGTTCCCGATGTTGGGGAAGTCCAGAACGAGGGGTCACAGTTTGAGGATAAAGGGGAAGCCTCTTAGGATCGAGATGAGGAAAAACTTCTTCACACAGAGAGTGATGAATCTGTGGAATTCTCTGCCACAGGAAACAGTTGAGGCCAGTTCATTGGCTATATTTAAGAGGGAGTTAGATATGGCCCTTGTGGCTAAAGGGATCAGGGGGTATGGAGGGAAGGCTGGTACAGGATTCTGAGTTGGATGATCAGCCATGATCATACTGAATGGCGGTGCAGGCTCGAAGGGCCAAATGGCCTACTCCTGCACCTATTTTCTAAGTTTCTATGTTTCTATGTCTGTGAAGAGTAAGAATTTCAGGTTGTATACTGTATACATTCTCTGATATTAAATTGAACCATTGATTATACTTTGAAATAAGGGATCTCCTGTTGGCTAAACAATTGATCCTTCTTTAGAGACTAAATATCACAAGAAAGACCCCCATGTATAGGGGTCTTCCTTGTGATAGTTACAGTAGTCTCTGGAGTTCTTGCTGCCTTGGATTTGAAGCCCCTTCATTCTAATTTTCTTTCTTTATCAGATAAAAAAAATGTTGTGTTTCAATCTAGTTGGCTCTGGCCTATCTGGCTAATGTGTGTCAGCTTTCCATTGGCTCTGGTGTAAAGGCTGATTTATACTTGTGCGTACTAGCTTACGCCGTAGCCTACGCAAGTGGGCTACGCCATTGTGAGCATCTATGCTTGTGCATTGGTGTGTCTGTAATTCACCGCCAAAACGCTAGATGGCGGTGGGGTTTCTATGCCACTGTGTTGAGTTTCTTTGTGTTGAAACTGTACATGAAGAAACTCAAACTTCAAACAATGGTGACTGAAACTAAAGGAGGGTGAATTTCCTGTGCTTGTCCGGCCACTGAAGGACATGGACGAGGAAATGCACTTCAAATATTTTCGGATGTCGGCAGGTAGATTTGATGATTTGGTTCATCGTCTCCAACCATTTATTTCGCATCAGTGTATGCACAGTATACAGTACTCAGAGACCGGCAATCATCATTCGTGTTTTAACTTCAGGTGGAAGTCAACAGGCTGTAGCAGCTAGCTACAAACTGACATCAAGCACAGGGTCCTCCATAATTTCGGAGGTCTGTAAAGCTTTATGGAAAGCATTGCAGCCAGAGTTCCTTCCCTGCCCTTCAGTCGCCCAATGGGAAGCTATTGCAGCGTAGGAGGAAATGCAATGCTACCAAGCGGACCAATCACAGTTGTTTTGGTCTGCGTCGCCACGACACGCAGTTACGTTTTGGGAGAGGTGCACGTTAGGATACGGCATAGGCTTTGGCGTAGAGAACAGCGTAGGGTACGCGGCTACGCCGTACCTACGGCATACATTTGACGCACAAGTATGAATCAGCCTTAAGGCAGCGCCATTTTATTGCCCTTCTTGCAAGTAACAACCTGTAATTAATGATCTCTTTGTTCTGAATCAGGTCGGACCAACCAGTCGCTAGGGTTGGGTAACTCAGGTCAGACACAGACTGCTCTTATTCATAAACCTGTAAATTCCCTCTTACCAACGAACATCTCTCAAACAGCCTCCTTTGTTTGGAAATTATCTCTAGTTCAGCAGATTATCAGTAAGGACCATAGACAGCCACGATTGTCAAATGTGTCCACTTTGATCCAGCCATTCTTGCGCAAAACTTGGTCACAAGACAGCCCACCAAATGGAGGTTGCAAAGCAGTTTCACAAAATGGCCACCTTCACGTAGCAAGGACAAAGACACTCGATGTGCCTACTTCCACTTCCCTTGGCTTATTCCACTTAGACGTTTTCTTCCATATTGGAATTCCTTCATGGCCATAGTAAAGAAGAGGGATTGGAAGCTGGGTGCCTTCGTGGTTAGTTGAGAGGGAAGAGCAGGAATTTGGAGGGATTAGGAGACAGGATGAAATGGAATGAATATGAGGAAGTGAGAGAGGACAGTGTCGGTCAGTGAGTGCATTGGTCTGGATGAGGTGGTATGAGGAATTGAGACACACCGGTGTCAGTTGGGGAATGATGTATGTCTTAGCTCTGGATAAACCTACAGGATGCTGGAGGCCCTCAGCAGGTCAGGCAGCATCTATAGAGGATGATATTTTGGGTTGAGACCCTTCATCTGGACACACCTGTTAGATGAGGAATTCATCATTCCAGATGAAGGGTCTCGACCTGAAACGTCCCGCCACAGATACTGCCTGACCCACCAAGTTCCTCCACTGTTTTCTGTGGCCTTGTCTTAGCTTTGTTTCAAGGCATTGGAGTAGAATTAGGCCACTTGGCCTAGCAAGTCTGCTCCACCATTCAATCATGGCAGATTTATCTTTCCTTTCAGTCCCTTCTCCTGCCTTTGACACTATTATTAATCAAGAACCTGTCAACTTCCACTTTAAATGCACCTAATGACTGGGCCTCCACAGCCATCTATGGCAATGAATTCCACAGATTCACCACTCTCCAGCTAAATAATTTCCTCTTATCTCTGTTCTAAAGGGATGAGACCCTTCATCTGGCCCAATGAGGTCTTCAACTAAGAGGTGAGATCAGATGAAAGGTCTCGGCCTGCGACATCTGTGTCCATTTCCTTCCACAGATGCTGCCTGACCCCGCAGGGTTTTCCCAGGATTTTGAATTGCCTCATTGCAGCTTTGCTTGAAATACTAATGCTGAAGGAGAACTACAATCACTCGCAGTTTGAACAGTGTGCTACTTGACGTTGTGTGGTCAGCCCAGGGAATCTCCTAGCGAGCGTTGGGCCTGCATTCTTGTGTTGTCCCAAATCCCAGTGGAGCAGGTGTTCCTAACTTTTTTATGGCATGCACCTTACCATTAACCAAGGGGTCTGTGAACCCCAGGTTGGGAACACCTGCAGTAGAGGGTTAGATCTTGTCTCCAGAACCCAGCTTCCTCCTTTTTGCTCTGCCAGTGTTTTCCACAAGATTAGTCTGGGTGGGCTTGGGCTTTTCCCTTTGGTTAGACCATACTTGGAATATTGCATTCATTATAGGAAGGATGTGGAAGATTTAGAGAGGGTTGAGAGGAGGTTTACCAGGATGCTGCCTGGATTAGAGAGCATGTCTTATTGGAGTTCATAGGAGCAGCAACTCTCCTGACAGTGGTATCGTGCCCCAATACAGGAGGGATGCGGAGGCTTTAGAGAGGGTGCAGAAGAGATTTACCAGGATTAGATTAGATTAGATTAGATTATAAAGACACTCATTATTGTTATTTGGAAATGCATGCATTAAAAAATGATACAACGTTCCTCTGGTATGATATCACAGAAACACAAGACAGACCAAGATTAAAACTGACAAAAACCATATAATTATAACATATAGTTACAACAGTGCAAAGCAATACCATAATTTGATAAGAACAGACCATGGGTATGGTTAAAAAAAAGTCTCAAATTCCCGATAGCCCATCATCTCACGCAGGCGGCAGAAGGGAGAAACTCTCCCTGCCATGAGCTTCCAGCACCGCAAACTTGCCGATGCAGCATCCTGGAAGCATCTGACCACAGTCTGACACTGAGTCCGTCCGAAAACTTCGAGCCTCCGACGAGCCCTGCGACACCGAGCACCGAGCACCATCTCTGCCGAGCACTTCGACCCCGGCCCCGGCCGCCAAGGAACAGGCAAAGCCCAGGATTTGGGGCCTTCCCCTCTGGAGATTTCGGATCACACAGTAGCAGTGGCAGTGAAGCAGACATTTCAGAAGCTTCACCAGATGTTCCTCCGTGCTCTCACATCTGCCTCCATCAAATCAGAATTGTGCACGGCACCCTACTTGACAGATACAGATATTCATCACCGGAGAGGCCGCGCCGCTGCCTGGATTAGAGATCATGTCTCATTG
The DNA here is from genome assembly GCF_030028105.1 of Mobula birostris. Lineage (NCBI taxonomy): Eukaryota > Metazoa > Chordata > Chondrichthyes > Myliobatiformes > Myliobatidae > Mobula > Mobula birostris. The sequence continues at coordinate 22,926,104 of NC_092380.1, forward strand.
AAGATCACAGGAGTAGCAGCTCTTTGGGCAGTGGTATCGTGCCCCATACAGGAGGGATGCAGAGGCTTTAGAGAGGGTGCAGAGGAGATTTACCAGGATGCTGCCTAGGTTAGAGAGCATGTCCTGTGAGGATAGGTTGAGCAAGTTAGGACTTTCCTCTTTGGAGCAAAGGTGGATGAGAGATGACTAGTTAGAGGTGTACAAGATGATAAAAGGCATATATAGAGTGGACAGCTAGAGACCTTTTTCCCAGGTGGAAATGGCTAATATAAAAGGGTATAATTTTAAGGTCATTGGAGGAAAGTAGGGGGATGTCAGAGGTTTGTTTTTTAACGCAGAGAGTGGTTGGTGTATGAAACAATCTGCCGGCGTGGTGGTAGAGGCAGATGCATTAGCGATACTTAACAGGCAGATAGATGAAAGAAAATGTGGCAGGGAAGAGTGAGAATAATGTTAAGAGTAGGTTAAGAGATTAGTGCAACATTGTGGGCTGAACAGCCTGTACTGTGATATCTGGGCCATCTTGGCTATCTCCTCCCCCTCCTGCTGAACTATTGGATGTTACATCGAAGTTTCCTGGTTACTATTTCACCAATGCCGAGCCTCTTGCCCAGTGAGCCAATCAGGTGAAGAGCAGCAGCTGATTGGTGACTTCTGACATCACCAACTCTAGAGGAGTACCTCCTACATGGATCTCATTCCCATCCTGAGCCAAAGGCTCTGGTTATCTCTGTTACCACGGAAACAACCCAACGTGCTAATGAGACCTCGAAAACCAGCAGTGGTGACTGCAGAGTAGGCATCTTTTCACATCTCCTTTATCAGGTTCCGAGCTTGCACTTGCTTGATGTTTACAGACAATAACCACTCTTATATAGTATTGTGCAAAAGACTAGCTAGGACAGTACTGTAGGAATTTTATGTGTTGCACTGTACTGCTCCCGCAAAACAAAAATAATGACATATGTGAGTGATGATAAACCTGATTCTGATATGGGTCTCTATTGTGGACTGAGAGTGGGAAGGGGGCAGGGAGAGGGGAATCATGGTTGGGAAAAGGGGAAAGGAGAGGGGAGGGAGCAGGAAGTACCAGAGAGACATTCTGTAATGATCAATAAACCAATTGTTTGGAATCAAATAACCTTGCCTGGTGTCTCTCAGGGCTGGGTCTGTCTGCACCCCGCTAAATCCCGCCACTGGCACTTCTTCTCTGCCACCTGTCCCACACCCCTGCCGCGGCACCCTCGCCATTCCAACATCCTCTGCTCTCGCCAGATTTATGAACTCGCTCTTCGCTCCACGCTGACAAATACAGTACTGTGCGAAAGCCTTAGGCACCCAAGCAATATACATGTGCAGTGTGTGTCCACTAGGGATGACTGCACCATCCATGAGGTTTGACTAAACCCTATGGCTACCGTAGGAAGATAGGATGGAGTTTGGAGCAGAGAAACTTGGGGGTGAAAAGGCATGGATGAGGACATTGTTTTAGAGCTGTGATGATGGGGCAGGCAGTGGAGATAGTGGGGGTGGGTTTTGGGAAAGTTTTGATGATGAGACCACATGAGAGGCTGAGATGGAGAAAGTAAAGCCCTGAGTCTCTGAAGGACCCTCGGACTCCACTCATTCACTACCAAATTTAGAGGATACATAGTGCAAGAGGATTGGTACATAGTACAACATAGGAATCGGCCATTTGGCCCATCATTTGGATGCCATACCAAGGGTATCCATCTGCATTACTCCTATAGAGTCATAGAGCACTTCAGCACAGATACAGGCCCTTCGGCCTATCTAGTCCATGTTGAACTGCTATTCTGCCTCGTCCCATTGACCTGAACCTGGACCATACCCCTCCCATCCATGTACTTGTCCAAACTTCTCTTAAATGTTGAAATCGAATCCACATTCACCACTTCCACTGGCAGCTCGTTCTGCACTCTCACCTCCTCTGAGTGAAGGCGTTTCCCCTCAAGTTCCCTTTAAATATTTCACCTTTCACCTTTATCCTATGACCTATAGTTCTAGTCCCACTCAACGTCAGTGTGAAAAGCCTGCTTGTATTTACCCATCTATACCCCTATAATTTTGTTTAACCTCTATCAAATCTCCCCACATTATCCTTCACTCCAGGGAATGAAACCCTAACCTATTCAGCCTTTCCCTATAACTCAGGCCCTCGAGTCCCGGCAACATCATTGTAAGTTTTCTCTGCGCTCTTTCAACCTTATTTGCATCTTTCCTGTACGTGGTTACCAGAACTGCACAGAATGCTCCAAGTTAGGCCTCACCAACATCTTATACAACTTCAGCATAACATCCTATCTCCTGTACTCGATACATTGATTTATGAAGGCCAATGTGCCAAAAGCTTTCTTTATGACCCTATTTACCTGTGACGCCACTTCCAAGGAATTATGGATCTGTATTCCCAGATCCCATGCTGAAATCTCCAGGATTATGTGCCGGGATGATTCAAGTGCCCTGTGTAGATAATTCTCAACTGCTGACAGCAATTCTGCTTCCACCACTCTCTATGGTAGAGCATTCTGAGTACTCACCACTCTGGGTGAAGAAGATCCTCCTATTATCTCCTCCGAACTTCTTCCCCCTTTCCCTGTACCCCAAGCAGTGGCAATAACAGCGGTGTGGACTGAGGCAGCTCTTGTCTTTTGGTTGACAGGTGAAGCCGTCACGTTCTTGGCCAAGGTGGACTCCTCCAGCCTTTTGAAGAAGCCATCCATCAAGTGGTTCAAGGGCAAATGGTTGGACCTGAAGAGCAAGGCTGGGATGGTCTACCAGTTCAAGGAGGAATTCGACAGCAAGGCGAAGGTGAGGCTGGGGCCTCTGCGCAGAATCTTGGGGGTGAGGGGGGGGAAGCTTCTTCACCCAGAGGATGGAACGAGCTACCAGCAGAAGTGGTGGATGTGGGTTTGATTTCAATGTTTAAGAGATGCTTGGATGTACAAGGGATGGGAGGGCTATGATCCAGTTGTGGTAGATGAGACTAAGCAGAATAACAGTACGTGATGGCCTAGCCTGCCCAAAGAGCCTGTTTCTGTGCTGTAGTGCTCCATGATTCCATAGCAACATTTGAAAGAGAGTTGCACTGATCCATGGGACGGATTTAGAGGGATATGGGCCAAACATTTAAGAAAAGCTTGATGCTCAACCAGTTCAGCGAGCAATCTAGCAAAAAGGCAAATGCGAGTCTGGGGTCTCTGCACAGAATGACCTCGCTTGAGGCCGTGTGCTGATGTGTTGAAATCACATCACAAGGAGGGGTGCTTTCTCCCTTTGTGTCGGCACCCCTCTCTCCTGACAGGAAGAGTTAGCCTTTCTGGAGGTTAGTGGCCTTGCTGGATAGACAAATGAGAACGAATGTTCCTGAGAGACGGGAATTCTGAGAAGGATTGAGCACGTGGGTCTGAGATACTTTCTCCTTGTGTTGGAGAGATGGAGGTAGCCGAGGAAACCGGAGCACCTGGAGGGAAACCATACGGTTCGCGGGGAGAATATACAAACTCCTTACAGGTAGTGCTGGAATTGAACCCAGATCAATAATTCGCCATTCAAGGTTGTTTAGAGTCATTGCCTGTAAGAACAAAATAATTGTTACTCCAGATCCAATTCAGCACAAAAAAACCCCACAAAAGATAAACAAGTCAATAACGTTAATAAAAATCAACAGTAAGAAAATACATAAGATAGCCCATCCACATAGATCGATTGTATGTCCATAAAGTGACGCCAGGCTATAGATAAGGTGACTGGCGGGAAATAATAAAGTCGTGGTGGAGGTGTAGATCAGCCTTACTGCTTGGGGAAAGTAGCTGTTTTTGAGTCTGGTGGTCCTGGCGTGGATGCTACGTAGCCTCCTCCCTGATGGGAGTGGGACGAGCAGTCCCTGAGCAGGGTGGGTGGGATCCTTCATGATGTTACTGGCCCTTTTCTGGCACTTTTCTCTATATACATTGTAGACGGCGGCTTGGCTGGTGCCGGTGATCACAGGTGCTACAAAGGAAAGGAAGGAAGAAAGAAAGACTAGCTTTATCTATCACATGTACATGATAGGAGATTCACAAGGACGTTGCCTGGATTGGGGAGCATGCCTTATGAGAATAGGTCGAGTGAACTTGGCCTTCGCTCCTTGGAGTGGCGGAGGATGAGCGGTGACTGATAAAGGTGTATAAGATGATGAGAGGCATTGATCATGTGGACAGCCAGAGGCTTTTCCCCAGGGCTGAAATGGCTAACATGAGGAGGCATAGTTTTAAGGTGCTTGGAAGTATTTAGATTATGAAGACACGTAGTCCTCTTTTATTGTCATTTAGTAATGCATGCATTAAGAAATGATACATTACTTCCTCCGGTGTGATATCACAAAACACAGGACAGACCAAGACTGAAAAAACTGACAAAACCACATAATTATAACATATAGTTACAACAGTGCACAATACCATAACTTGATGAAGAAGTCCATGAGCACAGTAAAGTTCAAAGTTTCTCAAATGTCCCACATCTCACGCAGACGGGAGAAGGAAGAAAAACTCTCCCTGCCATGCCGACCACAATCCGACTCTGAGTCATCCGAAAACTTCGAGCTCTGATCAGATCTCCGACAGCGAGTACTGAGCGCCATCTCTGTCCGAACGATTCGACGTCCTTCTCGGTCGCCAAAAGCAGGCAAGGCCGGGGATTTTGAGGCCTACCCGTCGAAAGGTTCCTGACCACACAATAATGACAGCAGCGAACAGGCGTTTCAGAAATTTCTCCAGATGTTCCTCTGTGCTTTCACGCCCATTCTCCATCAAATCAGAATTGTCCATGGCCCCTATTTAACAGATACGATATCATTTTTCACCAGAGGGCTGCGCACACGTAGGCGCGCCACCATCTTCTCCTCTCGCTGAGATGGGGGGATGTCAGAGGTAAGTTTTTCACACAGTGAGTTGTGGGTGCATGGAATGTACTGCCAGCAAAGGTGGTAGAGGTGGATACAATAGGGTCTTTTAAGAGACTCTTAGACAGGTACATGGAGCTTAGAACCATAGAGGTCTATGCGCTAGGGAAATTCTAGGCAGTTTCTAGAGTAGTTTACATGGTCGGCACAACATTGTGGGCCGAAGGGCCTGTAATGTGCTGTAGATTTCTATGTTTCTATGTTACATCAAAACCTATTATTAAATGCATTGTTTGCGCCAAATGTAATCCCTGAGAATTGTGCTGGACAGCCTGTCAGCGTTGCCACCCTGGACGGTGATTGCTGGTACGGTACCAGCTTTACGCTAATGTGCTGCCCTTACACAGGGAAATAAATGGTCGAACTTACTTGCGAGGTTCAGAGCCCTGGGTGGTGCTGGGAAGAAAGGCAGGAGGTCTCAGCCCGAGAGCCGGCGGGGAGGAGGGCGTGCAGCCGGGACCAGTGCAAGTAACAGCTCCCTCTCCGCAGGTCTACACATACGAGATGAAGATCACGAAAGCTGACAAGATATGTGCAGGTGCTTACAGGTGCGAGGTGACCTCGAAAGATCAGTTTGACAGTGTGGCGTTCGACCTGAACGTTGAAGGTAAGAACGTTATCGTGGATGATGCCCTCTGGTTCCCTTGATCTCTGGGTCTCCCAGCAGGAGATACCTGGGCAACATCTATGAAAGGTGCCTGACTTGCTGAGTTCCTCTTGCATTTTGTGTGGTTTGCTCAAGGTTCCCAGCATCTGCAGAATATCTTGTGTCGCAGTAGGTATTTGAGGCTTTTCCAGGACCCCAGCCCCAGTGGTTATTATTATCTCTTAGTCTGACCTAACTGTTGTCTCTACAGCTACTCTGCAGATGCTAAAACACACACATACATGCACACACTTTCTCTCTCCCTCATCTAAGAGATGAGTCCAGAGGCAGGGTCTCAACCTGGTAGGTAGACTGTCCATTTCCTTCCCACAGATGCTCCCTGGCCTGCTGGGTTCCTCCACCATGTTGTGTGCTGCCTCAAATTCCAGCACCTGCTATCCCTCGTGCCTCCAGGACGAGCTTGTGCCCAGTCAGGTCTTCTCCCTGATCGACGAGGAACCCCCACCCCCAATGTTGTTTACAGATAGCTGTCGAAGATGCCATTTGGTCCCTTTGAATTCACTCCCAGCCCCGAAAGAAACCCTCCTTCTCTTCCTGAAACACTCTTCTCTGTTCCTGAACAGGGTCTGTTTCTGACCCTCCTTTGCACACTTTACCCATAATCTAAAATGACTTTTCAGTCACTTACGCGCTGACCTAATCCTGCAGTGTAAATTAAAGCAGCAATTGGATTTGCTTGTTCAATTCACTGTTTTCTATTTAAGCCCTTCATAGAACGTAGAACATTCCAGAGCACTACAGGCCCTTCAGCCCATTGATGTTGGGCTGATCTTTCAACCCACACTAACCCTTCTCTCCTACATAGTTTCAGTCACTGCAATGTAAAGACTTTAAACCACTTTTTATAAAGCTGTTTATCATTGTAAATACATGGTGGTATTTGTGTGCAATGCACATTTTATTGCATTTCTGTACTTTAACCTCTAACTTTATTTTATGTATGATTCTCTATTCTCTATAATTGTTAAATGTTATTTTTCTTTCTTGTCGTACCAACACACCACAGCAAACTCCTAATACATGTACATGGTGAAAAAAGTTGATCCTTGATCTTTAATCTCCAGAGTAAAAGCTGCTTCCCTCTTGACTTGGGTCTCTGAAACATTTTATTAGCAGTGAATCTGTTTCCAGCTCCTTCTGAGACCCACCTATAGCCACTGCCCTCCGTGCTTCCTGCCTAGATTCAATTAATTTCAAATCCGCCCTTTATAACTAGGCGCTGCTTGTCTCTGACCTGCTGCTTCTCTAAGTTCTCGCTAATCTCTCCACAGTTGCAGAAGAGACTGGCCATCTCCTGACAGCATTCAAACGGACGTGAGTACCTCTGTGCTCTCTGTGTTTTCCCAGTCCTCAGCCTGTGTCTGGTTCGATGGGCAGCTGCCCTCCCCTAAAAGACACAAGTTAGATGACCTTGGCAATTTCACTGTCTCCTGCTCCTTTCAAAATTGGATTAGCTTTATTTGTCACATGGGTGACGGGGTGGAGAAATGTCTCTACCAAGGGAATGGTAAGGCGCTCCTTCCCTCTGCTAGCCTGCAGGACACCCTTGGCACCTCCTTGGCCCCCTGATCAGAGTCTTGTGAAGCCATAGGAGCAGGTGGCAGATGGCTGTATGAGCAGACGGTACACATCACAAGTCCTGGTTGTGTGACCACTGAAGTTGGGCAGACAAACTCTGAAGAGTATCGATAATGGCTGGAGCCACTTGTCTTGTAAAGACACTGCCCAGAAGAAGGCAATGGCAAACCACTTCTGTAAATAAATTTGCCAAGAACGATCATGGCCATGGATAGACCATGATCGCCTATGTCATGTGACACAGCACATGATGATGATGACGTTAAAACATCAAAACATACAGTGAGATGGGCCATTGCGACATTGACCGACACAGCCCGAGAGTGTGCTGGGAGGGGAGGGGGGCAGCCCACAACTGTTGCCATGCTCCTAGCGCCAACATGTCATGCCCACAGTTTACTAATCCTAACCCGTACGTCTTTGGAATGTGGGTGGAAAGTGGAGCACCTGGAAGAAACCCACGCAGTCATGGGGAGAACATACAAACTCCTTACAGACAGCGGCAGGAATTGAACCTGGGCCGCTGGTGCCGTAAAACGTTATGATAGCCGATAGGCTGCCGTGCTGCCCACTGATACCAGGTGCCTACATATGAACTGGGAGCGAAGCACTTAACAATCAAAGTTCAAAGTTCGAAGTGCATTAATTATCAAAAGAATGTGTAAGTTATACAGCCTTGAGATTTGTCTGCTTGCAGGCAGCCTCAAAGCAAGAACCCGTTATAGAAACAGACCGACAGACATCCAATGCGCAGAGAGAGGGGGAAAAGGCACAATCCGTGCAAACGATAAAGGCAAGCAGACAGCATTCAGAACGAAAGTGAGTCCATAGACATGAAGCCCGGAGCAGGCGCACAGCCTCGAGCTCAGTTCATTACACAGCAGAGCCTTATCTGTGCCCCTCAACCTGCTAAACTGGCTAATAAAATCACGGCTGATCGGATTCAAGTCAAGTTCTTAGTCACGTGCACATGTATGGTGAGGTTCGGGGACAATGAAACACCTGTTTCGCAGCCATGTGGGTACAGACATAAACTACACAACATAGACATAAGCTTCACAAGATAGTGACAAAAGGTGTGTAAGACAATGCTTTAGTGCAAAAGCAGACCTTCAGGGACAAGTCCATGGTAGTGCAAGAGGTGTCCGTAGTGTTCTGTTGCTACTGTTGTTCTGTATACTTCCCTGAACTGGGTCTTGTGGGTCTTCAGCCTTCTGTACCTCCTGCCCCATGGTAGCAGCGAAAAGATGGCCTGACCCGAAGGGTGGGGATCCTTGGTGACAGATGCTCCCTCTCTACACAGCACCTCCTGTAGATACTTTCAGTGGTGGGGAGTGTGTGCCTGTGACGGACCGGGCAATGGCCACCCCTCTCTGCCCCTGGCAAGCACCTATCCCTGCACTCAGCCTCCTATTGCTCTCTGCCTCAAGAATATTCAAACTCCTTCCGCCATAGAGAGACACAGGACTGAAAGAGGCCCCTTGACCCGTTGAATCCGTGCTGACCATCTGCTACTCCTCTGCACTGGTCCCACCTTCAGCTCATTTTTAAAAAATTCTCACCTCATTCTCTGTAAACCTTTAAACTCTCTGTGAATATTCAGTCGCTGAGTATGTCTGAAGCTGAGGTCAAGAGATCTTTGGAGATGGAGGGAATGCACTCAGGTGGGCCTCTAGATTAAGACCCAGGAGTGTAGCAGCAGATTTCTGGGACGGTATGGCCTGCCTCCTGTTATGTGAAAAACCCATTGCTTCAGGGTAAGAAAGAATTGGCACCTTTGGATTAAGATGGCGAGCTTTGGAGGGGTGGCAGAGCTGGTGAGGTGACCAAGGAAGATGGGTGGCACCTGTGGAGGTAAAAGAGGTCGACGTTTCAAGCCGAGACCCTTCATCAGGATTGAAACGACCACTGTCCCTTTCCCTCCACAGATGCTGAACAGATTTAATTTGGAGTTTGAGGAGATCTGGTATGTCACTAAAGATTCTAGAAAATCTCTATGAATGTATCGTGGAGACTGGTTACATCAGTGTCTGGCTTTGGGGGGGGAGGGGGCGCACTGCACAGGATCGGAAAAAGCTGCAGAGGATTCTAGGTTCTGCCAGCTCCATCGTGGGCACTAGTCTCCATAGAACTGAGGGCGTCTTCAAAAGGCAAAGCCTCATGAAGGCAGTATCCATCCTTGAGGACCCTCTTCTCATTACTACCAGCCAGGAGCCTGAAGACATACGCTCACGTTTCAGGAACAGCTTCTTCCCCTCCGCCATCGGATTTCTGTACAGTTCATGAACTCGTGAACATTAATCCACTTCTGGCACTACTTATTTATTTTGTTCATATTTCTTATCGTAATTGTTCTATACTTCACCTATACTGCTACTGCAAAACAACACATTCCACCACACACGCCAGTGATAGTAAACCTGATTCTGCCTCTGCCTGACCTGCTGAGTTCCGCCAGCGTTTTGTGCGCGCTGCTCCAGATTTCCACATTCCGTTGCGTCAGGGATGATGTAGACTGTTGGCTGAACCTTTGCTCCTTTCACTTGCAGGGGAGAGGCCAGAGAGGACGTAGGCGAGCTGGATTTCAGTGGACTTCTAAAGAAAAGGTAGGTGATAGGTAGTCACAAACACAGGTGCTTTCCCCAAGCAGTAAGGCTGATCAAAACCTCCATCCACTAACCCACCACAGTCCCCATTCAGGGTGAATTTGATCATATTATGATCACTTTCCCCTAAGGGTTCTTTTACTGATCACTGGTGCTGTAAAGCATGATGTTACCGTGTTCACCGTGTTCAGCACAGACGCCCTGGGCCAATGGGCTTGGCTCTGTGCTGTGATCGAATTCTTATACGCACTTCGATGCTGAGCCAGATAAAGAGACAAGAGGGGCTTAAGGAGAAACAACTCGTAATTGGACATTCTCTCTTAAAATGACTGGAAAAAGAATAGTCTATGTTTTGGGTTGACATCCCTCAACTCAATTGACTGAAAAATGAACTTCCTTCCACAGATGCAGCCAGACCCACTAAGTTCCTCATCTTGTTTTTCATTGATCCAGATTCCAGTGTCTGCAGTCTTTTGTGATGAGAGGGAGAGAGAAGGAGAGAGAAGGAGAGAGAAGGAGGGAAGGGGGGAGAGAGAGAGAAAGAGGGAAGGAGGGAAGGAGAGAGAAGGAAAGAGGGAAGGAGAGAGGGGGAAGGAGGGAAGTAGAGAGAGAGAGATAGAGAAGGAGGGAAGGGGAGAGAGAGAGAAAGAGGGAAGGAGGGAAGGAGAGAGAGAGAGAGAGAGAGAGAGAGAGCACGCGCAAAGGAAGAAAAGAGGGAAGGAGGGAGGGAGAAATAGAGAGAGAGACTGATTTACTTCACTAGCTTTTGTCACTTTTAAACCAGAGAGGCCAAAACTGAGGCTCCTCCAAAGGAAGAGATTGATGTTTGGGAAATCCTGAAGAATGCCAAGCCGTGTGACTACGAGAAAATCGCCTTCCAGTATGGTATCACTGACCTTCGGGGCATGTTGAAGAGACTGAAGAAGAAGAAGAAGGTGCAGAAGAAGAGCGACGGTGAGTGAATCTTCACCCCTGGGGAAGTGGGGGAGGGCTGCATCATTTGGTGGCAGAGTGGGGGCTGCATCGTTCGGGGCAGAGGAGGGCCACGTTGCTCGGGGCAGAGGAGGGCTACATCGTTGGAGGGTGGGGGGGGGACTGCATTATTTGGGGGCCAACACAGCTACACATGTACACTCTGTACACACGCACACACACACACACACACACACACACACACTCACTCACACTCGTTTTCCCAGGGAAGGGAACTGAGATCTAGAGAGCATAGGCTGAAGGTGAGAGAGGAAAGATTTAACAAAAATATGAGGGGCAAGTCTTCACTCAGAGGGTGCTGAATATATGGAATGAGCTGCCAGAGGAACCAGTTGAGGGAAGTACAACAACATTTAAAAGACATTTGGATAACTAATTAGGTAGAAAAGGATTTGGAGGAATATGGGCCAAACACTGGTAAATGGGACTTGCTCTTGATCAGCATGGCTGAAGGCCCTGTTTTCTGTGTGGTATTGTTCTGTGACTCTGAGTGTATGGAAACAAAATATCCTCTCTGCACACTCTTTAAAGCTTCCACATCCTTCCTATCATGAGGCGACCAGAACTGAATGCAATACTCCCAAGAGTGGTCTAACCTGAGCTTTATGGAGCTGCCGATAGGGGCGCTGTGGTAGCGTAGCAGTTAGCGCGACATTATCATGGCTTGGGGTGTTTCGGAGTCTGGAGTTCCATTCTGCCGCCACCTGCGTGGAGTTTGCACGTTCTCCCCATGTGACTGCGTGGGTTTCCTCCAGGTCCTCGGGTTTCCTCCCACAGTCCAAAGGCACACCAGTTAGTAGGCTAATCAGTCGTTGTATACTGTCCTGTGATCAGGCTAGTGTTAAGTAGGTAGGTTGTTGGGCAGAGTGGATCATTGGACCGGAAGAGCCAATTCCGCGTTGTATCTCTAAATTACTAAAACATTATCTTGCTGCTCTTGATCCCAATCCCCCTACTAATGAAGGCCAACGCACCATACGCCTTCTTTTTTTTTTGATGTGTGCCTGCGTGCGTGCGAGTCTGGGCGTCTGGGTCTGCATGCGTGTGCGTCTGCGTGTCCGTGCATGCATCCGTGGTGATGGATTTTCAATGGCTTTTACAAGGCGCAGAGCGAGAGAGAGACTGTGTGGCGTGCCACTCCTCACACAGACATTTTCGCAGTATTTTCCCTTTTATTTTACGAGGTCGAGTTGCGATCTCGACACTCAACCTGGCACGGATGGAAAGCGTACTCGAGAGCGGACCCGACTGGTTTCGAACCCGGGAACCTCTGCTCCCAGGTCTGGCACCGATGTCGTTGTGCCACCAGCCGGCCCAACCATACACCTTCTTAACAACCAGGTTGCTTGGCAACTTGAGGGATCTATGGAAGTGAACCCCGCAACGTTCCTCTGTTCCTATTAATCCTGCCATTGACCTTGTACTTCATCTTTTTGTGCCTAGTTTACAAAAGTGCTTGCAGAACTGATTACCTGTTAGTTATTTTATTTCTGTTCTTTCTCTTTCGTTGACGCCATCCAGCTTTCGCCAAAAGGCTGGAGAGTCAGTACCAGGTGGACAAAGGCAACAAAATCCGAATGATGGTGGAGATAGCAGGGCCCAACCTGGAGGTGAAGTGGTTGAAGAATGGAAAGGAAATCCGGCCAAGTGGCAGGTATGTTGGCGTGACAGTGCTCTGGAGATGATTATCTGCTGTGATAGCCCAGATCTTCATCAGCGCCCTGTTAAGATTCTAACTCTGTTGCCGATGGTTCAGATTTTCGTGTCGGGATTTCCTGGTAGTTGGGGACTTCTTCGCTCTGGCGGTGGTGAGAGTGTGGAATGAGCTGCTGGAGGAAGTGGCGGATGTGGGTTCGATTTCAACATTTAACAGTAATTTGGATAAATACATGGATGAAAAGGGTGTGGAACACTATGGTCCAGGTGCAAGCCGATGGGACTAGACAGAATAACAGCTTGGCATGAACTAGATGGGCCAAAGGGCCTGTTTTTATGCTCAATGACTCTATAATGGGAACTCCTATGTCGACCTTTGCCTGTCACTGCATTGGCAGACCTCTACCACCAGGTGGTGAAATAATGCGCTTCACAAGGTCCAACACATTGTATCAACAGGCACGATCCTAGAGGAGCTCAGCAGGTCAGGCAGCATCTGTGGTGGGAAATGGCTAGTCAATGTCTCTGGCCATGACCCTTCATCTGTCCATTTCCCTCCATAGATGCTACCTGTTGAGCTGAGTTCCTCCAGAGGTATATTTGTTAATCCAGATCCCAGTGTCTACAGCCTTTTGAATCCTTACTTGTACTAATTTTTGCATTTTGCTTGGGATTCTGAATTTTTGACCTGATTATTAAGATTCAACAGGAATGGTTCTACCTTCACTGTCGCGGCAGTCACAAAATTCCAGTTTCAGAACCCAACCAGCAGCCCAACTCCCTCCTACACATGGGGTACAAGATACTGTAGATTACTGCTAGACCCTAAAAAGGACTGTGAGGACTACTGAGATAATCAAAGGGGGTGGGGGGGGGGTCTGTCTTCCACCCACCCGAGCTAATTACCAGGAGTGCTGTGTTAGCATTCTCAAAGATCTCTCTCATCCATCCAACAATCTCTTAGATCTTCTACCATCAGGTGGGAGGTATGATAGCATTAGGATAAGGACTGTTAGGATGGGAAACGGCTTCTTCTCCCAGGCCATGTGTTACCAGGTTCGGATATGGCCCAAGTGCGGAGTGAGAGACACTGAAGCAGGTCGATAGTTCACAAACTTCAGTGTGAACAGTGTTAAAGGGAAAATAAACAATAAACGCTAGGCCAAATAGGGCTGTTAACTAAAACTCTCAAATGAGAAACAAAGCCTACACACTGCGGCTGAAAAGAAAATCTAAACATTAAACGAATACCGCTAGTCTTCAGAGTCAGTTGACTCGACAGTCCACTTTCTCAGGCAAGGCCGAATGCAAACAAGCAGCGAAGTGTTGCTGTGCTCTGTCCAAGTCTGGACAAGCACTATGAGGACAAGTATAGAGTTAAATACTATTACGATTAAATAATAATTAGCTGACATGTGCAAATTCACAAGTGCAATTGCAGTATCTACTGCGCTGCTGAATCCATGGTTGTGACACTATGAGACTACTGGACTCCCACCCAGGTCTCACCATGAAGCCCCAGTTATACTGTTGACAACTGTACCTATGATTGTTAATTTCTTTGTGGTAATATTACTTCATGTTGTGTGTGTGAGTTACATGTATTGTTTTGAGCACCTTGGTCTGGAGGAACGTTGTTTTGTTTGGCGGTATATGTGATATGATTGAAGTGATGATAGACTAGATCCTGAACTTGATGCTGGAAATTGGAACAACGCACAATCTACTGGAAGAACTCAGTGGGTTGAGTGGCATCTGTTGAGGGATAGAGGGTTAATAGTTTTGTTCAGAACTGAACGCTTTTGACCCAAAATATTAACAATACCTTTCCTCCTTTATCCGCTGACTTCCCCAAGAAGATTGTTTGCCCCTCCTAAACCTGTCTCCTTCCATTTTGTTCCAAACATAACCTCGGCCTTCAATCCTAAACCTGTCTCCTTCCATTTTGTTCCCAACATAACCTCGGCCTTCAATCCTAAACCTGTCTCCTTCCATTTTGTTCCCAACATAACCTCGGCCTTCAATCCTAAACCTGTCTCCTTCCATTTTGTTCCAAACATAACCTCGGCCTTCAGTCTTCCCAGCCACAGTTTCTGTTCCTCATACTGTCGCCTAATTCTGCTCCTGTGCCTTATGGTCTCATAAACATCCATTTGTCTGAAGTCATTGAGTAATGCACCACAGAAACAGACCCTTTGGCCCCTCTGATCCATGCTGACCATCTAAGCCAGTCCCATTTGCCCACATTTGGCCCGTATCCCTTGAAACCCTTCCTCTCCATGTTCCTATCCAAGTGTTTTTTAAATATTGCTATTGTACCTGCTTTAAGCACCTTTCTCTGGCAGCTTGTTCCACTCTCTGACTATTTGCTGGGTGAAAAAGTCACCCTATGGATCCCCTTTCCATCTCTACCTATGCCCTCCGGTTCTTGGTTCCCCAACCTTGGCAAAAGGACTGAGCGTATTCAGTTCAGTGATTCTTCTCTCTCATATTTCACACCTCCAAAATGTAGGGAGGCCATTCAGCCCATTGAATCTGTGGGGCTATCAGAGCAATGCCATTAGTCCTGATCCCCCAGTTACTTACCCGTAATCACATCCCCATCCCTTCTTCCCAGATTCCACCCCTCAACCCACACCCAAGGGGCAAGTTACAGCAGCCAATTAAACCACCAACCTTCACATCATTGAGATGTGGGGGGAAACCGGGGGTGGGGGGGTGGGGGGAGATCTGCGCGGTCTCGGCGAAAACTTGCAGACTCCACGCAGACAGCACTGGAGGTTGGGCTTCAACCTGGGTTATTATGAGGCATGGGATCTACCTGTTGTCTCACTGAGGCATCCAGTTTAGACATGGTCTTGACATCACGTGGTAACGCCATCAGGTAGGAGGTACAGAAGCCTGAGGGGACACACACAATGTTTCAGGAGCAACTTCTTCTCTTCCATCAGGTTTCTGAATGGACTATATACATATAATTTACTGATTTTTTATTAGAATATATGTAAATAGTACTCTGCAAAAGTCTAAGGCATATATATACAGCTAGGGTGCCCAAGACCTTTGCACAGTACTGTATTTGTCAACGTGGAGTGGAGAGCAAGTTTGTAAATTTGGAGGAAGAAAAGGATACTGGGAGTGGCGAGGCTGGAGTGCTATGGGAGGCGTGTGGGACAGGTGGCAGAAAAGGAGCGCCAGGGCTGGCTGGCGCAAGTGCAGACACACCCAGCCCCGAGACACCAGGCAAGGTCATTTGATTCCAAGCAATTGTTTAATTGATCATTACAGAATGTCTCTCAGGTGCCTCCCGCTCCCTTCTCTCTCCCTTCCCCATTTCCACTCTCAGTCCACAATAGAGAACCATATCAGAATCAGGTTTATCATCACTCACATATGCTATGAATTTTTTTTCTTTTAGTGGCAGCAGTATAGTTGAAAACATAAAATTACTACAGTTCTGTGCAAAAGTCTTAGGGCACTCTCGCTATATACGATACATGTGCCAAAGAAATTTGCACGGTATTGTATACAGATCATAGAAATTTTAACATTTTATTTTTATATTTTCTATTTTTATATATTTATATGTATTTATTCATTTATATGTATTTTATTCATTTTCATTATAATTTAAAATCATAGAGTTATAAAACTCTAAATTTATCATAATTTTAATGTACTGCTGCCAAAACCCAACAGATTTCATGACGTACAACATGATTCTAATTCTGATTCTTCGCACATTTCCTCACTTGCTCTTTTCCTGCCGTCGACAGGTACATCTTTGAGGTTATCGGGCTGAAGAGAGTTCTGACCATCAAGAACTGCACCCTGACTGACGACGCAGAATACGAGTGCGTTATCGGAGAAGATAAGTGTACCGCTGAACTTTTTGTAAGGGGTTAGTGAAGCTTCACTGTAATCTTCAGTAGCCGGGGCTGGTGGGAGGCGCTTTGTGAGTGGTGGGCAGGTAGAACTGTCACCAGTTCTCCACATAACAGTCAGAGTCTGAGAACTCGAGCAGTGTTCCAGACGTAGAACTCTGCAGCACAAGGACAGGCTGTTCAGCCCTTAGAGCTGTGCTGAACTAATTCAACCAGAGGGTGGTGAATCTGTGGAAGTCATTGTCACAGCGGCTGTGGAGGCTAAGTCTTTGGGTATATTTAAAGTAGAGGTTGATAGCTTCTTGATTAGTAAAGATGTCAAAAGTTACGGGGAGAAGGCAGGAGAAAGGGGTTGAGAGGGATAATAAGTCAGCCATGATGGAATGGCAGAGCAAACTCGATGGGCCAAATGGCCTAATTCTGCTTCCATGTCTTATGGTCATATGACATGGCACATATTGATGACGATGATGATGGGCTGTGTCGGAGGGAATTGCAAGATTGATTGTGGAGTAGGTTTATATTGGCCGATACAACATGGTGGGCCGTATACTGTGTGGTACTGTTCGATGTTCTGTGTTCCATCACTCCTGGCAACACACTCCAGACACCTACCACTTTCTGTGTTTAAAAATCAAACTGCCCTGCTCATCTTTAAACTTACCCCTCCCCACCTCATTTTAAACGAATGCCCTGCAGTAGGGCTTGGACTGTCAGGTTTTGGGGAGGTGCTTGGTAATTGATTGAGTTAGCACATGGGAAAACAGTAAGAGAATGCGGGTTGTAGTGTTACAGAGAAAGTGTAGTGCAGAGGGACAGTAAGGTGCGAGTGTCATGATGAAGCAAACTGGGAGATCAAGAGACGGTCTTTTAGCCTATAAGAGATCCATTCAGGAGTCTTCCAACGGCAGGTAGAAGTTGCCCTTGGGTCTGCTGGTATGTGCTCTGAAGCTTTTGTGTCTTCTTCCCAATGGCGGGGGAGAGAAGAGAGGATGGCCGGTGTAGGACAGGAGTAGGTTGGCTGCTTCCCCAGGCCAGCGGAGGGGAGGTTGGCTTTCATGATGGAGGTCGGTCCCTTCAGGTGGTTAGAAGATGGCTAGACCTGTAAACCAGTTTAGGAGAATATTGTCAGTAATTCCTAGAGTGGTAGAATTGAGATTTAAGAATAGAATGATTATAATTAACAGGAAGAACGAAGGACATTACAGCCCAGTACAGACCATTCAGCCCATGATGGTGTGCAGATCTTTTAACCTATTCTAACATCTGTCTAACTCTTCTCCCCCACATAGCCCTCCGTTGCTCTATTGTCCTATCTAAGAGTCTCTTAAATGTCCCTCATGTATCTGCCTCTACCACCACCACTTTCCAGCGCCTATAAAATCTCCATGTAAAGTAAAACTACTGATGTCCCCCCCCCATACTTCCCTCCGATCACCTTAAAATTATGCCCCCTTGTATTAGCCATTTCTGCCCTGGGAAAGAGTCTCTGGATAGCCACCCGATCTGTGCCTCGTGTCATCTTGCACACTTCTGTCAATTCACCTCTCAAGAAGAAAGCCCAAGCTTACTTGGACTATCCTCATTAGACATGCTCTTTAATCCAGGCAGCATCCTTGTAAATCTCCTCTGCACCCTCTCTAAATCTTCCACATCCTTCCTATAATGAGGTGACCAGAACCCAACACAATATTCCAATTTTGGTCCAATCAAGATTTTTTTAGAGCTGCAACATTACCGTGCAGTTCTTGAACCCAGTCCCTTGACTAGTGAAAGCCAGCACACTGCTCTGCTTTTTACTGAAATGCTTGACTGGGACGAGACCTCAGAAGGAAGATTTGGCTTTGGTTGACAAGGTCTATTCAATAAATCACTGTCAGTCGACCTCATAATGAATAGATCTGCTGAGAGCAGATCGAAACAAGTGGCCACGCTCTGTCTCCTTTGTGGGAAGCTAAGGAAAAGAAAGTCAGACCAATCATGAAGTTGGGAAAGTGCACACAACTGAGCCAGTGTCCCCTGGTTCGTGACACGGCAGGAATAAATGGTGAAAGAACAAAACTGAGAATGCATGCAAGCTTTGGAATGAGGCAATGGTGGGCATATTAAAGGTCATGATCAAAATGGATGTTACAGAGAGGTGTTTGCAAGGTGACAAGGGCTGGAAATTTAATATCGGAAGAGATGGGCAAAATGGGAAAAGGAAATAGGGTGGCCATCAGACAAAGGAGCAGAATTAGGCCATTTGGCCCATCGAGTCTGCTTTGCCATTCCATCATGGCTGATTTATTATCCCTCTCAACTCCATTCTCCTGCCTTCACCCATAACCTTTGACACCCTTACTAATCAAGAACCTATCAAACTCCGCATTAAATATACCCAGTGACTTGGCTTCTACAGGTGTCCGTGCAATAAATTCCACAGATTCACCAGCCTCTGGATAAAGAAGTTCCTCCTCATCTCTGTTGTAAGGGGAC
Source organism: Mobula birostris (assembly GCF_030028105.1). Classification (NCBI taxonomy): domain Eukaryota; kingdom Metazoa; phylum Chordata; class Chondrichthyes; order Myliobatiformes; family Myliobatidae; genus Mobula; species Mobula birostris. Next base: position 22,944,932 of record NC_092380.1, read on the forward strand.
GTCCTTTTATTCTGAGGCTGTGCCCTCTGGTCCTAGAATCTCAGACTGTTGATTAAAAATGGGATGGAGGCCAGTGGATGTCAGCTGAGGAAGTCAGGAAGAAGGTGTAATGCTTAAGGAATTGAGGATTGTGGAGAGAAATTGAGAGCGGGTGGTGAATCGGATGGTCGGCTGTGGCAGGCAACACACATAAAATGCTGGAGGAACACAGCAGGTCAAGCAGCACCTACGGAGGGGTATAAATATTTGTTGTTTCAGGCCGAGACCCTTCAGAGTCTAGAAAGAAATGGGGCAGAAGCCAGAAGTGAAGTTGGGGGGAGGAGGACGAGGAGTACAAGCTGGTAGGTGATAAGTGAGACCAGGTTTGGGGCATGGTGGTGAAGGTGGATGGGTGGGGGAGGGGGATGAAGTGAGAAACTGGGAGGTGATAGGTGGAAGATGTAAAGGGCTGAAGAAGAACACATTTGATAGGAGGGGAAAGTAGACCAAGGAAGAAAAGGAAGGGACAAGGGCACCAGTGGGACGACATGGGCAGGGGAGGAGAGGGAAGGGGAGAGAGGGGAACAAGATTGGTGAATGAAACAAGAGAGAGGGAGGGAGGGGGGAGAGATTACTGGAAGTTTGAGATGTTGGTTTTCATGCCAGCAGGTTGGAGGCTAGTCAGACAGAATATGAGATGTTGCTCCTTCAACTTGACAGATAGTGAGGGTCCTTAAGGTGCTGTGTGTTAAAGATTTTTTAAAGAAACTTTAAATGCCTTTCCCTTGCTGCTCAGCTTGGTTCTTCAGTTCCCGGAGACGGAAGCTGAGATCCCAGTGCCCTCTGTAAACACTGTTTCTCTCTCAGAACCTCCTGTCCTCGTCGTCGTGCCCCTGGATGACCAGCATGTGTACGTGGATGACCGGGTTGAGTTTGAATGTGAGGTGTCAGAAGAGGGAGCCGTGGTTGTCTGGTAAGGGAGCTTTCTTTCTCTCTGCTTGCCATCCTGGGGTGGTGTGCTGGTGGGAGGGGCAGTTGGGGGGGTGTGGGGTTTGCAGTATCATCTATGGAGGGGAGGGGAAGATGGTGGCGCGACGCAGCGTGAGCGGCTGCTCCGAAATGATATCTGCACTTGTTAAGTAGGTACTGTGCACAATCCTGATTTGATGGAGACAGACGTGAGAAGCACGGAAGAACATCTGGAGAAACTTCTGAAATGCCTGCTTCGCTGCTGCTGCTACTGTGCGATCGAGAATCTCCGGAGGGGAAGGCCCAAAATCCTCGGCTTTGCCTATTGCCTGTTGCCGGGGCCGGGGTCGAAGCGCTCGGTAGAGATGGTACTCGGTGCTCGGTGGTTGGAGGCTCGAAGTTGGAGGCTCGAAGTTTTCGGATGGACTCAAGAGTTGCCTGTGGTCGGGTCCTTCCAGGGTGCTGCATCGGCAAGTTTGCGGCGCTGGAGGCTCATGGCAGGGAGAGGTTTTCTCCCTTCTACCGTCTGCGTGAGATGATGGGACTTTCGAGAGACTTTGAGACTTTTTTTTACCGTGTCCATGGTCTGCTCTTTATCAAATTACGGTATTGCTTTGCACTGCTGTAACTATATGTTATAATTATGTGGTTTTTGTCAGTTTTTCAGTCTTGGTTTGTCCTGTGTTTCTGTGATATCATTCTGGAGGAACATTGTATCATTTCTTAATACATGCATTACTAAATGACAATAAAAGAGGACTGCGTGTCCTCATAATCTAATCTAATCTAATCATCTGTGACTGCACACAAGAGGGACCAGTACTGCATGGAGAAAGTCATGGGCAATTGAGTAGAGGTATTGGTAATTGATTTATTAGGGACACATACCGAGATACAGAGAAAAGCTTGACTTGCATACTGTTCATACAGATCAGATCATTAGCACAGTGCATTAACAAGGTAAAACAATGTACCAATGCAGAATAAACTACAGCTACAGAGAAAGTGCAGTGCAGGTAAATGTTAAAGAGCAAGGTCAAAACAAGGTAGATTGTGAGTCAAGTCAATTTTATTGTAGTAGAGGACTGTGAATCGTTTTAGTGGGGTAGAAATTGTCCCTGAGCCTGGTGTGTGTTCTTTCAGGCATCATATTTTCTGCCCAGTGAGAGGGGAGAGAAAGGAAAGTGTCTGAAGTGGGTGGGGTCTTTGATCCTGCTGACTACTAACCGAGGCAACAAGAAGTATAGACAGGTTTTGTGTCATAATGAAGGGAAAGCTTCCATATGAGTTGGAGGAACAATAACCACAGAGACACAAATTTAGCGCAGAGAAACTAAGTAATAATAGTACAGTATTTTTTGAATTATAATATTACATGATCCTGTAGCAATCTAACTCAATCTGATTACTTATACAGGCCCAGTCAAGAGGCAAACATCATTCACCAAAATCCTGCTTTAAGATACAATCTTAAAAATAGGCACCATTCCTTACTATAAATACAAGCCTGATCTGGTCTTCGAGTCAGGGCCCTACAAATTATATTATGACTGATCCATTATTACAGACAGGATGATCCATAATAACTGTCCGGTCTCGATATAATATTACAGCATAAACAAGCAAGAGCAAATTACTTAATAGATATAGCCATTTCAAACGCACACAACATACAGGAATCAATAAAATGGTGAATTTAAAGAGGAAAGTGAAAGACTATGGAACATTACATACTGTGTAGCTAGGGTGCCTAAGACTTTTGTACAGTATTGTATTTGTCAATGTGGAGTGGAGAGTGAGTTTGTAAATCTGGCGGGAGCAAAGAATGTTGGGATTGGTGAGGGTGGAGCGCCACAGAAGGACAGATGGCAGAGAAGGAGTGCCAAGGGCAGGTGGGAGTTGGTGCAGGTGCAGACACACCCAGCCCTGAGATACTAGGCAAAGTCATTTGATTCCAAACAATTGGTTTATTGATCATTACAGAATGTCTCTCTGGTGCTTCCCTCTCCCTTCCCCTTTTCCCAACCATGATTCCCCTCTCCCTGCCCCCTTCCCACTCTCAGTCCACGACAGAGACCCAAATCAGAATCAGGTTTATCATCACTCGCATAGGTCGTGAAATTTGTTTACTTTTCTGTGGTAGCGTTACAGTGCAATGCATACAATTACTACAGTACTATGCAAAAGTCTTAGGCACCTTGTCTATAGATATGTGCCTAAGACTTCTGTACAGTACTGCATAGTGTCCACATGTGCAAAGAAGCAATGAAAAGCTTACGTGCAGCAGCTTCACAGGCACAGAGTGTCAGATAAGCAGCACTCACAAGGAAAGAACATAAATTATACCAGAATTATTAATGACAAGGTTAGTAATATACACTTAGTGGCCATCTCATGAAATACACTTGAACACCTGCTCAGTAATGCAAATATCTAATCAGCCAATCAATGTATAAAAGCATGCAGACGTGGTCAAGAGGTTGAGTTGTTGCTGAGACCAAACATCAGAATGGGGAAGAAATGTGATCTAATTGATGTTGACCATGGAATTATTACTGGTATTTATTGACTTACAGCGCAGAATAGTCCCTTTTGGCCTTTTGAGCTGCGCCGCCCAGCTGTCTCCCTACTTAATCCTAGCCTAATCACGGGACAATTTACAATGACCAAGTTACCAACCAACTGGTACGTCTTTGGACTGTGGGAGGAAACCAGAGCTTCTGGAGGAAACCCAGGCGGTCACGGGGAGGATGAACAAACTCCTTACAGGCAGCACAGGAATTGAACCCGGATCACTGGTACTGTAAAGTGCGGTTAGACGGAGTGGTTTCAGTATCTCAGAAACTGCTGATCTCCTGGGATTTGTATGCCTGTCAAATTTGCAAGAGAATGGCGCGAAAACCAAAAATAAATTGAGTGGGTGAAAATGCCTTGTTAATGAGCAAGGTCAGAGGAGAATGGCCAGACTGGTTCAAGCTGACAGCAACTCAATAACCATGCGTTACAACGGCTGTGCACAGAAGATCATCTCAGAACACACAACATTGAAGTGGACGGGCTACAGCAGCAGAAGATCACACTGAGTTCCACTCCCGTACCAAATAAAGTGGCCACTGAGTGTAGTTTTGTGGCTATGAAACTTTTTCACTGGATCGCGGTACATGTGACATTAATAAACCAATTTGGAACCAAGTTACATAGGGACAAGTGCAATATATTGGTCAAAGGGAGTGGGAAGCAGTTTGGGAGGGATGTGGTGAACAGGGGTATATGGCCTTTCCAAAATCCATAACTCTCCTCTTTCCTTGCTTGGTCACTTTTTGTAGGTCGAAGGACGGAGTTGATCTGACTCGAGAAGATGCCCTGAAATATCGCATGAAGAAGGACGGGAAGAAGCACATCCTGATCATCAACGAGGCCACCAAAGAGCACTGTGGCCGCTACAGGATCGAGACCAATGGGGGCGAATCTGAGGCTGATCTGATCGTGGAAGGTATGGGAAAATTAAACATTGGGTGGCCGGGGGTCTGGACCACAGGAAGGGAAATTTGTACACCTCATTTACTTGGTTCATTCCTGCTCGTTCCTTCATTCAACAACTCATGGATCACAAACTCAAAAACACCTTTTTCCTCGGGCTGGTGAATTAGGGATTTATAGAAGGTTCAAAATTAAGAGGACATTTTGGGAAGGTAGTTTCCATTGGTACCACAAATTATTAATAAGAGACATTGATCAGACTGTGCTTCGAGTATTGTCAGCAGTTTTGGCCCCTCTTCTAAGAAAGGATAGGCTGTCAATGGAAAGGGTCCAGAGGAGGCTCGTGAGAATGAGTGTGTTTATATATGAGAAGTTTTTAATTACTCTGGGTCTGTACTCGCTGGAGTTTAGAAGAATGGGGGTGGGGTATGTCATTGAAACCTATCAAGTATTGAAAGGCCTAGATAGAGTGGACATGGAAGAGGATGCTTCCATTAGTGGGAGAGCCTAGGACCAGAGGGCACAGCCTCAGAATAGAAGTACGTCCCTTTAGAACAGAGATGAGGAGGAATTTCTTCATCCAGAGGATGTTAAATCTGTGGAATCGATTGCCACAGATGACCGTGGAGGCCAGGTCATTGGGTATATCTAAAGTGGAGGTTGGTAGGTCCTTGATTGGTAAAGGTGTCAAAGGTTATGGGGAAAAGGCAGGAGAATGGTGTTGAGAGGGATAGTAACTCAGCCATGGTGGTATGGGGGAACAGACTCGAGGGGCCAAACGATCTAATTCCACTCCTTTCTCTTATGATCTTCAGAGCACTCAGACCAGTGCTAATATGGCCCTATCTGTAACTCTACTGCACATTCCATTGTCTACACATAAATAACCCGAGAGCCTTGATTAGATCCCAGCTTGTAACATACTCCCAGGCACTTGTTTGTCACATTAACCACCTGAAATCCTCCATTAGATTCCAGCCTGTAACTCACTCTCAAGCACTCAGTGGTAGTTTTAAATCATTTCAACCATGTAGACAGATTCCAGACTGTAACTAACTTCCAAGCCCTTGTTATTAACATCAACCATTTGAACCTCCTGGTTAGACTGCAGAGTGTAACTCACTCCCAAGCATTTGCCCTCAGTATTAACCAGCCCAACCCTTTCGTATTAACCATCCGAACCCTGGATCAGATTCTAGCCTGTAACTCATTCCTAAGTGCTAGTGTTAATCACCTGAGTAGATTCGAGCTTCCAATTCCCTCCCACGTATCAATCATTTTATATTATTTTGAGATGCAATGCAGGACAAACCCTTCCACTCCACCACTCAGCAGCCCTATCCTCAATCGCAGGACAATCTAGAATGACTAATTAACCTACTATCCGCAACGTCTTTTGACCGTGGGGGGGAAACCGGAGCACCCATGGGAAACCCACATGTTCTCCCAGAGTATGTACAGACTCTTTACAGCGGACGCCGGAATCGAACTCTGAACTTTGGCTCCCTGAGCTGTAATAGTGTCGCACGAACCGCCACACTACCGTAGCGTATGTTTAAGCACAACCAAAATCTAATTCTAATTTAGATTGTGGACTATCTATGCCCGAGGATCTGATCTTCTGAATATAAAGAACTCCCAATAAGTACTCCGATTAGATATGGCAAAGTTATTTCCCATGGTAGGGGAGTCCAGGACAAGAGGGCACGACTTCAGGATTGAAGGACGTTCATTTAGAACAGGGATGGGGAGAAATTACTTTAGTCAGAGGGTGGCAACTCTGAGGAATTTGTTGCCACGAGCGGCTGTGGAGGCCAAGTTATTGGGTGCATTTAAGGCAGAGATAGATAGGCTCTTGTTTAGCCAGGGCATCAAAGGGTATGGGGTGAAAGCAGGAGAGTGGAGGAGACTGGAGGAATTGAATCAGCCTTGATTGAATGGTGGAACAGACACGATGGGCCGAATGGCCTACTCCTGCTCCTACATCTTATGGTCTTATGTAACTCCGTTGATAATACACCTGCTTCCACCAAGTCAAACTGCAGCAGTGAGAAAAGACATAATCTCCTCTGTGGGCTGACTGATATGCACATCGGGTCTGATGGCCAGAGTATAGTGGAGCAGCCGGTGGCTGCCGCTGCTTCACGGCTCCAGAGATCCCGGTTCGATCCTGGCCTTGGGTACTGTCCCTGTGGAGTTTGCACATTCTTCCTGCATGGATTTCTTTGCACATCCCAAAGGCGTGCAGGTTTGTGGGTTAATTGGTATGTAGATTCTGGGCACAATAAAGTGGGGTGAATGCAGAATTAATGTCAATGAGTGATAGTCTGGGCTCAATGGGCTGAAGGGCTTGTTTCTGCACTGTACCTCTTTACAGCCTCTCTCATACCCCTCGACAGGATGAGTAAAAGTGAATGCTTTTTCTTTATAGAGGGCAGTAGGTGGAGCAAGCCTGTATACTTTTGTCTGGTTGCACAGTAGAATAGAGGCTAGCTTACCGTTTTAACGCACCAGCGATCCGGGTTCACTTCCCTTCGCTGTCCGTAAGGAGCTTAAACGTTCTCGCCATGACCATGAGTGACAAATGAAGGTAATCTTTCTTCAATCTTTAGACAAGGTCCTGGAGGTACTGCAGAGTTTCGCCGACCTCACATTGAAAGCCCAGGAGCAGGCTGTCTTCATGTGTGAGGTGTCCGACGCGAAGGTGAAAGGCAAGTGGCTAAAGAACGGAGTGGAGGTGATTCCCAGTAAACGCATCCACATCACTCATGTCGGCAGGTAAGCTCGCCACCAGTGGCAATCTCTGCATTCTTGCCGGAATTTTGTTTCACACAGAGAGCGGTGGGTGTGTGGAACGCACTGTCAGAGCTGGTGGTAGGTCCAGACAGATTTAAGAAGCTCTTAGGTAGGCACATGTGTGGTAGAAAAATGGAGGGTTATGTGGGAGGGAAGGGTTAGGTTGCTAAGAGTAGGTTAAAAGTTCGGCAAAGCATCATTGTGCTGTAATATTCGATGTTAAGGGTTCGAATCCCACTGAGGTCGCGGCCGGGGGGGGGGGGGGGGTGCTTCTAAAAATCCAAATCATTACAACAGGTAAATGGAAGCAAATACAATTGTGGTGATTAAGAAGTTGTTAGAGAGACACGTGAATATATGGGGATTGGAGAGAGAGGGATCAAATACAGGTAGAAGTAATTTAGTTTAATTCACCATCATGTTTGACACAGTAGGCCAGAGGGATACTTCTGTACTATATATATTGGTAAGTTGTTTTATTAGTGCCTCATGTACTGAGATACAGTAAAAAAAATAGCTTTGCATGTTGTCCTGGCAGATCATTTCATCTCAACGGCATATTGAGGTAGTACGAAGAATGCAGAATGAAGTTACAGGCAAAGCATTACGTTACAGTGGCACGGTGGTGTAGTGGTTAGCACAACGCTTTACCGTCCCGGCGACCTGGGTTCAATTCCTGCTACTGCCTGTACGTTCTCCCTGTGACTGCGTGGGTTTCCTCCGGGTGCCCCTGTTTCCTCCCACAGTCCTAAGACATGCGAGTTGATAGGTTACTTGGTCATTGTAAGTTGTCCTGTGATTAGGCGAGGGTTAATTCGGCCGATTGCTTGGCGGTGCAGCGCAAAGGGCCAGAAGGGCCTGTTCTACGCGGTATCTCAGTAAGTAAATAAATAACACAGTGCCGACAGTAAGATGCAAGACAGGTTGAGAGATCAAGAGCTCTTATTTTGTTCGAGGTCCATTCAAGAGTCTTATAACAGTGGGATAGAAGCTGTCCTTGAGCCTGGTGGTATGAGCTTTCAAGCTTTTGTATCTTCTGCCCGATGGGAGAGAGAAGAGAGAAATCCCGTGGTGGGTGGGTTGGGGGTGGGGGAGGTCTTTCATCATGTTTGGCCGCTTTACTTAGGCGGTGTAAAGTGGAGACAGAGACCGTAAACTTGTGGTATGTGTTCTTAAGCTTTTTGTATCTGTTCCTGACAGGAGAGGGGGAGAAGAGAGAGCGACTGGGTTGTGGTGGGTCTTTGATTCCAGGCAGTGGAAGCGTAATTGGTGTCCTTTTTTTTGTGATGGACTGAGCTGTGCCTGTCAGTCTCTACAATTTCTTGTGGTCTTGGGCAGAGCAGTGGCCGTACTAGTCTCCGTTGGTGACTGTTGTAAGCTAAGTTTGGAATTGACTGCCCATATGTGACACCCACTAGCCAGGCAGAGAGCTCACATACTGGGCAAGTCCAAAGTGCCACGTGGATTTGACAAGCATGCGTGAGGTAGTAGGAGCTGTGGGTTTGTGGATCAGTGCCTCTCTGTGACTTCTCTTTCACCACTCGATCTCAGGGACTGTATTATTCACTCTGACTCGGATTTTTCCCATCTCCAGGATTCATAAATTGGTCATCGACAGTGTCACTCCAGAAGATGAAGCTGATTACACCTTTATTCCAGATGGTTACGCTCTCTCTCTTTCTGCCAAGCTCAACTTCCTGGGTAGGCGGATCACTCTCACAATTTCCTTTGTCCACATTCACTCACATAGTCTACATGGGATTGTAATTGGGTATATGTAATGGGTATATGTAATGGATATATGTAATATGTAATGGGTATATGTAATGAGTATATGTAATGGGTATAAGTAATGGGTATATGTAATGAGTATATGTAATGAGTATATGTAATGGGTATATGTAATGGGTGGCTGGCTGGTGGCACAGTGACATCAGTGCCGGACTCTGGAGCGAAGGTTCCTGAGTTCGAACCCAGTCAGGCCACTCCCGGGCATGCTTTCCATCCGTGCTAGGTTGAGTGTCGAGCTCGCAACTCGGCCTCGTAAAAAAAAAAGACTGCGCTGTGGGGGACCACTCACAGAATCTTTCCTCCAAGACCACCACTTGAAAAGTGATTGCCGAGGCTCTGGCAGAGTATGGCACACAAAAAAATAATGTAATGGGTATTTGTAATAGATGTATGTAATGGGTATATGTAATTGGTATATGTAATTTTCATTGTCCACATTAATTCATGTTGTCTTTATGGGATTGTAATTGTGAATATCTAATATTTCCACAACTGGATTGATGCATGATAAATATGTAATATTATATAATATACAATGATATACTTTTATGTATGCAATATATTGATACATACATTATGCAATACATAGTATAATATATTAATAAAATTATTAATAATGTGATAAATAATATAAGAATATAATGTATGAAGATTGTACGGGATTCTTAATTAGGTATGTGCAGAATGTTCAGTATTATGGTTTAATACTCACTGAATATAATGAGCTGTGATTGAGTCAAAGTAGTCAATTCAGAAATAATGTCCTTTCAATCTCCTGATGTGGCTTAGTTATGGCTTCAAGTCCACTGTGGTATAGTTGACATTGAACTGGAATGGCCCAGCTAGCCTCTCTGTCCAAGGGCAATAAATGCTCTGGTGGAGAACTGATAGGTAAGATTATAGAGAGAAAAGAACTGATAGATAGGGTTATTGAGAGAAAAGAATTGTTAGGTAAAGTTATAGAGAAAAAAGAATTGGTAGGGAAGGTTACAGAGAGAAAAGAATTGTTAGGTAAGGTTATAGAGAGAAGTCCAGTTATTGTAGAAATCCAACACAATGGGATGTAATGTTACAATAAAACCTGGGCTTTTGGAAAACCACTTTGCGCAAAAGCTGGTTGGTGTGGAACATCATCCCACTGCGGTCACAAGGCCCTGGCCCAGTTTGAAATTGGGATTGATGATATTTGTTCACCAAGGGATCTGGAACTGAGGCAAGTGGATGCAGTCATGCCCCATGTCATAAATCTCATTCAGTGATAGAACAGGCTTAGTGGACAGAATAGCCTCATCTTTTCCCTAACATTCCTTGTAATAGTCCCTGTTCCTTCCACTATCTGACCATTTTGTTTTACTCTCCTCTTTTCCAGAGATTAAAATTGACTACGTCCCCCGGCAAGGTAAGGTTTGAATATTTTTAAATCTGGTGCTGAAATCCTTTGTTTTAAATTTTGGGTTTGCAGTTTTAATTTGAAAAAGATGCGAATTGTTCTATCTGGTGCAACAAGACCTCTATTCTGCTTATCTGATACTTGTATATGTGTTCCTGTTGGTTGCCTCCTGATGTCTCTCTTCATGGTGTCCGTCCCTTGCCACCATCACTTACCTCCCCTCGTGTGCATCTCCCTTGACGTCCCTTCCTCTTTCTCCCATCTCTTTCTCTTCTCTGTATCCTGTCATTACACAGGAGAATCATGGTTTCTTTCACTTTCACCCTTCTCTCTCCCCTTTCCTTTTCAGCGGTTTACTGATAGAGATATACAGTACAGAAACAGGCATTTGGCTCCGTGTGTCTGTGTTGACCTTTTCTCGCTCTTCCACTTCCTCTCTCTTCCTCTCTTTCCTTCTCTTCCCTCTCTCCCCTTCATCTCCTATTTCTCCACTCTCTCTCCTCCCCTCATGCTTACTCACTCACTCTCTTACTCCCTCTCTCTCACTCACTCTGCTCCTCTCTATCCCCTTCTCCTCTCTTCTCCCTCTCTGTCACTCACTCGCTCCTCTCCTCTTACTCCCATCTCTCTCACTCACTCTCTCCTCTCAGTCCTGTCTCTCTCTCCACCCCTCTATCTCTGCCCCTTCTCTCTCACTCACTTGGTCCCTCTCTCTCCCCCATCACTCTCTCTTTCTCAGTCACACTCTCTCTGCTCCCCCTCTCACTCTCTCTCTGCTCCTCTCTCACTTACTCACTAACTCCCCTTTTCCTCTCTCTCTCTCACCTGCCTTTTCTCCCTCCCCCTTTCCTTCTCCTACTCTCCTGTCTCCTTCTTGGCTTTCTTTCACTCTCCCTTCCACCTCACACCCCCCTACCGCACCGAGTGGTCGCCTCTCTTCTGTCTCACAGTCTCTCTTTCCGGTGACTTCTAAATTTATTTCCTGTCCGACACAGAGCCCCCCAAGATCCACCTTGACTGCGTGGGCAGCGTGGTTTCCCAGAACACCATCATCGTGGTAGCAGGTAACAAGCTGAGGCTGGACGTTGATGCCAGTGGCGAACCTCGTCCTGTGGTTACCTGGTTCAAGTCTGACCAGGTAGGTAGTCTGTTCCTGATGAAAGGTCTTATTGTCCAAATGTCCTGATGAAGGGTTTTTGCCCAAAGTCCTGATAATGTCCTGGTGAAAGGTCTTAACATCCAGATGTTCTGATGAGGGGTCTTTTCCCAAAGTCCCGATGATGTCCTGGTGAAAGGTCTTAATGTCCAGATGCCCTGATGAAGGGTCTTGGTTCAAAGTCCGGATGATGTTGTGATGAGGAGATCATCGGGGTCTCTGTTCCCGCCATTAGAGACATTTACACCACACGCTGCATCCGTAAAGCAAACAGCATTATGAAGGGCCCCATGCACCCTTCATACAAACTCTTCTCCCTCCTGCCATCTGGCAAAAGGCACCAAAGTATTCGGACTCTCACGACCAGACTATGTAACAGTTTCTTCCCCCAAGCCATCAGACTCCTCAATACCCAGAGCCTGGACTGACACCAACCTACTGCCCTCTACTGTGCCTATTGTCCTGTTTATTATTTATTGTAGTGCCTGCACTGTTTTGTGCACTTTATGCAGGCCTGGGTAGGTCTGTAGTCTAGCGTAGTTTTTGTGTTTTTTCTTACGTAGTTCAGTGTAGTTTTTGTATTGTTTCATGTAGCACCATGGTCCTGGAAAAGGTTGTCTCATTTTTACTGTGTTCTGTACCAGCAGTTATGGTTGAAATGTCAATGAAAAGTGACTTGACTTGACTTGAAGTGCCTCTGACCGAAATGCTGACCGTTTATTTTTCTCCGTAGATGCTGTCTGACCTGCTGAGTTCCTCCAGCATCTTGTGTGTGTTGCTCTGGATTTCCAGCATTGGCAGGATCCCTCGTGTTTAAAACTGACAATGCTGGAAACCCTCAGCAGGTCTGGCGGCATCAGCGGGAAGAAAAGCAGAGTCAGCGTTACAGGTCAGAGACCCTTCATCCGAGCTGGGAGGGAGAACAAAAAAACCTCATTAGGGTGGGGATTCATTTCTCTAACCTCTGCTAATTTCTCTCCCCTCCTCCTTCTCTCCTCTTCCATTCCCCATTATGGCTCCCCCTTTATCTCTTCTCTTCTCTCCCGCCCATCATCTCCCTCTGGTGCCCCACCCCCTTTCCCTTTCTCTCACAGTCCACTCTCCTCTCCTATCAGATTCCTTCTCCTGCAGCCGTTACCTCTTCCACCTATCACATCCCAGCTTCTTACTTCACCCCTCTTCCCCACTGTCCCAACTTCCCCCCTCACCTGGACTCACCTTATCACCTGCCAGCTTGTACTCCGTCCCTTCCCCCAGCTTCTTCGCCCTTTCCTTCCTTAACTGATAATGGCTCAAAACGTCGACAATTTATTCCCCTCCATAGATGCTGCCTGTCTTGCTTAAACACATTCTTCCCAATAGACCACCGTCTCTGCTGGGGACGTTAAAGAGGGACTCAAATCCGGGGGCTAGTAACACGGAGCTGGAGTTGCTACCGCACAAATCAGCTTGCCCAGAATGAACCACTGTTCATACCACTTGTAGGCCTAGGATGGCCCTGTCTGGCACAACTGAAGGGCCAGTTTTCAAAGATTAAGGATCTAAAGATTAGCTTTATTTGTCACAGGTACATTGAAACATACGGTGAAACGCGTGGTTTCAACACAGTCACCGGGGACAGCCCGCAAGTGACGCCACGCTTCCAGCTCTGACATCGCATGCTCTAACCCATATGCCTTTGGAATGTGGGAGGGAACCAGAGCACTGGGAGGAAACCCACGTGGTTTCGGGGAGAGTGTACAGACTCCTTACAGGCAGCGATGGGATTTGAAGCCCGACCACAGGTGCCGCAAAGTTGAAGGCTATCCACCACGCTGCAGTGCCATCGAGATTGCAGCGCGCTGGGACTTACCCTGGGGATTCTCCTGACTGACCACTGTGGCTGCATCGGGCTGATCGGGGAAATCTCCAAGCCTGCAATGCGAGTGGAACTTCCCTCAAAGTTTATAATGTGCATCAAGGGGAAGAGAAAGAAATTTGAGCTGGTCAGCCAAAAGTACTTTTGTAACCATGTCTGAATCAACTCTTGGCCATTTCCGACAAGACTTTTGAAAGTTCTGGTCTGCCACCTTAACTCAGTTAAATGATTGAAACAGAATGTAATATTTCCACAAATAGTATCTGGAGTCCTAGAGTGCTACAGCACAAATGGGCCCTTTGGCCCAACTAATCCATGCTAAACTGTTCATCTTCCTAGAATCATTGACCTGCACTTGGACCATGGTCCTTCATACCCCTCCCAGCCAAGCACTTATCCAAATTTCTCTTAAGTGTTGAAATTAAACCCACATCCAACATTTCCACTGGAAGCTTATTCCACCCTCGCACCAGCTTCTGAGTGAAGATGTTCTCCCAAAGGTTTCCTTAAATAATTTACCATTCACCTTTAAGCTATAACTTTAGGTTCTAACCGAACCCAATCTCAAACGAGAGAGAATCTGCAGATGCTGGAAGTCCAAGCAGCACACACAAAATGCTGGAGGGATTCAGCAGGCCAGGCAGCATCTATGGAAAAGAGTACAGTCGACGTTTCGGGCCAAAACTCTGCTGATGTTTCAGTCCTGCTGAAGGGTTTTGGCCTGAAAGTCGGCAATATTCTTTTAAATAGATGCTGCCTGGCCTGCTGACAGTACTCCAAATTTGGCCTTTCCAACGTCCTATACAACTTCAACATAACATCCCAACTCCTGTACTCAGTACTTTGATTTATGTGCCAAAAACCTCTCTCTACGACCTTATTTACCGGTGACATCGCACTCTTCAGCCTTTCCCCATAACTCAGGTCCTCAAGTCCCAGCAACATCCTTGTAAATTTTCTCTGCACTCTTTCAAATTGGATGAGCTGGACTGAAGGTTTCCATGCAAGGTTCAGTAACTCTGCAGTCTGCATTCTGCTGTCCAGCACTTCCGCGGTCCAATGGGTTTTCAATCTGCAATACAGATCTGTACCAGTAAACTAATTTATTATTTTGTGGGTACAGTGCAGAAAGAAAAGGAACAGTGAGGTAGTGTTCATGGACAATTCAGAAATCTGATGGTGGAGGGGAAGAAGCCAATTTAAGGTGAGTGGATAATGTCACCTTAACACCGAGCTGATTCCACAACTGATGGGCTTCCTTTCAAGGACTGAACACTCATGTTGTCGTTTATTATTCTTAGTTTTTTTCTATTTGCACAGTTTGTCTTCTTTTGCACATTGGTCGTTTGAAAGCGTTTTGCATTTCCAAGGTCGAATTTAATGTCAGAGAAATGTATACAATATACATCCTGAAATGCTTATTCTTTGCAAACATCCACAGAAACAGAGACATACCCCAAAAAACGAACGACAGTTAAACGTGAGAACTCCAAAGTGCCTCCCCAGCTCCCCCCTCCCACGCGTAAGCGGCAGTGAGCAACGACACCCCCCTTTGTTGATTTTATTGTATTTCTTTGTTGTACCATGAATGCCCACAAGAAAATGAATCTCAGGGTGGTATATAGTGACATGTACATTACTTCGATAGGAAATTTACTTTGAACTTTGAACTTTGAATTCTAAATAAGGTTTAACTAAGATCCAATGTTAACTGCGATCTGTGCTAATCTGTAGTTAATTAACGTACCAAAGTAGTTTTTATAGTCTCAACCAGCAGCATCTCTAAAACTGGGTTACTGACGTTTCTTGGAATCCTTACATGCCCTAATCAGTCTGCACTTCAAAACAACAGTTCTCTCGCTCAGAACAAGGTGATGGTTGAGAGTTTCTGTGGTCTGGCACCAGCCAGGTCCCAAGAGCAAGTTTTAATCTGTAGTGCCCGAACACCGTGACACAGTGCGACTGAGCTGGTGACCGGACGATGTCAATCACACTACAGCGGAGTAACAGGGAGAGGAGGGAAGGGTATTTGGGGCTCTTATGTTTTAACTGTCACTCATTCTTTGGGGTACACTTCTGTCTTTCGTGGATGCCTGTGAAGAAGAAGAATTTCAGGGTGTTTATTGTATACAATTCTCTGATGTTAAGTTAGACTACTGAACTATAGAGAATAGTTGTAGTCACAGCCAGCTTCGTCATGGGTACAGCCCTTCCCGGCATCGAGGACATCTTCAAGGGGCCACAATTGGCTCAAGAATGCAGCGTCCATGATGAAGGACCCTTCCTGTCCAGGATGAGCACTCACCACTCATTTATTGCCATTCTTCAGTACACGAATATAAAGGAGAACAACGTGATTGTTACTCCAGATCCAATGCAGCATTAAAAAAAAACACACAATTAGCATAAAGAACACAATCAAAGAAGAACAAAATAAAGCCAACACAACGAAAAGCATGATTGAAGTCTCCTGCAACAATGAGGATATGGTCTGGATCAGGGAGGAGGTACAGGAGACTGAAGACCCACACTCACCAGTTCAGGATCAGCTTCTTTGGCAATCAGATTTCTGAATGGTCCATGGGCCTATGAACACTACCCGGTCGTTCCCTTCTGTCACTATTATTTACTTATTCCGAAATACAGTGCAGAATAGATCATTCCGGCCCAGCGAGCCTCTCAGCCCAGCAAACCACCGATTTAACCCTAACCTAATCACAGGACAATTTGCAATGACTGATTAACCTACTAACCGGTACGCCTTTGGACTGTGGGAGGAAACACACGCACAGGAAGAACGTAGAAACTTTCTTACCGAGCAGCTAGAATTGATCCCCGAAGTCCGATGCCTCAAGCTTTACTTGCTCACTACCCGATACGCCGCTGGCGTTTAGGGCAGCAATGAAGGTCCTCCGTCTCTGGTGGTGTTCAGGGCTTCCTTCATCGTGTCAGTAGCTTCCTCTCGGTTTTCACTCCTGTCAGTCATGCAAGTCCCAGGTGGAGACTCAGGAATACTGTCGCACTCAAATTAGAAGAATTTTCCATTGCTGTTTCTGTAAGTATTTTATATTACCAGTCAGGGTTGTTAGCCCTGAGCTGGACCCCCGAACCTGGAGGATCGGTGGACCACTCTTAGTCTGGCCTCTACCCTTTGACCTGTTTGGCATGGGTGACCCTACCAAGAGCCAAAGTGCAAGGCCTTGTCTCCAGCCAGTGTAGCTCTCTGGGTCACTGAGGCATGCAAGCCTCCAAACCCTACGACGAGGTTGTGGTCTTCTTGTGCTAACCGCTACACTATCGAGGGGACTATTTATTGATTCGCTTTGTAATGGACAGTAACTTTGCCCTTTGTAACAAAGTTTGCTTCATGTAGAATTACAACATTTAAGCCGGCATTTGGAGAGGTACATGGAGGGGAGGGGCTTGGTTATGAGCTCAACACAGGCAACCACAACCGGCAGAGAGGAGGTTGTGGTCAGCATACACCAGTTGGGCCGAAGGGCCTCATTCTGTGTTGTATTACTCTATATACCCTGCCAGGGGTGGTGGTAGAGGCAGATACAACGGGAGCATATAGGCACATGGATGGTAGAAAAATGGAGGGCTAGTAGAAGGGAAGGGTTAGACTGCTCTTAGAATAAATAAAAAGATCAGCACAATATTGTGGGCTGAAGTATGTATAACATAAGACCATGTCTATGTTCTATGACTCTCCAACTCTGTGACTCATTGTTCCTGTGGTTCCATATTAGACAGTGGTGACAAACCTGTTTGCGAGATTCCGAATTTGAAGCAAACCTCTCCCTAATCTCCACCCAGGAATTCACGGAGACAGAGGGACATTGCCATATTGAGACCAAGGAGAACCATAGCAGCTTTATCTTGGAAGGAGCCCTGAGGGAGGACGAGGCAAAGTACAACATTTTGGTCAAGAACCCAGCAGGCGAAGATAAAGCTGTCCTCTACATCAAAGTCGTTGGTACGTCTTGTCAACCACGAGGGGGCGGGGTCGGTTTGGCGAAAAGCTGCAATGTCTGGTAGGGAAACGGGTGAAATTGACCAGCAAATCAAACCATTTCTTACTTGTTTTTTTGGAAGCGGGAGGATAATTTTGGAATGAAAATTGAGAGTTTTCCACTCATAAAGGGTTATTAATTACTCCCACTGTTGACAAATTTGTTTCATTGGCAATCTCTGAGGTTAAACCACGAGCCAGCCCTCCTCTGCATCTTGTCCTATGCCTGGCTTGTATGCGATTGTTAAAATGAATCGGTAACTATCTTTAACCCAAGAACACAATGCTGACTCATGGATGTGGCTGTTAACAGGGCTTTGAAATCTATTCCAGTGAGGATAATAACCAGGGGCAGCACCATGGGATAGTGGTTACTGTACCCCTATTACAGCGCTAGTGACTCCCGATTAATTCCTACTGCTTTCTGAGAGCAGTTCGTACATTTTCCCCATGACCATGTGGGTTTCCTCTGGGTGCTCTGGTTTCCTCCCACATTACAAAGATGGATGGGTGAAGAGGTTAATTGGTCACATGGGTGTAATTGGGGCAGCTCACTGGTCCAGAAAGACCTGTTACTGCTCTGTGTCTTTAAATAAAAATAAAATAATCTGTGCCGACCTGCATTACTTTGCAAAAGTTTTAGCTATATATATATATATAGCTAGGGTGCCTAAGACTTTTGCACACTACTGTTGGTCAATGTGGAGCGGAGAGCGAGTTTGTAAATCTGTCGGGAGCAAATGATGCTGGGAGTGGTGGGAGTGGTGTGGGGCAGTTGGTAGGGGGGAAATGCCAGGTACAGACACACCCAGCTCTGAGACACCAGCAAGGTCATTTGATTCCAAAACAGAATATCTCTCTGGTGCTTTCTGCTCTCTCCCCTCTCCCTACTCCCTTCCTGCTCTCAGTCCACATTAGAGACCCATATCACAATTGGGTTTATTTGAAATTTGTGTTTTCTTTGCGGCAACAGTACCGTGCAATACATAAAATTACTACAATACTGTGCAAAAGCCTTAAGCATCCTAACTATATATATGTGCCTAAGAGTTTTGCACAGTACTGTATCTTCTACCCAGTTGTGATCCGGGGCTCTTGGGGCAGCACAGTCGAGTAGCGTTCAGCATAACGCCTTACAGAGCCAGCTATGAGATCAGGGTTCAATTCCCGCCACTGTCTGTAAGAAGTTTGTACGTTTGTCTCCCCGTGACCACATGGGTTTCTTCCGGATGCTCCAGTTCTCTCCCACATTTCAAAGGTGTACGTGTAGGGTTAGTAAGTTGTGGGCACGCTGCATTGGCGCCAGAGGTGTGGCGAGACTTGCGGGCTACCTCCAGCACAGCCTTGGACCGTGTTGGTTGTTGACGTGAGCATTTCACTGTATGTTTTGACGTACCTGTGACAAACAAAGGTAATCTTTAACATTTATGATTTTCCACTGGTGTGTGCGTGGCCTCCTGCATTATACCTTTCCGTTGCAGATATCCCCGATCCTCCTGAGAACGTCAGGATCACTGGCATTGGAGACGACTGGTGCACGACAATATGGGACACTCCGAAGTACGATGGTGGTCAGCCCATTACAGGTACAGATGTGGCCCAGGTTCCCATCACTTCAATGAAGAACTGGGAAGTTGCTAGGAATTGCCTTCCTTCAGTGGACTATAAGTTGCGAGCAATCGCCTTTGTGCACTTTGATGAGCAAGGCCTTGGGATGTTTCCCAGCAATGGAAAAGACAGCTGAAGATAAAGCACCCATTTTTGCAATGATTAGTTTTCTAACCAGTAACCAGGTCTGATGGTGGGGCTGTGCAGTAAACTATCATCAGCTAAAGGTTGAACAGGTTTGTGTGGTTATATAGAAGTGTTTAACATTATGGGAGGCACAGATGAAGTGGATGGTAATAGTCTTTTGCCCAGAGTGGGGGGGGGGCGGTCCAAAAGAAGTGGCAGGTATTTGGGGTGAAAGGGGAAAGACTTAAAAGGGACCAGAGGAGCACCTTTTTCATACAGAGGGTGGTGGGTATAACTTTAGTTTTGAATGTTATTTGCTTACTTTTTATTGTTGAGTGAACTCAACAAAAAGTACTTTTATTTTTGGGTGCTTGATGGTCTTTTTAATGGGTTGCATGGGTTTCTTTGTTTCGTGGCTGTCTGTAAGAGGACAAATCTGAATGTTGTAAGTAGTATACATACTTTGCAGAGCAGACTCGATGGGCCAAATGGCCTAATTCTGCTCCTATGTCTTATGGATAATAAACGTACTTTGAACTTTGAGCATGTGACAAATAAAGCCAATCTTTATCTCTCTATCTTTCTCTTTACTGGTCAAAGAAAGATTCCCACGAGCTTTATGGGTACACAGGAGTCTCTCCACTTTCTAAGGGAGGAGGGTCTCCAGCTTTCATAGCAAGTGGTCCATCTTATTGCTTTACAGGGAGGGCAAGGGAGAGGCATCGTGACATAAATCCTCCCCAGCCTCAAAGGGACATTTTTTCTTCCTTTTCTCCTCCTGCAGGTTACTTACTGGAAAGGAAAAAGAAGAGCAGCTCGAGATGGATGAAGCTAAACTTCGATCCCTTGGAAGAGCTGACCTTCACGGCCACGCGGATGATAGAGGGTTGTCTGTATGAAATGCGAGTGTTTGCCGTGAACGGGATCGGTGTCTCTCCGCCAAGTGTTTCTTCAAGGCCATTCATGCCCATTGGTGAGTGAAGGGCTGGAATCTCAGTGGTGGCTGGCTGCGTCTGATGGGACAAACAAATGTCTTATAGGAAGTGGTGGACATAATTTAATCAAGAAAAGTGTGAAGTGAGAAACTTTGGAAGGTTGAACTTGAAGGAAGAGTACAGGGTTAATGGCGGGTTTCTTAGCAGTGTGGAGGAACAGCGTGAAGGTAACCGCACAAATTGATAGAGTGGTTAAGAAGGCATATGGTGTGTTGGCCCTCATTATTCAGGGGATTGAGTTTAAGAGCCATACCATAATGTTGCAGCTCTATAAAACTCTGGTCAGATGACACTTGGAATATTGTGCTCAGATCTGGTTGCCTCGTTATAGGAAGGATGTGGGCACTTTAGAGAGGGTGCAGAGGAAAATACCAGGGTGCTGCCTAGAATAGAGAGCATGATTTATGAGGAAAGGTTGAGTGAGCTGGGTCTTTTCTCTCTGGAGCTAAGGAGGATGAGAGGCAACTTGATAGAGGTGTATAACATGGGAAGAGCCGTAAGTAGAGTGGACAGCCAGCACCTTTTTCACAGGGCAGAAATGGCTAATACAAGAGGGCACAATTTTAAGGTGGTTGGAGGAAAGTATAGGGGAGATGACAGAGTTACGATTTATACGCAGAGAGTGGTGGGTGCATGGAACACCCTGCCTGGGGAGGTGGTAGAGACAGATACATTAAGGACATTTAAGAAGCTCTTAGCCTGGGGAGGTGGTAGAGACAGATACATTAGGGACAGTTAAGAGACTCAGCCTGCGGAGGTGGTAGGAGCAGATACATCAAGGACATTTAAGAAGTTCTTATCCTGGGAGGGTGGTAGAGACAGATACATTAGGGACATTTAAGCAGTTCTTAGCCTGGGGAGGTGGTAGAGACAGATACATTAGCGACATTTCAGAGGCTCTTGGATAGGCACATTGATGAAAGAAAAATGGAGGGCTGTTTGGGAGGGATGGGTTAGATTGATGTGAACGTAGGTTAACAGGCCAGTGAGCTGAAGGACCTGTACAGTGCCGTACTGTTGTGTGTTCTATGGAACTCCGTATCAGGATGTGTCTGCTGCTCTAGATTCCTGCATCTGCAGTCTCTTTGTGGCTGCATCTGGTGATGAAGTGGAACTCGTCATCCGATCTATGTGGTTCAGGAAGAGTTTTCATTCTGGCGGAGTTCATGAGTTGTGGCTTTGGGCCACTGTTGGCACCAAGTGAGTACAGCAGCTAGGAGATCATGTTGCAGTTGCACAAGTCGTTCGTGAGGATGCACTTTTGGAGTACCGTGTAGAGCTCCTGTCATCCTGTATTAGGACAGACACTGTAAGGCATTGAGTGGCCACACTTGTAGTGTTGTGCACAGTCTGGTCATCCTGATGCAGGAATGGCATGGTTAAACTGGAAAGAGGGCAGAGAGGTTTACAAGAATGCAGTGGTGCAGTGCTAGCTGGAGCGCACTGGAGAGCATCCGGCACATGTTTTAGAGAAAAGCCGAAATAAACAAGCTATTTAATTAGGTGCCGCCCAGGGTGATTTGATTATGTCAGAAACTGCTGATCTTCTGGGATTTTTATGCACAACAGGCTCTGGAGTTTACAAAGAATGATGCTGAATACAAACAAAAAAATCCAGCAAGTGGATTTGACAAGATGTTTTCGCTCACAGAACAGCCACTCACTGGATGTATTCTTTGTAAGCTCCAGAGTCTGTTGTGCGTAAAAATCCCAGGAGATCAGCAGTTTCTGAGATACTCAAATCACCCTGGGTGGCACCTAATTAATTAGCTTGTTTATTTCGGCTTTCTTCTTAAAGATGTGCCGGACGCGCTCCGGTGTGCTCCAGCTAGCACTGCACCCCTGCAAGAATGTCACCAGGACTAGGGGGCCTGAGTTAGAGGTCGGCCAGGCTTGCTCTTTATTCCTTGAAACATAGGTGTGATCTTTTAGAAATGTTTAAAAATATGAGAGGCATTGATAAGGTGCTTGGTCACAGTCTTCCCCGGGGTAGGGGAGTCCAATATTAGAGGGTATTAGGTTAGAGTGAGAGGGGAAGGGTTTAGAAGGGATCTGAGAGGCAGAAGGTGGTGAGTATGTGGGACAAGCTACCAGAAGAAGTGATTGGGGCAGGTATAATAGTAACATTTAAGAAAGACACATGAGGGATAAGGGCCAAATGCAGAAAATTGGGATGAGCTAGGTTATCACCATGGGCTGAAGGGCCTGTATCGTACAGTATTGCTCGGACCAGAGGACATTCTGTTAAGTTGAACGGAGAAAAGTATGGTGGGGGGGATGTCAGAAGGAGGTTTTTTTTAAGGAGAGAGTGAAGGATGCATGAGTGCTGGAGGTGGCGGTAGGGGCAAGTATATTAGGGGCCTTACGGGACTCATAGCTAGGCACATGGATGGTAGAAAAATTGATAGTTCATGGGCTGTATAGGAGAGAAGGGCTAGATTGATAGTGGAGTAGATATATCTAGGTTAGCAGAACATTGTGGGCTAGGGTTGCCAACTTTCTCATTCCCAAATAAGGGACAAAAGTAGCAGTCAAATACGGGACACTTGTGTTTACCCCGAGAAAGACTACCATGTCCATGAAGCCTTGCGCGGGCACCTGTGTGCGCATGTGTGATGTGCGCATACATGATGTGCGTATGCACGTACTTGCCGATTTTTTCCTACAAATCGGTTTTGGCTTAATCTTCCCAATTCTGTTAAGTGAAACTACACTGTACATACATTATTTCTACTTTATATAGGCTGTGTATTTATCATATCATTCCTGCTTTTACTATATGTTAGTGTTATTTTAGGTTTTTATGTGTTATTTGGTATGATTTGGTAGGCTATTTTTTGGGTCTGGGAACACTCAAAAAATTTTCCCAATTAAATTAATGGTAATTGCTTCTTCGCTTTACGCCATTTCGGCTTACGAACGGTTTCATAGGAACGCTCTACCTTCGCGGGGGAAATACGGGACAAGGGCAGTCCCGTATGGGACAAACCAATTTAGCCCAATATATAGGATGTCCTGGCTAATACGGGACAGTTGGCAACCCTATTGTGGGCCGAAGGGCCTATACTGTTCTATGTTCTATATAATAGTCATAGTCATACTTTATTGATCCTGGGGGAAATTGGTTTTCGTGATATGAATATATGTCCCATGGCTTGATGCCCATGGCAAGTGGCCACAGTGAATCGGGCACTAAGTATCTGTTCCCTGTCTCAAGGCCCCACCAGTGAGCCAACGCACTTGGTGGTCGAGGATGTGACGGACACCACCACAACGCTAAGGTGGAGAACGCCGGAGAGGGTCGGCCCTGGTGGGCTGAACGGATACCTGATTGAATACGCGAAGGAAGGCTGTAAGTACCAAACTACTGATTTGTTCCATCAAATCAGAGCCGAGCTCCTGAAATTAATTCACCCTTGAAAACACAAACCACCAAGTTCAAGGGCAGCTTCAATCTCCCCGTTATCAGACTCTGATATGCTAAAAGATGAACTCTTAATCCCCCCCCAGTCTACCTCGTTGTGGCCCTTGCACATTATTGTGTATCTATGCTGCATTTTTCCTGTAATTATAACACACACAACCAGTTATTACCTTTCAAACCATCAGGCTCCTGAACCAGCGGGGAAATCTTCACTCACTTCAACTCCGAACTGATTCTGCAACCTACAGGAAAACAAGAGGTTTTTGCAGATGCTGGAAATCCAGAGTAATACGTACAAAATGCTGGAGGAACACAGCAGGCCGGGCAGCAGCTATGGAAGGGAATAAACAGTCAACGCTTTGGCTGAGAGGATCGACTGTTTAGTCCTCTCCACAGATGCTGCCTGATCTGCAGAGTTCCTTCAGCATTTTCTGTGTGCTACTCTGCAACTTACTGACCCAATTTCGAGGATCCTGCAACTCATGTGCTTAGGTTGTTTGTATGTATCTATTTATCTATATATTTATATTTGCATTATTTGTGTTCCTTTGTATATTAGATGTTTGTCAGTCTTTGTTTACTCTTTGGCTGTCCACTCATGCCTCGTATCATTTTGTACCACCTCGGTCAAGTTGCCTCTCGTCCTCCTAGAGAAAAGCCCTGGCTCGCTCATCCTGTCCTCATAAGACATGCTGTCTAATCCAGGCAGCATTCTAGTAAATCTCCTCAGCAACCTCTCTATACTTCCCACTGCTTCTGAAAAGCAGCCAATATCATCAGGGATCCCAGACATATATAATTTTCCTACAGAAGTGGTTTGTCATCCCATTGCCTCTTCTGCGCAGTGTCTTTACAAGACAGGTGACTCCAGCCACTGTCAGTACTCTTCAGAAACTGTCTGCCTGGCGTCAGTGGTCGCATAACCAGGACTTGTGATGTGCACCGGCTGCTCATACGACCATCCACCATCTGCTTCCGTGGCTTCACGTGACCCTGATCAGGGGGCTAAGCAGGTGCTACACCTTGCCCAAGGGTGACCTGCAGGCTAGCGGAGGGAAGAACCACCTTACACCTCCTTTGGTAGAGAAGTATCTTCACCCCAGATCATTGTGTCCTATGATGCAGGCAAGCTTGGTCTCATAAAAAAATTTACTCAATAATTATGTAAAAATACAAGCAAGCGTAGGAGAGCTAAGCTGAAGGAAAAATAATTTTACAGTATAATCCAGCATCCTGGGGGTTACCATTGATAGCAAACTGAACTGGTCTAGCCATACAAACACCATGGCTATGAGAGCAGGCCAGAGGCTAGGAATCCAGTGGTGTGTAACTCACCTCTTGACTCCCCACAGCCTGTCCATCATCTCCAAGGCTCAAGTCAGGAGTGTAATGGAATACTCGCCACTCGCCTGGATGAGTGCAGCTCCATCAACACTCAAGAAGCTTGACACCATCCAGTACAAGGCAGCCCACTTGATTGGTACCCTTTCCACAAGAATCCAGTCCCTCCACCATCGATGAACAGTTGCAGCAGTGTGTACTATCTCCAAGATGCACTGCAACAACACGCCAATGTTCCTAAGGCAGCACCATCCAGACCCACAAGCGCTACCAGCTAGAATGGTGAGAACAGCAGATACTTGGGAACACCACCACTTGGAAATCCCCCTCCAAGTCACTCACCACCCTGACTTAGAAACATATCGGCGTTCCTTCATTGTCGCTGGGTCAAGATCATGGAAGTCTCTCCCTAACAGCACTGTGGGTGTACCTACACCTCAGGGACTGCAGTGGTTCAAGAAGGCAGATCATCACCACCTTCTCAAGGACAACTAGGGATGTGCAATAAATCCTGGCATAGCTGGTGACCCCAACGTCCTGTAGATAAACAAATAAAGTTATGCATCCAGATAGGATGTTCTCTATGATGCATCTGTAAAAGTTTTGTTGTTTTTTATCACCAATATTTGGTATATTTAAGGCAGAGCTTGATGGGTTCTTGATTCGTAAGAAAGCCAAACGTTCAGAGGGAAGGCTGGAGAATGAGGTTGAGAGAGAAATTAAATCAGTTATGGTGGAATAGCGGAGCACCGGATGGGTCAAGTGGACTAATTCTGCTCCTATGTCTTAAGCCATCTAATACCAATGTCTTATATCATTCACTCTAAGCAAGGAATTTCACTGCACCCTGGTGCATCTGACAGTAAACTGATAAACTTTCATCTTGGACCTTGTGCTTCTCTGCAGCCGATGTGTGGATCGCCGCCAACACAGAATTGGTGGAGCGCCTGAGTTACACAGTCAAGGACCTTCCTACAGGGGAGAAGATGTTCTTCCGTGTGCGAGCGGTGAACATTGCTGGGAAGAGTCCGCCGGCTATGCTGTCTCAGCCGGTGACCATCCGCGAGATTGTCCGTAAGTGGTGTTTGCAGAGAAACAGCCGGGCAGGGCGCCTCCGTTACCTGGAGCCAAGGACTCATCCAAAGCCAAGAGGGGCGTGCGTTCTGGGCCAGAGCTCGTGGGTCGCGCCACACCCCATGCACGTGTGGCTCTAACCCTGCGGGCTGGCGGGGGTGGTCCCATGGGAGCTGCGGCAGGAGGGTACTCAGCTGGTCGTTGATGTGCGCTGTAGTTGGTACACGGGGCGGCTGTGTGAGGGGACCGTATGACCATTAGGCAAAGGAGCAGAATGGGGCCATTCAGACCATCGAGTTTGCTTCGCCATTCCATTATGGCTGATTTATTATTCCTGTCAACCCCGTTCATTCCCATATATATTCAACCCCATATATATATTTATTTATTTCTATATTTTAGATTAGATTATGAGGACATGCAGTCCTCTTTTATTGTCATTTAGTAATGCATGCATTAAGAAATGATACAATTTGTTCCTCCAGAATGATATCACAGAAACACAAGACAAACCAAGACTAAAAAAAACTGACAAAAACAACATAGTTATAACATATAGTTACAACAGTGCAAACAATACTGTAATTTGATAGAAGAACAGACCATGGGCATGGTAAAAAAAAGTCTCAAAGTCTCTCGAAAGTCCCATCATCTCACGCAGATGGTAGAAGGAAGAAAAACTCTCCCTGCCATGAACCTCCAGTGCCGCAAACTTGCCAATGCAGCACCCTGGAAGCACCCAACCACAGTCCGACTCCGAGTCCATCCGAAAACTTCGAGCCTCCGACCAACCCTCCGACACCGAGCACCGAGCACCATCTCTGCTGAGCGCGTCGACCCGGCCCTGGCAACAGGCAATAGGCAAAGCCGAGGATTTGGGGCCTTCCCCTCCGGAGATTCTCGATCGCACAGTAGCAGCGGCAGCGAAACGGGCACTTCAGAAGTTTCTCCAGATGTTCCTCCATGCTTCTCACGTCCATCTCCATCAAATCAGGATTGTGCACGACCCCTATTTAACAAATACGATATCAATTCGGAGCGGCCGTGCGCGCTGCATCGCGCCGCCATCTTCTCCTCCCCTTTTATTTATAGTTATATCTGAAAAAAAATTTTGGGATTGACTTTTACATTATTGGCAAGGCTGTATTTGTGTGGTGTGGTACACTAGGTGACCGCACAGGAACAGGGCCTTTGACCTACCATGCCATTTCTGACCTTGATGCCAGTCTGATTACTCCCTTCTGTCTGCACATGGTTTATAATCCCTTCAGTCCCTGTTGATCTGCCTGTCCAAATCCCTCATAAAAGTCACCTCTACTCCCTGTCTGATCATGTGTCTGACAGTCTCTTTTACACGAAGCTCACATCAGCCTCCGCCCACTCTCCCTTGGCAGCCCGTTTCAGGCACCTGCTCCTCACTGAGTGGGAAGAAAAAACCTAGTCCCACACATCTCCTTTAGACCATCTCTCTCCGAACGCAAGTGCTGCCGTCTAGAAAGCCCCTCAGCCTGCTCCATGATCCATAACATACTCCCATGTCTCTGCCTTTGATGTATGCTGGTGGAATCACTGAAAAAGATTTTAAAAATCTGCTTTTGGGGACTTGCCAATTATCTTGGTGTCTGCGATGCACACTAAACATGAAGAAATTCAGCAGATCAGGCAGCATCTATGGAGAAGGAATAAAGAGTTGATGTTTTGGGCTGAGACTCTTCATCCTTATACCTCTGCCTTGCCACCGACACCATCCTGGACAGTGAACTCCGAAGGATCTAACCATCTTGAAATGGATGCTAACATTGCATTTGTCTTCCTCATCCCGGCACAATCACAAGTTAACCTTTAAGGGATCCTGCACTAGGACTCCGAAGTCCCTTTGCACCCCCTGATTTTTGAATTTGCTCCCCTTTTTAAAAATAGTCTACGCCTTTATTCCTTCCACCAAAGTACATGACCACAGACTTTCCTACACTGTATTCCATCTGCCACTTCTTCGCCCATTCAGCCAATCTATTCCAGTCCTTCTACCGTCTCCCTGCTTCCTCAACACTACCTGCCCCTCCACCTATCTACATATCATCTGCAAAGCCATCAATTCTTTTGTCCAGATCATTAACATATAATGTGAAAAGTGGTGGACCCAGTGCCAACCCCCAATGAGTCTGCTCTGCCGTTCAATCATGGTTGATTTATTTTCCCTCTCAACCCTGTACTCCTGCCTTCTCCTTGTAACCTTTGACACCCTTACTAATCAAGAACCTATTAACCTCCAATTAAATACACCCAATGACTTGGCCTTCACAGCCGTCTGTGGCAATGAATTCCACAGATTCACCACCCTCTGACAAAGGGAACTCTTCCTCATCTCTGTTCCGAAAGGGATGTTCTTCTATTCTGAGGCTGTGCCCACAGATCTTAGACCATTCCCCCGCCCCCCAATGGGTGTTTCCAATAGTGGTGAACACTATTGGAAACATCCTCTCCACATCCCCTTCATTTAAGCCTTTCAGTTTTTGGTAGGTTTCAATGAGTTCCCCTCGCATTTCACGGCATATATTTCATGACATATGCTGGTGATATTAAACTTGATTCTGATTCTGATCAATCTTCGGAACTCCAGTGAGTGCAGGCACCAGAGCCATCAAATGCTCCTTTTATGCGTTAACCCTTTCATTCTCGGATCATTCTCATAAAGCTCCCCTGGACCCTCTCCAATGCTAGCACATCCGATGTGGCGTCCAAAACTGCTCACAATACTCCAAGCGTGGTCGGACCAGTCACGTATAAAGCCTCAGCGTTACACCCATTCTAGTCTCGAGACCTCACTTGGAGTATTGTGAGCAGTTTTGGACCCCTTATCTGAGAAAGGATGTGCTGACGTGGAGAAGGTTCAAAGGAGGTTCACGAAAATGATTCTGGGATTGAAAGGCTTATCATATGAGGAGTGTTTGATGGCTCTGGGCCTGAACTCACTGGAATTTAGGAGAATGAAGGGGGATCTCATTGAAACCTATTGAATGCTGAAAGGCCTAGATAGAGTCGATGTGGAGACAATGTTTCAATTCCAAAGAAGCAGCATACAAATTAGCCAGAGAAAGTGGCTCACCTGAGGACTGGGAGAAATTCAGAGTTCAGCAGAGGAGGACAAAGGGCTTAATTAGGAAGGGGAAAAAAGATTATAAGAGAAAACTGGCAGGCAACATAAAAACGGACTGTAAAAGCTTTTATAGATATGTAAAAAGGAAAAGACTGGTAAAGACAAATGTAGGTCCCCTGCAGACAGAAACAGGTGAATTGATTATGGGGAGCAAGGACATGGCAGACCAATTGAATAGTTACTTTGGTTCTGTCTTCACTAAGGAGGACATAAATAATCTTCCAGAAATAGTAGGGGACAGAGGGTCCAGTGAGATGGAGGAACTGAGCGAAATACATGTTAGTAGGGAAGTGGTGTTAGGTAAATTGAAGGGATTGAAGGCAGATAAATCCCCAGGGCCAGATGGTCTGCATCCCAGGGTGCTTAAGGAAGTAGCCCAAGAAATAGTGGATGCATTAGTGATAATTTTTCAAAACTCGTTAGATTCTGGACTAGCTCCTGAGGATTGGAGGGTGGCTAATGTAACTCCACTTTTTAAAAAAGGAGGGAGAGAGAAACCGGGGAATTATAGACCGGTTAGCCTAACGTCGGTGGTGGGGAAACTGCTGGAGTCAGTTATCAAGGATGTGATAACAGCACATTTGGAAAGCGGTGAAATGATCGGACAAAGTCAGCATGGATTTGTGAAAGGAAAATCATGTCTGACGAATCTCATAGAATTTTTTGAGGATGTAACTAGTAGAGTGGATAGGGGAGAACCAGTGGATGTGGTATATTTGGATTTTCAGAAGGCTTTTGACAAGGTCCCACACAGGAGATTAGTGTGCAAACTTAAAGCACACGGTATTGGGGGTAAGGTATTGGTGTGGGTGGAGAGTTGGTTAGCAGACAGGAAGCAAAGAGTGGGAATAAACGGGACCTTTTCAGAATGGCAGGCGGTGACTAGTGGGGTACCGCAAGGCTCAGTGCTGGGACCCCAGTTGTTTACAATATATATTAATGACTTGGATGAGGAATTAAATGCAGCATCTCCAAGTTTGCGGATGACACGAAGCTGGGTGGCAGTGTTAGCTGTGAGGAGAATGCTAAGAGGATGCAGGGTGACTTGGATAGGTTGGGTGAGTGGGCAAATTCATGGCAGATGCAATTTAATGTGGATAAATGTGAAGTTATCCACTTTGGTGGCAAAAATAGGAAAACAGATTATTATCTGAATGGTGGCCGATTAGGAAAAGGGGAGGTGCAACGTGACCTGGGTGTCATTATACACCAGTCATTGAAAGTGGGCATGCAGGTACAGCAGGCGGTGAAAAAGGCGAATGGTATGCTGGCATTTATAGCGAGAGGATTTGAGTACAGGAGCAGGGAGGTACTACTGCAGTTGTACAAGGCCTTGGTGAGACCACACCTGGAGTATCGTGTGCAGTCTTGGTCCCCTAATCTGAGGAAAGACATCCTTGCCATAGAGGGAGTACAGAGAAGGTTCACCAGATTGATTCCTGGGATGGCAGGACTTTCATATGAAGAAAGACTGAATGAACTGGGCTTGTACTCGTTGGAATTTAGAAGATTGAGGGGGGATCTGATTGAAACGTATAAGATCCTAAAGGGATTGGACAGGCTAGATGCAGGAAGATTGTTCCCGATTTTGGGGAAGTCCAGAACAAGGGGTCATAGTTTGAGGATAGAGGGGAAGCCTTTTAGGACCGAGATTAGGAAAAACTTCTTCACACAGAGAGTGGTGAATCTGTGGAATTCTCTGCCACAGGAAACAGTTGAGGCCAGTTCATTGGCTATATTTAAGAGGGAGTTAGATATGGCCCTTGTGGCTACGGGGGTCAGGGGGTATGGAGGGAAGGCTGGGGCGGTGTTCTGAGTTGGATGATCAGCCATGATCATAATAAATGGCGGTGCAGGCTCGAAGGGCCGAATGGCCTACTCCTGCACCTATTTTCTATGTTTCTATGTTTCTATCGTGAAGCAGTCTAGGACAAGAGGGCACAACCTCAGAACAGATGAGGGATATCCATTTAGAATGGAGATGGGAGGGAAATTCTGTAGCCAATGGATGGCGAATCTGTGGAATTTGTTGGTACTGGCGGCTGTGGAGACCAGGTCATTGAATGTATCTAAAGTGGAGGCTGGTAGATTCTTGATAAGTCAGGCTGTGAAAGGTTACAGCGAGAAGGTAGGAGAATGGGCCTGAGAGGGAAATGGGTCGGCCACGATCAAATGGCAGAGCAGACTCGATGGGCCGAACGATCTAATTCTGCTCCTATATCTCATGGTCTTCCAGCTGGAAAGGTCTCAGTTGAATGCCTAATCTGAAGGCTGGAGCCTCAGCCAGTGTGGCATTCCTCAGTATTACACTGGGAGTGGGGCACGAACTCACGATTTTCTGAGTGAGCGCTAACCCACCGAACTGGCAGTGTTAATAATGAATGTTAGAAGCGACAGGATAGTTGCAGGAGGCAAAATGAGAACCAAGTGATGAGAGAGACTCCACTGGGCAGTGGAGGGTAGGGATTTTGGTTAAGCTTGGGTTCTGTCTGATCACCGATGGTGTTGCCGGCCGGACTGAGCTGTTGCTGCTCAGAGTTGCTGACCCCTCCTCATTTGTTTTTGTTTTACTCTGTAGAGCATCCCAAGATCTGGCTGCCGCGGGTACTGAGACACACGTTCATTAAGAAAGTTGGTGAGCAAATAAATATTATGATCCCATTCCAGGTGGGTAATCTGTGCGTGAGCTTGTGTGTTTGTCTGTGTGTCTATGTTCAAAATTCAAAGTAAATTTAATATCAATGTGCGTACATGTCACCACATACACACCCCTGAGGTTCGTTTTCTTGCAGGCGTACACAGTAAACCCCAAAAACACAATAGAAACAATGAAAGACCGCACCCAACAGGACTGACAAATAACCAGGGTTCAAGAGACAACAAACTGTGTGTGTGTGTGTGTGTGTGTGTGTGTTCTTGTGCATCTGTGTGTGTCTATGTTCGTGTGTGTGTGTCTGAGAACGGTCTATTTACATCACTGAAGCTGGCGAAGACCTTGCTGATGTGAAGACCGATGATCACTTTGGACTGATCGTGCTGGCTCTGGCCCAGCACAGCCCAGACTTGCCCGGGTCTCATCCACTCTCCGTATCCTTGTGTGGGGTACTGAGGTCTGCATGGTGAGTGGGCTGTAGGGAGTGGAGGTCCCATGCCTCTGACATGCTCTCAAAAGGAGGGAAGGCTCAGGGCAAAGAACAATCACCTTCCAGAGCAAGGTGGTTTTCCTGGCAATGATCCTGGGAATGTATTAGAACATAGAATAGTACCACACAGGAAAAGGCCCTTCAACCCACAATGCTGTGCTGAACTAATTAACCTAAACCCTTCTACCTACACAGTGTCCATGTCCCTCCATTCTCTGCACATCCATGCACCTGTCTAAGAACCTCTTAAACATCTCTGTCGTATCTACCACCACCCCGGCAGTGCATTCCAGACACTCACCCTCGTTGTGTAAAGAACTTGTCCCACCCATTTCCTTTAGACTTATCCCCTCCCTTCATAAATGCAGACTCTCTCATATTAAGATGAGAAAATCTGCAGATGCTGGAACACACACAAAATGCTGGAGGAACTCAGCAGGCCAGGCAGCATCTATGGAAAGTTTATGGGCACCCTCCAACCTGATGGCATGACCTTATGGCAATTGCCCTTCTCCATTCCCATTCCTGTTTCCCTCTATCACCTCATCTCCTTACCTGCCCATCACTTCCCCCTGGTGCTCCTCTCCCTTCCCTTTCTCCCATGGTCTTCAACCCTTTCCTATCTGATTCCCCCTTCTCCGGCCCTTTTTCTCTTTCACTTATCAACTTCCCAGCACTTTACTTCACCCCTCCCCTCTCCCGGTTTCACCTATCACCTCCTACATTGTACTTCTTTCTCCCCTCCGCCTCACCTTCTTGCTCTACCTCAGGGTTTCCCAACCTCGGGTCCACAGACCCCTTGCTTAATGGTATTGGCCCATGATATATAAAAAAAATTGGAATCCCTGCTCTAACTTCTCATCTTTTTTTTCCCAGTCCTAATAAAGGGTCTTGGGCTGAGACATCGACTGTTAAGTCTTTTCCATAGATGCTGCCTGGCCTGCAGAGTTCTTCCAGCATTTTGTGTGTGTTCCTCAAATATTAGACATTTTAACCCTGTGAAAAGGATACTAGCTATCTATTCTACTTGTGCCTCTCATAATCTTATAATCTTAACCCCAGTTTCTACTGCTGCAGAGAATACTCTCGACTTCTCCTGATAGCACATGCCCTCTAATCCAGGCATCATCCTGATGAACCTCTCCAGCACCCTCTCAAAAAGACTCCACTTCTGGAGAGTCACAGTTTCAAAATGAAGGGTGGGCCATTTAAGCTTGAAATGGGGAGGAATTCTTCGTGCAGAAGCTGACGAATCTTTGGAGCACTTCACAGTAGTGCGTTGTGGAGGCTGATGGTCAACCCAAAAATATCACTCAGTCGTCAGTTGTGGAAAAAGTGAGATTGGCATTGGGCGTTAAGGAAATGGGCAGAGGGATGGTAAACAGCAGTTTTGTAGAAGATCAACCATGTCTTCATCCAGTATTGGAGAGGTCCACAGGAGCCAAGATGCCTCCTCCAGCTGCAGTTGCTTAAGCTTTCACGTTATGTCATTTGGATGAGAGGCTAGATTTAACAATGCCAGCTTAACCCGGTCTGGATCAGGACAAGAAAACTGAGTAGTAATTGCTAACTAGTTTGTTATCGTCAATGAAAAACTTTGTGTACCATCCATACAGATCATTCCACACATCAGTACATCAAAGTTCAAAGTAAATTTATTATCAAAGTACATATATGTCACCATGTACAACCCCAAGATTCATGTTCTTGTGGGCATCCATAATAGAACAATAACCATTATAGAATCAATGAAAGACTGCATCAACTTGGGCGTTCAACCAGTATGCAAAAGACACAAACTGCTAATATAGAAAGAAAGAAATAATAATAAATAAATAAGCAAAAATGTAGTAAAAAGAAAGCAGAATGCTGTTCCAGTTACTGAGAACATTCAAGTTGATTGTCATTCAACTGTACAGAGGTATATAGATAAATGAAACAATGACCCTCTGGGACCAAGGTGCTAAACACAGAACATATTCCACATACAGCACATTAAATATGAACGGTTTCCTAGCCCAGTTGGAAAGGAGGAGGCTGAGGCATAGAGCTAGCAACCCCATCCTATGAAAGCTCAGCGGTACAGAAACACCAGCCGAAGCTGCAGAGACCTCATCCCACGAGGAGGCAGGACCTTCAGTGGGCTTCACCTTGAAAGACTGGCCCAGGGCAGGGGACTCTGACGATCTGCTGTCGGCAGCCTATGCCCCAGTAGGGGTGATGGGCTTCAGGAAAGGAAGAGGACATTAAATGATATTAACACAATAATAATAGTTTTTCTAAATAAGTAAAAAAAAAAGAAAATGAAAATACTCTGCAGATGTACATTTGGACATAAAGTTAAATGTGCGGTGGTACAATGCCGCACCTGTCCGGGTGTAACTCTACCATGAGACAATGGGGGCTGAAGGAAAGATAGTTTGATTAATAAAGCTATTGTTCAAGTTTAAGTTTATTATCAATCAACCGTGCAGTTGAAAACAGTGTTCCTGAGGGATCAAGGTGTAAAACACAGAACATATATTACAAATAACACATAAAGTAATATTAACAGATAGTAAAGGTTTTCTGTAGATGTACATAACTGCATGTGTCATAAAGTTAAATGCACAACAGTTTTACTGCTACTGACGCTGTCATAAATAATGAGGATTGGGTGGTAGCAGG
Source organism: Mobula birostris (assembly GCF_030028105.1). Classification (NCBI taxonomy): domain Eukaryota; kingdom Metazoa; phylum Chordata; class Chondrichthyes; order Myliobatiformes; family Myliobatidae; genus Mobula; species Mobula birostris. Next base: position 22,979,901 of record NC_092380.1, read on the forward strand.
GTGTTTAGGAGTCTCATAGCCTGAGGGAAGAAGCTGTTTTCCAGCCTAACTGTCCTTGTTCTTGTAGTTTGGTCCAGGTACTGTGGAAAGTGCAGTGCAGGCAGACAATCGAGGTGCGAGGGCCACAGGGAGGTAGACTGGGAGATCAAGAGTTCATCTTTATCACACAAGAGTCTGATCAAAACGGGGTAGAAGCTGTCCTTTGAGCTTGGTGGTACATATTCTCAAGGTTTTGCATCTTCTGCCCGATGGGAGAGGAGAAGAAGAGAGAATATCTGGGATTCTTGATTACGCAGCTGCTCTGCTGAGACAGCTCAAAGAGCAGACAGAGACACGAGGGGAAGGCTGCTCTTTGTGATGAACTGACCTCTGTCTACAACCCTCTGAAATTTCTTGTGGTCTTTTACCAGACCAAGCAATGATGCACTGGGGTTAGATGATCTCTCTGGTGCAGCCTGCAAAACTGTTGTTTGTATTTTTATCACCATGTTTACTGTTTACTCTGCGAGCTTCGCATGAGCAAGGAATCTTATTGCTGACAATAAACTTCTAAGCAATCGAGGTGGACGTCAGGGGTAGGAGAAGTCCTTGATTGTGCTGGCTGCTTTCCTGAAGCAGTGTCAGTGGAGAGGTGGCTGTTTTTCCTGATGGACTGGGTTAGGGGAACAAAATAGTTCCTTGTTAGTTGAGCCCATTCATAAGATCATGAGATAAAGGAGCAGAATTAGGCCATTCAGCCCATCGAGTCTTCTCCACATTCTGTTCCATATTTTCCCTCTCAACCCCATTCTCCTGCTTTCTTTTTGTAACTTTTGACACCCTTGCTGAGCAAAAACCTCTGCTTTAAATACACCCAGAGGCTTGTCCTCCACTGCCATCTGTGGCAATGAATTACACAGATCCACCACCCTCTGGTTAAAGGATTCCCCCTCATGTCTGTCCCAAAGGAACATTCTAGTCTTCTGAAGTCCTGGACTCCCCAACTCTGTCTAAGCTTTTCAATATCCATTGGTTTCAATGAGATCCCCCTCATTCTTCTGAACTCCAGCAACTTCACTGCCTGAATTATATTAACCTTTGAACTTTGAACCTCCCCAGGGGAAGCCGCGACCTGTGGTCACATGGTTGAAGGAAGGGCAGCCGCTGGACACCAGCCAGATCAGCATCCGCAACAGCGACGTGGACACTATCCTCTTCATCCGGCACGCAGAGCGCGCCCACTCGGGGACCTACGAGCTCAGCGTCCAGATTGAAGGCCTCGTTGACAAGGCGAATATCAAAATTCGGGTTGTTGGTGAGTACCTCCGACTGGGCAGGAGCGGTTTGTTATGGAACGCAATGGGGGGACCTTCCAGGTTCAATAGTGGGAGTACTGGGATTTGGAGACCTGTCACCTAACTGGGTTCTGAACCCACATAAATAAAGGGATGGAGGGGCAGATCTGTGTGAGTCCAACAAACCAGAGTGGTTGATACTTCATGACTCTCTACCCCATACAGAGAATTAACTTCTTTATTATATTATTTCAGTTCCGTAAGACCATAAGACATAGGAGCAGAATTAGGCCATTCAGGGCAATATGAAAACATTGAGGAGTACAGCACAGTTGGAGCACAGTATTGGTGCCAATTCCGGTGTCTGTGCCAGCCCAATTAAACTGAATCTACAGTAACTGCCTGTATATGATTCATATCCCTCCAGTCCCTGCATGTTCATTTATCTGTCTAAATGCCTCTTACACACCACTGTCGTATCTGCTTTCAAACCTGAAGTGATGAAGACTGGAGATTAGCAGGGAATGTGAAGATGATGAAGACTGTGGATGTCGCGGGGTCTAAAAGCTGGCACAGCAATTTTACATAAGCAATGCTCCCATCTGGGAGCCAATGTTCCCTGGCTGGGATCGAATGGGAGTTGATGAGGATGGAGAAGTGTTTTGAAGAGGGAGAGGTGTGGAACTACGTGAAGAACACATTCAGGTGTTCTGGGATGACCCTCCCTTCTACTTGGGGAAGCCTCAGTTATTCCTCACCTATTTGTTGTGGCTGTGTCAGGAACTTGGTGCATTAGAGAATCTAGATCAAATGTTTGAGCTGATTTTTTATGAGGACCATTTTTTTTTAAAACAGATGAAAGATTTGTCACATGTATGTTGAAACATCCGGACATTTTTGCGTCAACTATCAGCGCAGTCTGAGGATGTGCTGTGGGCAGCCTATAATTGGCGCCGTGCTTCTGGTGTCGACATAGCACGTCCACAACTTACTAACCCAAACCCGCACATCTTTGGAACATGGAAAGGAACCAGAGCGCCCTGGGAAAGTCCACAAGATCACGGAGAGAACATACGAACTCCTTGTAGACAGCAGTGGGAAATGAACCCCAATCACTGACAATACTGTTCTGGGCTTGGATCTGTTCCGATAAAAGTGAAATGTTTTGGAAAGGAATAAAACTGCGGTAGATGTGAGGGCAGGTCAGGTATTTGAGGAAATTTAACCTTCTATTAAGGACACAAGGACTCTTTAATTGAAAGGGCAAAGACAGAACACTGGTGCCAGGAGGGATTTGTTTACATGAAGTAATTGAATGTAAAACTCTGGATTGATTTAAGGACAGCCAGACCCAAAGGGAGGGATCAAATGTGCGGAATGTTGATTAAGTAAAATTGGAGCTATTTCAGTGTCTGACAACACACTCACTGCCCAAGGCCGCAAAACCTGTGGCTTATGTAAAGTTGACATAATTTCTGCATGCCAATCTCTGTTAAAGCTCCCGCACTCCACACTTGCCAAGGACACCTTTGCATTTCTTGTGGAATAATAATAACCACTTGTATTTACACAGGACCCTCATCTTAGTCAACACCCCAAGATGCTAGACAGGCAATTGATCAGATAAAAATAGACACTGATTTGAAGATGGGAATATAGGTACACTTGACCAGAAGGAGGATTTTAAGGAGTGTAGGACATAGAAGCAGAATTAGGCCTTTCAGCCCAATGAGCCTGCTCTGCCATTCTATCATGGCTGATTTATTATCCCTCTCAACCACACTTTCTGTAAGACCATAAGATATAGGAGGAGAACTAGGCCATTTGGCCCATTGAGTCTGCTCTCCCATTTCCTCTCAGACCCAGTCTCCTGCCTTCTCTCTGAATCCCTTCATGCCCTGGCCAGTCAAAAATCTATCAATCTCTGCCTTAAGTATACATAAAGACTTAACCACCACCACTATCTCTGGCTATGAATTCCACAGATTTGCCACTCGCTGGCTAAAGAAATTCTTCCTCATCTCCATTCCAAAAGGATGCACCTAACTTTTTCCTATAATTTTGACATCCTGACTAGTCAACAACCTATCAACCTCTGCTTTAAATACACCCAATGACTTGGGCACAGATTCACTACCCTCCAGCTAAAGAAATTCCTCCTCATCTCTGTTCAGAAGGGATGTGCTTGTATTCTGAGGCTGTGCCCTCTGGTCCTAGACTCCTTCAGTATTAATCATCCTTTTCACATCCACTCTATCTAGACCTTTCAATATTTAATAGGTTTCAATGAGGTCCTCCCTCATTCTTCTAAACTTCAGCAAGTACAGGCCCAGAGCCATCAAACACTTCTCAAATGTTAAGCTTTTTGTGCCCAGCATCATTTTTGTGAACCTACTCGAGACTCTCTTCAATGCCAGCACATCCTTTCTTAGATAAGGGACCCAAAACTGCTTACAATGTTCCGAGTGACTTGGAATAGGAGATGGGAGATATAGGGAGGGATTTCAGAGAGAGGTTGGACAGCTGAAGATTGGTTGGACAACAGTATTGGAATATTGTGAGCTGTTTTGGGCCCCTCATCTCAGAAATGAAATGCTGACACTGGAGAGAGCACAAAGGAGGTTCATGGAAATGATTCCAGGATTGAACGGTATGTCATATGAAGAGCGTTTGATGTCACTGGACCTCTATTCACTGGAAATCAGAAGAATGAGGGGTGACATAATTGAAACCTATCGAATATTGAAAGGCCTCAATAGAGTGGATGTAGAGGGGATGTTTCCTGTGGTGGGAGAGTCTAGGACCAGAGGACACAGTCTCAGAATAGAGTGGTGTCTTTTCTGAATGAAGATGAGGAGGAATTTCTTTAGCCAGAGAGTAGTGAATCTGTGGAATTTGTTGCCACATTCGGCCAGAGAGGCCAAGTTTTTACGTATGCTTCAGGCAGAGGTTGATAGGTTCTTGATTGGTCAGGGCTGAAGGGATATGGAGAGAAGGCAGGAGATTGGGGCTGCAAGGGAAAATGAACCAGTCATGATGAAATGGTGGAGCAGATTCGATGGGCCAAATGGTCTAATTCTGCTCCTGTAGCCTATGGTCTTGTGGCCTGAAGTGGAATAACTTGGTAGGGTAGCAGCCAGTGCAGTGCTTTACAGTGCCAGCTATAAGGTTGGGGTTCAGTTACCACTGCTGACTGTAAGGAGTTTGTACGTTACCACACGGGCACTTCAGCTGTCCAAGCTCTAAGCTCTGAAATTCCTCCCTATATTTCTCCAGCTCTCTACCTCCTCTTGGAAGACACTCTTGTGTTTCATCAGGGTGCTCCGGTATCCTCACAAATTTCAGAGATGTATGGATTAGCATTACAGGCATGCTATGTTGGCACTGGAAGCCTGGCATCATTTGCGGTCTGCCAAGCTCAATCCCCGTTGATTTGGTTTGACGCCTATGACGTGTTTCTCTGTATGTTTCGATGTACATGTGACAAATAAAGCTAATCTTTAATCTTTAAACTTGGAAGTAAAAGATCTTAGTGATCAGACTATTTCTTTGATCTGTAATGACTTGTTACTTAAAATCTGAGATAAGATTCTGTCTCTAGAGCAGAAACTCTTTGATTCACACATCTGTCAAAATCGTACAATCCCTGTCTCCAGTAAGCACGTTGTCTCCCGCGAGAGAACGTGGCTGATGCCAGGCTTCTGATGTTCTTTCTGTCAAGATAACATTACAGAAATTTGTCAGTAATTCCATCCCCTCCCTGTGCACTGAGCCCAATGTGTAAAGTTCAGCTCACAACACCAATGAAAGACCTGGTGGTATGTGCTTTCAGGCTTTTGTATCTTCTATCTGATGGGACGGGGGAGAGGAGAGAATGCCTGGGGTGTGAGATCTTCATTTAAAGGAACCTCCTCCTTTTCCCTATAAGGATATTTCAGAGTAATTCAAAGATCTTTAAAGGACAAGTCCCAATTTCCAATAACCCTTGCAAAATGTGACCTATACGATATCTAAACACCAAAGGTCAAGTTCATAAAAGGCCAGAGGATGATTTACTGGCACAGCAGATGAGGATGATGGATCAGGTGACTGGTTGTGTTACAGTTGCTTGTCATTTTGGAATTTGCTGCTCCGTCTCCAGCAGGTGTGGTTGTTGGATGCTTGAATTTCCTGGCAAGAACAGGAGTCACAAAAGGTTGTCCTCTCTCCCCTGTCTTGTACGGGTGTTGTATCGAGCCTTTGGTTGAATCCATCAGGAAGGATGCAGACATGAGTGAAGATGACCTGGCAGTGGGGACTTTCAGATAGACATAGGGGAGAAATTAGGCCATTCAGCCCATCAAATCCTTTCTCCCATTCCATCATGGCTGATATATTATCCCCTTCAATCCTATTCTCCTGCCTTCTACCTATCACCTTCTGATGTCCTGACTAATCAAGAAGCTATCAACCTCCACTTTAAATATACCCAATGACTTGCTCTCCACAGCTGTCTGTAACAATGAATCCTACAGACGTACCACCCAATGGCTAAGAGAAAAGTAGACTAATGCATCCAAATTCAAGCATCCAACAACAACAACAACAACACAAACATAACCAGGACTTGTGATATGCACCAGCTGCTCATACGACCATCCAGCACCTGGTCTCATGCCAGGTTGCCCAGGGTGACCTGCAGGTTAGCGGAGGGAGGGAGGTACCTCAGGAATGCATTGTCCATCACGGAAACAGTACATGCTAAAGTATTAATCTCCCTCGTCCCATCAACCACTGGACCATAGCTGTCCATACACCTCCCATTTTGCTCAAACTTCCCTTAAAGGTTGAAAATGAACCCATATCCGTTATGCAAACACGAGGAAATCTGCAGATGCTGGAATTTCAAGCAACACATATCAAAGTTGCTGGTGAACGCAGCAGGCCAGGCAGCATCTCGAAGAAGAGATACAGTCGACGTTTCGGGCCGAGACCCTTCGTCAGGACTAACTGAAAGAAGAGCTAGTAAGATCTAGTCATATGTGTGTTGCTCCATATCCGTTACATCCACTTGTAACTTGTTCCACACTCACACCACCCTCTGAATGAAGAAGTTCCCCCTCAGGTCCCTTTAGATATTTCACTTTTCACCATTAACCCATGACTTCTGGCTCTAGTCTCACCCACCTTACTGTACTCTATCCCACTCATAATTTTATACACCTCTATCAAATCTCCACTCTTTCTCCTGAGCTCCAGGGAGTAAATTCCTAACCCAGTCAGCCTTTCCCTAGAACTCAGGTCCTCGAGTCCTGGCAACATCCTTGTAAATCTTATCTGTACTCTTTGAATCTTAATACTTTTCAGTAGGTAGGTGATTAAAATTGCACACAATACTCCTAACTTGGAAGCACGAGGAATTCTGCAGATGCCGGAAATTCAAGAAATACAATTCTTTTTCTCCCTCTGTCCCTCTCACTATACCCCTTGGCCATCCTCTGGGTTTTCCCCCCCTCCCCCTTTTCTTTCTCCTTGGGCCTCCTGTCCCATGATCCTCTCATATCTCTTTTGCCAATCACCTGTCCAGCTCTTGGCTCCATCCCTCCCCCTCCTGTCTTCTCCTATCATTTTGGATCTCCCCCTCCCCCTCCCACTTTCAAATCTCTTACTAGCTCTTCTTTCAGTTAGTCCTGACGAAGGGTCTCGGCCCGAAACATGGACCGTGCCTCTTCCTAGAGATGCTGCCTGGCCTGTTGCGTTCACCAGCAACTTTGATGTGTGTTACTCCTAACTTGGCCTCATTAACCTCATCAACCTGTTTTATCATGACCTTTGGCTTTTCGTACTTTGTCAGACATGCAATGAAAGGAGTTATGGTAGAAAGTAGAGGGATTTCTCACTAATGGCCATATGATGATCACCATGCTTGCCAGCTTTAATTCAACAATGAACCACCAGTTTTGGGAACAGCCCTTAGCCTACAACCTTAAGTCTGCTGAGCTGGTGTGGAGAACTTCACTCACCACAACTCTGAACTGATTCCACAACCCACACACTCACTCTCAAGGGACTCACCAACTCATGTTCTCCGTATTATTTATTCACTTTTTTATTATCTGCACAATTTGTCTTCTTTTGCACCTTGGCTGTTTGTCAGGGTTTGTTTATGTAGAGTTTTTCATACATTGTATAGTATTTCTTTATTTTCTTGCAAATGCCTGCAAGAAAATGAATCTCAAGGTAGTACATGGTGACGCATACTGTACATACTTTGATAATAATTTCACTTTGAAATTTAGATTTAATTCCCGGAAGCAGCCTGCAGCTTTTCCTTGAATTCCCTTTTGCATAAATTATTTCAGAGAAGCCAGGACCGCCGGAGTCCCTGAAGATCACAGATGTCTGGGGATTCAATGCTGGCATAGAGTGGAAACCACCAAAGGATGATGGAAACTCTGAAATCATTGGCTATGCCATTCAGAAAGCTGACAAGAAAACCATGGTGAGTCTGGGGTACCAGGAATGGCCATCCATTACAGCCATGGCTTAAACACAAGAGAATCGACAGATGCTGGAAATCCAGAGCAACACTCACAAAATGCTGGAGAAACTCAGCAGGTCAGGTGGCATCTATGGAGAAGAATAAACAGTCATAATACACATGCACACACTGACACAGTCAGACACGCAAACCCAAGGACACAGACACTTGTCTGCGCAAAGATGCAGTGATACACAGGGGTCCCGATGAAGGGTTGTGATGTTGAATCAGATCCGCGGGTCTAGGCAAGTGAGACAGGAAATGCACTGATTTCAAATAGATATATTAACCATTTATTTACAAACAGTAAAAATTCAATCAAACATTCATGTTCCCCAAGCTACAGACACTACAAAGTAGAATACTTAACAAACATACTTGGTTGAAAGTGCGCGCAGAGCATAACTTCCCAAGAGAGAAATCCCCTTCCATGTACAATTTTATATACTCAGGATATTTGAAACTGAGCGCCAGGCTTCTATCCAATGGGAAAAGCAGCTGCAGCTTCTAAACTAACCAATCACAATGGAAATGGCTTTCGACAATCAGAATGAGGCACAGGGCAAGGGTCTTGGATCAAAATGTCAACTGCTTATTCTCTCCATAGATGCTGACTGACCTGTTGAGTTCCTTTAGCTTTTTAGTGTGTGTTGCTCTGTGGCAGGGGCCAGTCTGGCTACGGGGCCTGTGTCTGTGCTGTATAACCCTATGGATCTAATTGGGAAACTGGTTTGTAATTGTTATATGTACCGAGATATGGCGGAGAACTTAGCTTTGCATGGCCTCTAGGTAGATCATTTCATCATATCAGTGTATCAAGGTAGCCCAAGGGAAAACAGTGAAAGAATGCAGAATAAACCGTTGCACTTACAGAGAAAGTGCAGTGCTGGCAGACGTTAAGTTGCAAGCCCATGACAAAGTAGATTGTGAAGTCAATCGTCCAGCTTATCAAACTGTTGTGTTCTATTGTGTTATAACAGTGGGTTAGAAGCAGTCCTAAAGCCTGGTGGGATGTGCTTTTGGGCTTCTGTATCTTCTGCCCGATGGGAAAGGAGAGAAGAGCGAATGTCTGGGGAGGGTGGGGTCTTTGAATATGCTGGCTGCTTTACTGTGGTAGCAGGAAGTGTTAGAGGGGCAGCTAGTTTCTGAAATGTGCTGAGCTGCAGGTACATCAGTTGGTACAAGAGTGAAAACAGTTGCAGAGTGCAGAATATACACGGAACAGTCACTTTATTAGGTACACCTGCTCTCTAATGCAAATATCTAATCAGCCAATCATGTGGCAGCAACTCAATGCATAAAAGTATGGATGTTACAGTAACAGAGAGAGTTCAGTGCAGGTAGACAGTAAAGGGTAAAGGACGTGGCGAGGTATACTGAGAGATCAAAAGCTTATCTTTAATGTCCACAAGATCTGTTCAAGAAGATCACAGGTGAATCAGTCGAGGGGAAACCTTGAGGGAACTTTACCTTGAGTGAACTTTGAACTCCTTTTCAGGTCTGATGGTTTGCACAAACAGTAAAAATATTCCCACCCTTTGCGTTTAGGAATGGTTCACGGTGTACGAGCACAATCGTAAAACCGGCTGCACCGTCTCTGATCTCATCATGGGTAATGAGTATTACTTCCGTGTCTTCAGTGAGAACATCTGTGGCCTGAGTGATAGCCCCCGCGTCTCAAAGGACACGGCCTTCATCCAGAAAGAATGTGAGTGTCACAGTTGTCCCTCTGGTAGCTGACCACCATAATGGATTGCATGGATTTAAAGATAGAAAGATTGGCTTTACTTGTCACTTGTACATCGTAACATACAGTGAAATGCATTGTTTTACGTCAACAACCAACACAGTCCAAGGATGCACGGGGGGGGGGGGAACAGCTTGCGAGTGTTGCCATGCCAACGGTGCCAGCACAGCAGGCCCACAACTTACTAACCCAGACCTGCACTGTCTTGTAACTTCAAAACATTAAACAAAGGACGACACAGGAGTCTGAAATGTGAGTAAAACCTTGGGTTTACTTTAAGCGAGGCGCCCACATATCGTGTGGTAGCGTCATGACGCATACGCTTCAAGTCTTTTTACATATAACCCATAATGAATTATTTAAATGAATGAGAATGCCTAAACAAACAATATATAAACATGATTACGCAAATATTGCTGAAATATTAAATTTAAAACACTACCCGTACATCTTTGGAAAGTGGGAGGAAATGGGGAGAGGTGATTAGGATGGCTCAGCTCATCAATGGGACTGAACTACTGAACTACCGGACCGGGAGACAATTTACAATTCTCGGTGCATCGTTAAAGACTCATCCCATCCCAGATGCTGTCTGTTTCATCTCCTGCCACCTGGTTGGAGATACAGTAACATATTAGTCAAGATAATAAAGACATCCGTTAGTCTTGCGAGACCATGGATCTGCGCCTGGAAAGTCTTCACTCTCCAGGGCGCAGGCCTGGGCAAGGTTGTATGGAAGACCAGCAGCTGCCCATGCAGCAAGTCTCCCTTCTCCACAACACCGATGTTGTCCAAGGGAAGGGCATTGGGATCCATACAGCTTGGCACCAGTGTCGGCGCAGAGCAATGTGTGATTAAGTGCCTTGCTCAAGGACACAACACATTGCCTTGGCTGGGGCTCGAACTCACGACCTTCAGGTCGCTAGTCCAATGCCTTAACCACTTGGCCACGTGCCCACATCAATGGGATTATTAGTCAAGATAGTAAGGCTTAAAAACAGCTTCTACCCAAGGGCTGCTGTGCAGCTGAATAATGTTAGACCCTGGCTTGGTAATCGCCTTTGAGAGTTATGGACTATGAAAGGCTCTTGTTCCATGTAAATATGGGATGTTGTTTTTTAAGTTAAGCCGTCCCGCATGTATTGTAAGAGTAGCAGCACAATCTCACTGTTTTGAGCAAAGACAATAACGTTCTGTTCTACTCTGTTCAATTCAGACAGTGGCAGGAATTGATCCCTGATCACTGGGGCTGTAATAGCATTATGCTAACTGTTACGCTACCGCGCCACCCTAGTGTTGTGAGTTAGCGTCCACTTCCAGCCCTGCGGCAAGCGCCCAGTGATGCTCCAGCAAGTGGAAAAGTGTGGAGAGCGTGAAAAAAACATATCTAGTTGGATCCTAACTCTCTCCTATTTTGCGACACAGCCAAGAGCTACGTAAGGCCGGAGTACAAGGAGCACGATTTTAGCCACGCGCCCAAGTTCACCCAGCCTCTGCTGGATCGTTCGGTTGTAGCAGGTTACACGACGAAGCTGAGCTGCTCAGTTCGAGGCTTTCCCAAAGTGAGTACCTTATTTATTCTAACAATACCGCCTCTGCAATAGTCCAAAGGGCATGTTTAACGGACCAGTTAAAATGAGCCCCATGTAAAGAGAGTCTTGAGGCTGATTTATACTTCTGTGTCAGATGGACGCCGTAACGTATGCAAGTGGCCTACGAGCGTTGCGAGCATTTATACTTGAGCGTTGGTGTGTCTGCGTCACTCTGCAATTCGGGCACGTCGCGCATGCCTGCACACCTGCCCGCGCAAGGCTTCATGGTCATGGTAGTCTTTCTCGGGGTAAACAAGTTTAAAGCCAGTGTCTTTTTTCATAAAAGCGAAATGTGTCCTCCATAATTTCGGAGGTCTGTAAAGCTTTATGGAAAGCATTGCAGCCAGAGTTCCTTCCCTGCCCTTCAGTCACCCAATGGGAAGCTATTGCAGTGTAGGAGGAAATGCGATGCTACCAAGCGGACCAATCACAGTTGTTGCGGTCTGTGTTGCCGCAACGCGTTGTTACATTTTGGGAGAGGTGCGCGTCAGGCTACGGCGTAGGGATTTGCGTAGGCTCTGTGTAGGGTTCGCGGCTACGCCGTACCTACGGCGTCGATTTGACGCAGAAGTATAAATCAGCCTTTAGTGTAAAACATATTGGTTTAAGCATGCTTCTGCATATTCCTATCGTGCAGAGTCATTTGTATTAAATTCCTTCCTGTATTTTCACCAGAACACAATTCAATAGGAGCAGGAGTAGCCCTCTTGGTCCATTAGGCCTCCTCCCCACCCCCCCCCGATCATTCCAATACAACCATGGCTGAACCATCTCTGTGTCAGGTCCCTGTAGTCCTCAATTCTCCAATGTTCTGAAAATGAATCTACTTCCTCTTTAACTATTTCTGATTATATTGTTTCCGTGCCTCTCTGGAGTGGAGAGTTCCAGAGTTTCAGTACTCTGCAGGAAGAAAATTTCTACCTTTTTCGGCCCCTTATCGTGAAACTATGCCCCTTTGTCTGAGAATCACGCGTTAGTGAGACCATAAGACACAAGAGCGGAATTAGGCCATCCAACTGTTGAACTCCTTGTGATCTGTGGATACGGCCGGGCTAGGGAAAGGCCAACTTTCTTTTCTGAGATTTGTCACCTTCCTGAGTTGCTGAGGTTGTGTGGTGAGGGTGTTCCTACAGTGCTGTTGGGGAAGGAGTTCTAAGATTTTGCAATGGAAAAGGAACAGAGGTAAGTAGATTTCAGGACAATGTTGGATGCATGATATCTTTGAAACCTATTGAATATTAAAAAGCCTAGATAGAGTGGGCTTTGAGAGGATGTTTCCAATAGTGAGGGAGTCCACCCTCAGAATATGATATACCTTTAGAACAGAGATGAGTAGGAATTTCTTTAGCTGGAGGGTGGAGAGTCTGTGGAATTCAGTACCACAGACAGCTGTGGAGGCCAAGTCGCTGGGTATATTTAAAGTGGAGGTGGATAGGTTCTTGATTAGTAAGGGTGTCAAAGGTTACGGGGAGAAGCCAGGATAATGGGGTTGAGTGGGTTAATAAATCAGCCATGATGAAATGGTGGAGCCGACTCGATAGGCCAAGTAGCCTAATTCTGCTCCTGTGTCTTATTTTCTTATGGACTTGGAAAAGAACTTGCAGGTTGATGGAGTATCTAAGAATTTCAGGGGGCCAATTTACTGTCTCTGTAAATGTATTTTGGAAGCCCCAGCACTCATTCACGGCACAACATTCTTCCTCTTGACCCGTCCATCTTCTGTGAGCACACAGGAAGGTTACTGCTCCGCATTTCACCACCTTCCACATTCACTCGTCCATGTTCTCGCTCTCTAACTGCTCCCATTCACTTACGGACTAGAGAACCCTGTTTATAGTTTATCCCCATGGTCACTCCCAGGTTTACCCTATCAGAGACAACCCCCTCGCCCCAGGCTTAGTCAACCTCTTCTGCCTCCTTCCCAGTTCAGACCTGAAACCTTGACCTGCCTTACTTTGATCTTGACTGACATGCTGAGTATTTCCAGCAATTGGAGTTTTTATTTTATTTAGGTACCAGCCCCTTCTGACCCATCGAGCCCGCACTGCCCAGTTACGCCCATGTGACCAAATAACCCACTGACCCACACGTCTTTGAAAAGAAAGTTGGGAGATGGATGGTATAAATAGGTGAAAGAAAGAAGAGAAAGATCAACTTTATTTGTCACCTGTACATCGAAACGTATAGTGAAATGTGTCATTTGCATCAATGACCAGCACAGTCCAAGGATGTGCTGGGGGCAGCCGCAAGTGTCGCCATGCTTCCGTTGCCAACATAGTATGCCCGCAACTTACAAACCCTAATCCATATGTCTTTGGAAAGTGGGAGGAAACCCACACGGTCACGGGGAGAACGTACACACTCCTTGCGCCCAGCAGAGGAAACTTAACCCGGTTGCTGGTGCTGTAAAGCGTTACACCATCCACTACACTACCGTGCCGCGGGAAGCACGGAGGGCTGGAGCAAGGACTGGCAGGTGGGAGGTGAATCCAGGTGATAGACAGGTGAGGGAGAGGGCTCTTTAATAGAGACACGTCACCTCCTAGCATCTCACATCACGCCCACTGTCCCTCTCCCTCACCCGTCTTCTCCTTTTCCCTCTGACCATGCGAGTTTCTCTTAGGACCCCTAGTTTTCTCTCAGACGCGTGATTAGTAGATCCATTTGCCACTGTAATTTGCCCCTGTTGTGTAGGTGGGTGGCAGAAGCATAGGGAATGGGCTAGGATAGACTCAATGGGCCACAAGGTCTCTTTTTCTACCATCAGGATGTATGAAGATGTCAATAAACTTGAAAGAGTATAGAGAAAATTTACTACTCAGACTTGACACCTGAGTTAGAGGGAAAAGTTGAAAAGGTTAAGGACTTTATTCCTTGGAATGTAAGGGAATGAGGGGTGATCTAATAGAGGTATACAACATTATGAGGGGTATAGTTAGGGTAAATGCAAGCAGACTTTATCCACCAAGGTTGGGGCAAAACTAGAACTGGAGGTCAAAGGCTAAGGGTGAAAAGTGAAATATTTTAGGGGAACCTGAGGGTGAACTTCTTCACTAGAAGGGTGGCACAAGTGTGGAAGGGAGTGCCAGTGGAAGTGGTGGATGTGGTGTTTGATTGCAACATTTAAGAGAAGTTTGGATAAGTAAATGGATGGGAGAGTTATGGAGGGCTGTGGTCCAGGTGCTGGTCAATGGAGCTGGTGCATTTGGGAAGATCGGAGTAGGTGAACTGAGGATACTACACTCAGTCACCATTTTATTAGGAACACCAGTACTCCAGCTTGTTAACGCCAATCTAATCAGTCAATCCCGTGGCAGCAACTCAATGCATAAAAACATGCAAACGTGGTCAAGGGGTTCAGTTGTTGTTCAGACCAAGCATCAGAATGGGGAAGAAATGTGATCTAAGTGACCTTGATTGTTGGTGTCAGATGGGGTGGTTTGAGTATCTCAGAAACTGCTGATCTCCTGGGATCTTCACGCAGAACAGTCTCTGGAGTTTATAGAGAATGGTGCGACATTCAGTGAGTGGCAGTTCTGCGGGTGAAAATGGCTTGTTAATGAGAGGTCAGGGGTGTTGATTGTGGATTTCAAGTAGAAGAAGTTGAGGGAACACACACACCAGTCTCTGATCAAAGGATCGGCAGTGGAAAGGGTGAACAGATTCCACTTCCTGGGTGTCAACATTTATGAAGATCTATCCTGGGCCCAGCATATCAATACAGTTACAAAGAAGGCATGATGGTGGCTATATTTCCTCAGGAGTTTGAGGAGACTTGGTATGTCACCAGAGACTCTCGCGAGTTTCTACGGATGTATAATGGACAGCATTCTAACTGGTTGCGTCACCATCTGGTAAAGGGCCGCACAGCACAGTATTGGAAAAAGCAGCAGAAAGTTGCAAACACACCCAGCTCCATCACGGGCACTAGCCTCCCCAGCACGTCCCGCACCCAGTAAAATGGCCACTGAGTATATACTGGGCCAATGGGAGAAGGGATGCAGGACTGGCAGGGAAATATTTGGGTGATGCTGAGGCTATGAAAGGGGCCTGGTTGGTTGGTTGATTGGTTGCCGTGGTTCCTTCTTCCCATCCTGCCTTGCTGCCTACCCCTTCGCTTTGTTAAATCTGTCTTCACAACTCACTTTCCTCAATGCAGCCGAAGATTATCTGGATGAAGAACAACATGGTGATTGGAGATGACCCAAAATTCCTGATGAAACACAACCAAGGTGTCCTGACGCTTCAAATCCGCAAACCCAGTTCCTTCGATGGTGGAAACTACACTTGCAAGGCCGTCAACGAACTGGGAGAAGATGAAGTGGAATGCAAACTTGAAGTGAGAGGTACGAATAGTTTCTCTCGTTGCTGTTCTCTATTAGCTCCATTGGGTAAATACAGTTCAAAGTTCAAAGGAAATTTAAATATGAAAGTATATACAGTGGATTCTGGTTAATTTGGACATTTCGGCACCAGCACATTTTGGCCCAATTAAACACCCAGTGCTGATAATGGATTGCCTTTATACAAAGCTTTCAATGATTGCATCTTCAAAATCTTTATTTTCATTGTAACATTCAAGGTAACTGTCGATACCTTCAAATTCCTCATAGCTCCTCACTTGTTGGGGTAGTGAAATCATCTGATTTTCACTCACAGCCATATCTGGCATCTTGAAGCCTGAATATTTGAAGCTTCAGTGAGCAAAACAGTTCTGAATTGTCTTACTGCTTATGTCTCACCAACTCTCGGTGACAAAATCACTGCTTTTTGAACACACATGCAACTGATGCTATTTAAAAACTGTTTGTTCTTAGCATGGTGTAAGGTCTAGAGGCCACGCAATTGCACACAATCGATGCTAGTTAGAAACTGTTTGGCAACAACCTCATGTCCCAATTAAGCGGCATAGCGTCCCATATAAATGTATGGAATCCCTGCTACTTTCTCGCTTAGTTTTTCCAAATTATCCCAAATAAGCAGCTGCCCTAATTATTTGACGGCTTAATTAACTAGAATCCACTGTACATGTCACGACATAGTATCTTGAGATTGATTTTCTTACAGGCATTCACAGTAGAATAAAGAAATACAATAGAATCAATGAAAAAAACTATTCAAAGACCGACAAAAAACCAATGTGCAAAAGGAGGCAACTGTGCAAATAAATTATAATATTAATATTAATAACAATACAGGTTTGAGCCCCCCTTATCCAAAATGCTTGGGGCTAGAAGTATTTCGGGTTTGGATTTTGGAATATTGGCATCAATGTAATGAGATAACTTGGGGATGGGACCAAGTCTAAATGCAAAATCCATTATATGATGTATCCAGCTTACATGTACAGCCTGAAGGTATTTTTATATAATAAATTTGTGCACGAAACAATAACATGCACATTGAATCATCAGAAAGGCAAGCTATCACTACCTCGGCCGCCTAGGTGGACTAACTAGTGGCTGCTTGGCATTGCCATCATTCCCAATTCTGAATTTATATGCTACCGGAAAGCCTTACACTTGTTCAATACATATATGTACAGTAAAAGTGGTTACATGCCATGAGTATAATGTGTGCTGGATAACAAAAGCAGCACAACAGCATCAGGAGTCAGCAGGATTTCAGTCTCCACCTACGATGCTGTGTTTTGATTAAAGTTTACAGCACACTGGATTTGCATTTTCCTAGGGTTTATGGAAAGTATAAAAACGAAGAAGAAGAAGAAGAAGAATAGCCCTTAACTCGGCAGTGGAGTTATCGGGGCACCGTCGTGACGGTGTTTCCGTAGCAAGCTATTCTTGTTTTTACGAGGCCGAGTTGCTAGCTCGAGTTGCTCAACCTGACTAGGATTCGAACTTGGGAACCTTTGCTCCAGAGTCTGGCACTGATATTATTGCGCCACCAAGCGGGACATAAAAACAAAGGATTAAATTTAATTACAAGCAAATGTCATGAACACTGTGGGGGGAAAAAGCCAACATTTTACTTTTAACGCAGCACTGATGCTGGTCATGTTGCACTCAAACATTGGATTTTAGGTGGAGATGAAATTCAGATTTCATGCAAAAATAATATGCTTTGTAAGTACCAAAAAATTGTGGTGATCTTCGCTTACAAAAGAAGGTAAGTGCAGCTCCAAACACTGCAAGTACATCAGTTCTGAGAAACTTGATGGAGCAGGTATATCATCGTTGACATCATTGTGAGGAGGAATATCAGAAGTGACTGAGGGACCTGGAAGTGGATACTGTCAGGATGAGGAGGCGCTGCGCTGGATGACATTTTAAAATGTTTCCTCCAGTGTCACCTGCCTCATTAACAATGGCTTTTGTCATAGCGATCTTTCTTTGATTTTAAATTACATGTTTTTTTGTTCTGTTATGAATGCTTGCTGCCTAGACCTTCAATTTTCCTGATGCTTTGTGATCAGCAGATGCTTTGTCACTAGAAATCTTTAAAAACTTAATGTGTGCTTTTTCTCAAATTTCAGCAACCAGCCTGCTGAATATTCAAACTTGCCTTCAATTTTCAGTTCGTGGTGATAGATCTTTGCTTGTTTCATGATCAGCGTACTGTTAAGCAGCATGTTCACTCCGACGCTGATGAATCCACTCTTTCAATACACGTTCGAGATCTTCACTTTTTGCTTTATGCTGTTTTTTCCTATTTTTCATTAACTTCTGTTCATTACTTTCAGCATAGAACTTCAAAGGTTTGTCCTTCTGTTTCTTCAGGTTGTAGATGGTGTTTGTTCCAACAACATGCCCCTCTGTCAGATGCTTCACACTTACACTGCTGTCAAGTTTGCCCAACAACTTGACTTTCTGTGTTATAGATAAACATCGCGACAAAATGTTTCCTCTTTTTCTTTTCATTATTACCCGTAGGGGAAACTGCAAGCTTTTGTGACATTTTCAACAATATCTTCACAGCAATGAGTGGAGAACAAGCGCAACCCACACGGTAATCACTGTGAGTGATGCACGAAGGTCTGGCTCTGATGACTGCTGAAGACAAACTGTCGCCAACAGGGCCCCACTCAGGTTATGTGAGGTCACTCTTTAGAACTGCCTGTGCTGTTCGGAGACATGCCCAGTGCCTGCGAACCTTCGCAGCACCTTGTGGAATTTTCCATTTGTAATGTCATGCCAGCGCTCAAAAATTATTCATTATCCATGCTGGTTCAGGAATCTGATGGTTGAAGGGTAATAAATGTTCAGGATAATAAATTAGATTAGATTCAACTTTATCATCATTGTGCCGAGTACAGATATAAAGCCAATGAAATGCAGTTAGCATCTAACCAGAAATGCAAAGAATAGTGTTATTTACAAAATAACTGTGAATAAAAAGTAAGTGCTACGGCACACAAATATAAAAGTACTGAGACAGTACAATATGGATGCAATACTGCTTAGCGCTGTGATGTGAGGTTCAGCAGGGTCACAGCCTCAGGGAAGAAGCTCTTCCCGTACCTGCTAGTGCTGGAGCGGAGGCTCCTGTAGCACTTACTGGATGGGAGGAGAGTAATAAGTCTATGGTTAGAGTGAGATGCATCCTTGATAATGTTTTTTGCTGTGCCCAGGCAGCATTTATGATAGATGTTCTCAATGGTGGGCATTTGGGTGCCGATAATCCGCTCAACCTCCTGTTCCTCCTGATGCCTGTAGGAGGAAGGGAGCATGGGCTGGGTGGTGGGGGCCCTTGATGATGGATGCTGCTCTCTTGGGGCATTGCTCCTCATGAACGTGCTGAATGGTGATGGACTGGGCTGCATCCACCATTTTTATAGGCTTTTCTGCTTTTGGGCATTGGTGTTTCCATACCAGGACAACCCATTCTGTACCGGTCCTGTGGGGATTAAGGCAGTGATCCGGTATCAGAGGGGTTCAGGCAGGAAGGTCTCACTGATAACATCTACACAAGCCACCATATTAAGAATATGGCACCTGTACTGGTCTGGCTCATGCCTTCTTCTCACTGCCACTGTCAGGCAGCAGGTACAGAAAGCCGAAGTCCTACCATCCTACCACACCAGGTTCAGGAACAGCTACTATCCTTCAGCCATCAGATTCTTGAACCGACCTGCACAACCCTAACGTTACCTCAGCAACAGGACGTTACGGACCACTTCTTGCATGACCATGGACTTTCCTCTGATAGTGGTTTTCATTTTTGGATTAAGGCCTTGCCCCTGTCTGTGATGCCTGTACCTCAGTGTACCATACATACAGTATGTAGTGACAATAAACTCAGCTTTCAAAGTAAACTATTCGTGTTCAAGATGGCGCCTGTGAACAAAGCGACCAATGTCCTGCAGGTAGTTCAAAAAACTTCTCTTTCACTTCTTCTTCTTTGTGATTCTATGACAAAGCTGCGTGTGACTGGAACCTGTGGTTTGTAATTTGATGGTGTGTTTTCGGGCTGATTGGGAGATCTGGCGCTTTTCTGTCTCCGAGGGAAAACGGTGAGGTTTGGGGTGGAGTGCGCGGCCTGGCAACAGGGATCACGATCAACTCCATTGCTTCGCTCTGACTGAGGCATCGAGGGTGCGAGCCCATGATGGACTCCACTGCTTTTCTTCAGTTGAGGCGTCAGACAAGGTTGAAGTCGATGAGGACAAGAGCGGAGGATGTTCGCTGCTGCCTGCCTGCCTTCCTCTCCCTCTCGTTAGCTGCTGTCCGAGGAAAGTGCAGGAGTCTTGGGATCCATATTGCATGGATTGATCAGAGAGGCTGTGTACTTGTTTTGGGGGGGGGGGGAATTTGGGGTCTATGTCGCATGTGTTCCTGGATTCTGGTTACTGTTTTTTCTCCGCTGTTATTGAGGGGTTTGATCGGGGTGATTGATGTGGTGTGAGGCACCTCAGCGAAGAATGCTTTGCCCCGTGTCTTGCAGCCGGCTAGCAGCACAACACCGAACTGAAGTAAACTGAATACTCCTGGACTCCTGGTTTGACATTTAATGTTTGCTCACTTTTTGCCATTCGATTAATTTCTTCTTTTTTCGTGCATTGGATACTTGATGTTTTCCTGAACGGGTTCCATGGTATTTCCTTGTTTTATGGCTGCCAGCCGAAGGGTGAATCTCACAGTGGCACTCTGTATGCATGCTTCTATTATAAATGCAGCTTGAACCTCTGAATCTTTGAAAGAGTCATAGAGGCATACAACTTGGAAATAAGTACTTTGGCCCAACCTCTCCATGCTGAATGAGCTGAACGGCTCCCATCTAAACTTGTCCCATGTGCTCGCGTTTGGCCCAGAGCCCTCTAAACCTCTCCTGTCTAACTAGACGGTGCTTATATGTTGCTGATATGCCCACCTCAGCCACTACTTCTGGCGGTGAAGAAACTGCCTCTTTTAATCTCCGGCCTCTGATCTTAAACTTATGTCCTCCTCCCAGGGAGAAAGACTCTGTGCTTTCACCCTGTCTATGCCGCACATGATCTTATCAGGTCACCCCACTCAGTGTCTGATGTTCCAGGGAATATCTGCCCTACAAACTGCCTTTTCTATAAGCTCCCTTCTGGAAAGCACTATAAGGCTATTAAAACAAAAACTTCGTGCCATCTTAACAGACGCTTCCCCCAGGCAATAAATGTGATCAACCATTCTAGTTAACCCCCACCCCCTCTCTCTATTAGCCCTGTCACTGCTCTGTCAACATCTTAAACCACTCTTTATAAAGCTGCTTACATTGTAAATACACGGTCTTTTATTCCATATCTGTACTTTAAACTCTAAATTTATTTTTTATATAATTGTTTATTGTTAAATGTTGCTTTTTGTTGCATGTCCTGCCCTGACCAGTAGACTACAGCAAATTCCTAACACATGTAAATGTATACGGCGAATAAAGTTGCTCTTTGATCAAGCCCTAGTCTAAGTCATGTCTTCTGAGGACCTGAAGCGATTTGACTTGACGATGACTGAGACCGTAGGTAATCTCTGGTTGGCTACATGTTTGAATGGGTAACAATTTGATCATAGCTGTACTGTGCTCTTGGAATAGGACAGAAGAAGTTCACAATGACCAAAAACACTTCTAATATTTGTGTTTTCTGTCTCTGATTCTCTTACAGTTCCCCAGTAAGGTGCTTTCTGTGCATTGCAACGGCTTGGTAAGTGAAGATTTTATGCACCGCCCCTTGTTCACCCGATCACATTTTCCTCACTCTTTTTGTGATGTAGAGCCGTAGGAGTCATACAACACAGAACCAAACACTTTGGCCCAACTCATCCATGTTGACCAAGATGCCTCTCTGAACCAGTCCCATTTACCCACCCATATTTAAAGAACGATGAGCATTATTCATCACACGTACATGAAAACATAGAGTGGAATGCGCCATTTGGGTAGAGGATGTGCTGGGGGCAGCCTGCAAGTGTCGCCATGCTTCCGGTGCCAACGTGGCATGACCACAACTAACCCGTACGTCTTTGGAACGCGGGATCGAACCGGAGCATCGGGAAAAAACCCACGCAGTCATGGGGAGAGCGGACAAACCCCTTACAGACAGCGATGGGAATTGAACTCCTGACTTAAAGCTGGCGCTGTTAATTGTTACGCTAATGCGCAGACCCACTGTGTCTCACTGTTGCCCACCACCCCTTCACCCATCCAAGCTCTAAGTTCTGGTATTCCCTCCTCAAATGCCTCCAGCCTTCCATTTCTTCTTCCAAAGCATTCCTTAATATCCACCTTCTTGCCAATTGTCCTAATATCTCTGTCTTTGAATCGATGGCTATTTTTATCTGATTAACTGTCTATCAAGCACTTTGGGATTTTGGTAGTGGTAAGGGTCCTCTATAACTGATTTTTCTATTCCCTATCCTGGCTCCCTTCTTTCTTCTTTTCTTCTCCAGACCTGCCCATTACCTCTCTCTGGTGCCCCTCCTCATTCCCTTTCCCCCATGGTCCTCTCTCCTCTCCTATCAGATTCCTCCACCCAGCCCATCTAGCCCATGCTGAACTGTTATTCTGCCTAGTCCCATTGACTCACACCTAGACCACAGCCCTCCATTCGCCTCCCATCTATGTACTTTTCCAAACTTCTCTTAAATTTAACCCGCATCCATCACTTCCACAGGCACCTTGTTCCACGATCTCACCACCCTCTGAGTGAAGAAGTTCCCCCTCATGTTCCCCTTAGATAGTTCACTTTTCACCCTTAACCTATGACCTCTAGTTCTAGTCTCATCCAACCTCAGTGGAAAAAGTCTGCTTGCATTTACCCTATCGATACCCCTCATAATTTTCTATATCTCGATCAAATCTTCCCTCATTCTCCTACACTCCAGTTCTCAACAATTACAAGGAATATATGTGTGTTCTCTCAAGCTGATCTGATCTGACCTCTCACCTTATGACCCACAGGTAGCTTCAGTTCAGTTTTCCAATGCATGGCAACGGTCTTCTTGTGGCAGCAAAGGATTGTGGGAGTAACGGCAACCTTCCCCCTGAGGTGGACGCACCGACTCTCATCTGTGTAACGACAGAAGTACAACGCTGTTTCATGTCGCCCATATATATTTTCAGGGAAAATAAAACAATTACACACTGATATTCTTGTTTAATTCTGTCTTTGGAAAATACAGTTTTTGAGCATGGATCTTATCTGGTTGGTGGCGAGGCAATTCTATTGACATCACAGTGTCATAGAAACAGCACAGTACAGGCCTTTCAGCCCACGATGTTGTGCCGACTTTACAACTCCAAGATCATTCTATCCCTTCCCTCCCACATAGTTCTCCATTTTTCTATCTTCTAAGAGTTTCTTAAATGCTCTGAGTGTATCTGACTCTACCACTAGTCCTCCACACACTCACCACTCTCTGTATATATAAGAAAAAGTGCCTGTGACATTCCCCCTTTACTTTTATCCTTATTTACTGCCTGTTATGCTGCAGGTGTTTAGGGCAGCAATGAAGATCCTCCATCTCTGGCAGTGTTCAGGGCTTCCTTCATCATGTCAGAAGCTTCCTCTCGGTTTTCACTACTGTCAGTCATGCAAGTCCCAGTTGGAGACTCAGGAATACCGTCACACTCAGATGGAGAAGGATTCTTCATTGCTGTTTCCATAACAATTTAGTTTTCCCAGTTAAGGTTGTTAGCCCTGAGCTGAACCCCCAAACCTGGAGGACCAGTAGACCACTCTTAGTCCTCTACCCTTTCATCCTGACATCTTAAAATTTTTACTCCCTGGTGTTAGCCATTTCCGTTCTGGGAAGAGTCTTTGGCTGTCCGCTCGATCGTTATCTCTTATCATCTTCTTATCTTATCACAGAGCAGCACAGTATGGATGCAGGCCCTTCGGCCCGAGTAGTCCATGCCAACCATGGATACCATTTTCCTGCGTTTGTCCCATATCCCTTCAAGCTCTGCCCTTCCAGGTTTCCTGTCCAAGTCCTTTTAAATGATACTATTGTAACCGCCTCAACCATTTGCTTATTTTTGTTGGAATGATCTGACTGTTCAGTTGGGTGGGAATGACTAATATTATTAAAGATTAAAGTCTGTCATGAGCCTTGTGGCCCATCAGGCCGGTGCTTATCTTGGTTTCCGTGGCTTGAAGCGACTGAGAGTACGAGACTCCCCCCCCGGGTAGGACACCAGTCTATCACGAGGTTAACCTCCAGTATTTTGCCGGTACCCATTCTCAGTTGGGTAGACTGGAGCATTGTGTGGTTAAGTGCCTTGCTCAAGGACACACACGCTGTTCCAGCTGAGGCTTGAACCCACGACCATCAGATCGCTAGTCCTACGCCCTAACCACTTGGCCACGCGCCACACATGATGACTAATATAAGGGGGCATAATTTTAAGTTGATTGTTGGAAGATGGCATGGCTGGGACGATGGGCATCTTATTTATTTATTTAGAAATGCAGCACAGTAACAGGTCTTTCCAGCCCAATAAGACCGTGCCACCCAATTGCACCCAAAATGACCAACTAACCCGGACGCCTTTGGAATGCGGGAGGAAACTGGAGCATCTGGAGGAAGTCCAAGCAGTCACAGGGAGTACGTACGAACTTCTTACAGACAGCGGTGGGAATTGAAGCCAAGTCTCTGGCTCGGTAATGGTAGATGCTGTCTTCCTGAATCACTGCCTCACATAGATGCTACTGATGATGGTGGCTGTGATGTACCGGGCTGATTCCACTGCTTTCTGCAGCTTCTTACTTTTGAGTTGCCATACTAGACCAGCAGTACATCTGTAGAAGTTTGTACGAATGTTCAGTGACAAGCTGAATCTCCTTTATACCACACACACACTGATTTTTATAGTTCAAGTTCAAGTTTAATTGTCATTCAACCTTGCACACATATACAGCTAAAAAAACAATGTTTCTCCGGGGCCAAGGTGCAAAACACAGTACATACGGTCACACGCTCACATGTACTTACGATAGCACATACAGTCGCAGAATAATTATTAGCACAAGACCCTGAATGGTGTGGCCTGAAGGTTGATAGAGCATGGATGTTGTTCTGGAGCCACGTTTCTACAAGAACAAGTATGTAGCAGTTGCTTATCTCACCCCGTGTCAGCCACTAAAAGTGTCAAATCAGTGTATCAAAAATCAAAAGTGTTAGAGCTCATTATCTCCAAAGGAAATGAGTGTTTGGAACATCCACCACAAATACTTTTTAAAATCTGTCTAATTATATGCCTTTTTGTTTTATTAATTTGTTAAAACACTATAAATACCTGATTCTAACCATTCTTTTTTCATTCCCCGTGGCAAGGTTTAGTCTTACGCTCACATAAGGGTAGTAGAAAGAAGAGAGCATAGCCTAGATGTGAGGGGTCTTTGATAATAGATGCTGCTTTCTTACGCCATGTTAATGTGCTCAGTGGTGGAGAGGTCTTTTCCTGTGATTGTCTGGGCTGTATCCCTCACTATCTGTAGACTTTTCTGTACCTAGGGTTCTGATGCAACAAGTTAGGAAACTCTCCACTGTACATCATTAGTAGTTTGTCAAAGTACTTCACCGTACTTGACAAGTGTCAAACTGTGTTAACTGACCTTACCAATTCAATACATGACAAGTGGTGTCATCAGTCAACTGGAATACGGCTTTGGAGTTGTACTTAGCCACACAATCATAGGTATAACGTGAGTAAAGCAGGGAGCTATGTACATGTGCATACACATACACACACACACACACACACACACACACACACAGGCACAGACACAGACACAGACACACACACACTCCCTCCCTCCCTCGTGGGTGCACCTGTGCTGAGGATTTGCACTCTGCATTAAAATGTTTTTTTTCTTTTAATAGTTCCTTCTTGGAAAAAAAATGAATATGTTTATATTTTTTGTGACTGCTGCTGCAAGTTTTTCATTGCACCTGTACATACGACAATAACCATGACTATGACTTAAGAGTTGGGGGTGACAAGAAGAACTGAGATGTGTATATTTCAATCACGGGGGACGGAATATGCTGATTTAGGGCCCCCAACATCGTTCAACACCGCTACCTCCCATGGAGAAGGTCCTCCTGTGTCCCGTCATGCCCTCTGCCATAGTCAGCCAGAATCCCGTGATGCCGCGGGGCTGTAGTTGCCCGGTGATGGAACGGATGGTCGTCCGGGGCGGCTTCTTGCTGTTGGCGCTGTTGGGCGTCGGGCTCTGCAACACCCGGCGGGTGAGTGAGGAGGTCCTGGGGGCACTGAGGCGGGGTGGGGAGGAGGAAGAGCGGAGGGTCGAGGACCGAGGCCGGGCGGAATGGGACAGTCGGGAGATGAGGCAGTTGACACCGGCAGAGGCTGCAGGTAAAGGCGCGGGGCTATCTCTGTCCCGGGTACTGTGCCCTCCACACGCGGCTCAAAACAAGTTTATTGTCATATGTACAATGGCAAACTTACTTTCACATTTGACCTTCCAAAGAGAAACAACTCGCACTGTCCAGATTAAATTACGTTTGTCGTTTTCTCTCTGCCCACTTTCCCAGCTGGTCTGTATCTTGCAGAGTCCTTTACGAACCCTTTGCACCATTCACAACACTGTTAATTTCTGTATTCTCTACAAACTTACTAATCAGCCATTTACATTTTTGTTCAAAACATTACATAAACAACACAGGTCATTGAGGAACATCACTGGTCTTGGAGTTCGAGTTAGAAGAACACCCTTCCACCACTACCTATATTGTCTTCTCCAACCAAGCCAGTTGTGAATCCAGTCTGCCAAGTCTCCGTGAATCCCATATGTCTTAATCTTTTGGATCAGCTTAGGGAAGGAAAGTTTTTGAAATCTTAAGTCTGTGGGTATGACTTCCACTGCCCTGACCTAATCAGTCATCTTTGTCATTAAAAAAAAATGTAGTCAAGTTAATCAGGCATAACACAGAACATAGAATAATACAGTACATCCCGAGCCCATGACATTGTGCCGACCTTTTAACCTATCCACAATCAATCTAACCCTTTCCTCCTACACAGCCCTCCATTTTTTTCTTTTATCCTTGTACCTGCACACAGTGGCCACTTGATTTACACCTGTACACCTCATCAATGCAAATATCTCATTAGCCAATCATGTGGCAGCTACTCAATGCGTAAAAGCATGCAGACATGATCAAGAGATTCAGTTGTTGTTCAGACCAAACATCAGAATGAGGAAGAAAAGTGACCTAAGTGACTTTGTGGAATAATTGTTGGTGCGAGACAGGGTGATTGAGTATCTCAGAAAATGCTGACCTCCTGGGATTTTCACCGACAATAGTCTCTAAAAATTAAAGAGAATGGTGCAAAAAAACAAAAAAAAACATTCAGTGAGTGGTAGTTCTTTGGGTGAATACATCTTGTTAGTGAGAGGGGTTGAAGGCGAATGACCAGACTGGTTCAAGTTAACAAGAAGGTGACAGTAACTCAAATAACCATGCGTTACAACAGTGGTGTGCAGGTGAGAGTCTCTGAATGCACAACACTTCGAATCTTGAAGTGGATGGTTACAGCAGCAGAAGATCACAAATTTGCACTCAGTGGCCATTTTATTTGACACAGGAGGTAGCTAATGAAATATTCACTGAGTGTATTTAAGATTTCCTTAAATGCCCCTAACGTATCAGCTTTTACCACTTCAGGCAATACCAATCCCTGCGTTCTAAAAGAAAGTTCGGACGTCTGGAGAGGCCTAGTCAATATTGGGGATATTAAGGTTACAAATGGTGACTACCATATTGCTTTTACATCTTTCCATAATCTGCTTGCATCTCTGTTTCTCTTATCAATACAGACTTATGGGAGGCTTGTAGTATAGTCCCATTGTAGTGATTGTGTCTCCTTGTTCCTGAGCTCTCATGTTGCATCACCAGATGAGCCCTCTACAATGTCCTCTCTAAGTGCCGCTGTAGTATTCTTCCCTGATCAGAGCAGCGCAGTGGTATAGTGATTAGCGTAACACTTCTACAGCGCCAGCACCCTGGGTTCACAGCTGTCTCTGTCTGTAAGGCATTTCTATGTTCTCACTGTGACCATGTATGTTTCCTCCGGGTGCTCGGGTTCCCTCCCACATTCCAAAGGTGTATGGGTCAGTATGTTAATTTGTCACTTGGGTGTAATTGAGCAGCATGGATACATTGGGCCAGAAGGGGCTGTGATTTTATTGTGTCTCTAAATTAAAAAAAAAACTCTATTGAAGTGTACCATTCTTTGTGAAGATATCAAGAGAGAGGGCAATTTCTAGAATGATAATGATATTTATTTACTGGATTATAGTTGGGAGCTCAACCTCCAAGGATACATATTTTCTGGAAAGGCAGAGGAGGTAGGGTGGCTCTATTAGTTGAAAAACAAATCAAATCCTTATAAAGAGGTGAGATGGGATTGGAATATATAGAATCCTTGTGGGTAGAGATAAGAAACTACAAGGTAAAGTGTGCCTAATTGGAATTATATACAGACATCTGCACAACAGAAAGGCATGTTTGAAAAGACCAATGTTACAATAGTAATGGGGAATTTCAATATGCAGGTAGATTGGGAAAATCAAACATGAGGAAATCTACAGATGCTGGAATTTCAAGCAACATACATAAAAGTTGCTGGTGAACGCAGCAGGCCAGGCAGCATCTCTAGGAAGAGGTACAGTCGATGTTTCGGGCGGAGACCATTCGTCAGGACTAACTGAAAGAAGAGCTAGTAAGAGAATTGGGAAAATCAAGTTGGTGCTGGATCCCAAGTGGGAATTTGTAGAATGCCTACAGAATGGTTGAGCCCACTATGAAAAAGGCAGTTCTAGATTGGGTGTTGTGTAATGAACTAGATTTGATTAGGGAGCTTAAGGTAAAGGAACACTTAGATCATAATAGATCATAACTTAGATCACATAGTGATCATAATATAATAGAATTCACCCTGCAGTTTGAAAGGGAGAAGATAAAGTTAGATGCAACAGTATTACGGTGGAGTAAATGTAAATACAGAGACATGAGAGAGAATCTGCCCACAGTTGATTGGAAGGGACATTAGTCGGGATGACGGCAGAACAGCAATGGCTGGAGTTTCTGGGAGCAATTTGGAAGGCTCAAGACAGACACATCCCAAAGATGAAGTAGGATAAGGTAACAATGTCTGACAAAGAAGCAAAAGAGTGGGCATATAAATCAGAAAAATTAGTGGGAAGGTAGAAGATTGGGAAGCTTTTTTAAAAAAAAAACAACAGAAGGCAGGTAAAGAAGCCATAATGAGAGAAAAGATTAAATACAAAGGTAAGCTAGCCAATAATATGAAAAAGCATACCAGAAGTTTTTTTCAGCTATCTAAAGAATAAAAGAGAGGCGAGAGTGAATATTGGATCACTAGAAAGTGATGCTGGAGAGGTAGTAATGGGAGACAAAGAAATGGCCGATGGACTTAATAAGTCCTCACTATGGAAGACACTAGCAGAATGCCAGAAATTCGAGAGTGTCAGGGGACAGAAGTGAGTGTAATTGCTATTACTACAGAGAAGGTGCTTGGGAGGCTGAAAGGTCTGAAAGTAGGTAAGTCATCTGGACCAGGTGGACGAAAGAGGTAGCTGAAGAGATTGTTCCCGCATTAGTAATTATTTTTCAAGGATCACTAGATTCTGGAATGGCAAGGTGCTGCTTTGGAGACTACTTAACAAGTTAAGAATCCATGGTATTGCAGGAAAGATATTAGTGTGGATAGAAGATTGGCTGATTGGTAGGAGGCAAAGAGTGGGAATAATGGGGCGGCCTATCCTGGTTGGCTGCTGGTGAGTAGTGGTGTTCCACAGGATTGGTGTTGGGGCCGCTTCTTTTCACATTACATGTCAATGATTTGGATCTAGGAATTGATGGCTTTATGACCAGGTTTGCTGACAATATAAAGATAGGTGGAGGGGCAGCCGGTATTGAGGAAGCAGGGAGTCTGCAGAAGGGCTTGGGGAGAAAGGGCAAAAAATAACAGATGAAATATAGTGTAGTAGGGAAGGGAATGGTTATGCACTTTGGTAGAAGGAATAAAGGCATAGAGTATTTTGTAAACGGGGTGAAAATTCAAATATCAGAGGTGCAAAGGGTCTTGGAAGTCTTTTTGCAGGATTCACTATAATTAACTTGCAGGTTGAATCAGTGGTGAGGAAGGCAAATGCAATGGTAGCATTCACTGTGTGAAATTTAGACTATAAGAACAAGGATGAGGCATATAAGGCATTGGTCAGACTGTACTTGGAGTATTGTGAGCAGTTTTGGGTCCTTACCTAAGAAAAGATGTGGTGGCATTGGAGAGGGTGCACAGGAGTTTAACAAGAATGATTCTGGGAATGAAACGGTTAGTAGATGAGGAGCATTTGATGGCTCTGGGCTGGTACTCGCTCAAGTTTAGAAGAATGAGTGGGGATCTCATCAAAACCTATTGAATAGTGAAGGACTGAGTGTATGTAAAGAGGATATTTCCTGTGTTGGGGGAGTCTAGGATTAGAGGGCACAGCCTCAGAATGGTCATCCATTTAGAACGGAGATGAGGAATTCTTTTAGTCAGAGGGTGGTGAATCTGTGGAATTCATTGTCACGGACAGCTGCAGAGGCCAAGTCATTGGGTATATTTAAGATGAAGGTTGATAGGTTCTCTCTTACTCAGGACATCAAAGGTTACAGGAAGAAGGCAGGTGAGAGGGATAATAAGCCAGCTGTGATGGAATGGCTGAGCAGGCTAATTATGCTCCTATGTCTTGTGGTTTTATATCAAAGATGCAGATCAACATTAGAACAGTGTGGCTTGTTTTTAAATAAAAAAAGTTTCACATTCCAAAGCCTGAAATATTTTGAGAGGGTGAATAAGTGTAAATTATTTCCATTTGCAGAAGGATCA
The DNA here is from genome assembly GCF_030028105.1 of Mobula birostris. Lineage (NCBI taxonomy): Eukaryota > Metazoa > Chordata > Chondrichthyes > Myliobatiformes > Myliobatidae > Mobula > Mobula birostris. The sequence continues at coordinate 23,010,381 of NC_092380.1, forward strand.
GGATCTGTGGACATTGATAAAAAGTAATTGTAAATGGAAAATGAAGTAGAGGCAAGATGAGTTGTCTTCACACTCCCATCTATGGCTTTGTTATTACACATCATTGCCTTGAGTTAACTGGAAGGATGTTCAGTAATAACCTTCAAAATGTGATTGTTTTAAGAGAAGAATTCTGGTATTTTGAAGAAAATAGACATGAACAGGCTATACGGATTGGATATCCCTATGTCACTTTGTTCTTTGATTCTACTTAATCAATTGATTTTCATATGCAAAATAGAATTGTAGATTATCGGAGTGACCTTGCTCAGTGCATCTCGTCATTCAGGGATTTTCACACTGTGATTAAATGTTATTGGCATGTCACAGCAGCAAGATCATACTCTTGATTTAAGTTTATCTGTTTTCTAATGGGGACATCTAAAAAAAAGAAAAATGAGACATTAAGTTAAAATAGTTGGGGATTACATCTTTCAGTTCAACTAAAATAGTTATTTTTTTCAAGTTTTCAAGTTCCACTCTTTCTTATCCTGTTGGGTAGCCTGAATTAGAGGAAGGGTTTGAACCCCTTATCAGAGCAACTGTGCTGGCATTGGAAAGGATCCAGAGGAGATTCCATGCAAATGATTCCGGGAATGAAAGAGTTAACGTGAGGCATGTTTGATGGCTCTGGGTTATGGGGAGAAGGGAGGAGAATGGGTTAAGAGATTAAAAAAAAATCCCCATGATCGAATGGTAGGGCAGACATAATAGGCCAAATGGTCTAATTCTGCTACCATGACTTATGGTTTACATGTAGAAACAGCATGTGTGCATATAGAACATTGTAGATCCTGGAAATGTGAAAGGAAGACACAAACCACTGGAAATATTATGTAAATGGGGTGGTATTAATGTAGCGAGGATCAGAGTTAACCTTCAACTTGATGTTTTATTGGAGCTTACTGTCATGCATGGTACCTAACTTGCTTAGTGTTTTGAGCATTTTCTGTTTTTATTGCAATGCCATAACTATTTGCTGTCTTCTGAATCTTTACACAACACCAATGAGCAGCAAGTGCTGCACATACCATCTGTAGTCAAAGGATACTCGTTGTCTAAATCACCTCTTATGGACTGTACTGAGTGGAAGTTACTAAAATTAAACTTGGGCAATATAAAATAAAGCCTGGTGGGGGTACAGCATGGTAGTGTGACAGTTGATGCAACGCTTTTTAACACTAACCATCACCATTCAGGGTTTAGTTCCCGCCATTGTCTGTAAGGAGGTTGTGCGTTCTCCCTGTGACCAGATGGGTTTCCTCTGGGTGCTCCGATTTCCTCCCTCATTCCAAAGACATACAGGTTAGGGTTAGTAAGTTGTGGGCGTGCTATGTTGGTACTGGAAATGTGGAAGTTGAATCTGGATAAGTCACTCAGAGACCGTATAAATACAAACTCTTTATTCAAAGCATCCGGGGCTTGCTCAGTTAGTCGCTCAAATGGGCACAGTCTGTCTGTGACTGTTCCTGCCCGATCTACCAACTAACTCACAATTCCCCTTACAGAAGAGATATAGTCCTTCAGGTACCCTCCCACACATACCCAGCTGGAGACAGACTTACCTATTGCTTGACAGTACCGAAGGTCAAATTACAGAATAGGCATAATGGACAGAACATACACCAACAGGCTGGAGTGTGCTTATCTCTATGCATGAGTGCACATGGAGATAAGCATCCTGAAACCATAGCTAGCTAGCTACCTTCAAGAAGAAATAATGCTCAGCATTGAATAACAAAATTAGCACATCTGTTGATCGTCAGCGGTTTCTCTCAGGCTATGTCCACACTAGACCGGATAATTTTGAAAACACTGGTTTTGCGTAAAAATGATAGGTGTCCACACCAGGCGTTTTTGAAAATACCTCTGTCCACATTAAAACTGGTATTTGGGCAAATCTTCTCCTACTGGGCATGCACAGGACACGTCTACAGAAAACAACCGAAATGGAGGTGGTATTCTATTTCCGTTCCCACCACACATTGGTTCGGCCGGGTCATCTCCAAAACTGCCGGTCTTTGTACGATTGATAACGGCGTTGATGTTGTGCAGATCCATTGCACAGCAACTGTGAGCACAAACGACGCCTTTTTGTACGTAGATATGCTGCCTGTACGTGGTAGATAGCTATGTTTAACTCCAAACAAGCTATTAACATAGACAATAAAGTAAACAACACATGCATGAAGCTGTCCGCCATTGTTGTTGTGGTGTTGGGAGGTTGCGTTCAAGAAAACTATGAAATGCTGCGCCGCTGCATCCATCTGTTCCGGCACGTCATGACAGCGTTTTTAAAAATAGCCGGTTACCCCGTATTAGGCTTTTTCAGATTTATTCACTCTGGAGAGCATTTCTGAAAAGCTCTGTTTTCAAGGGAGGAAAACGCCATTTCAGTGTGGACGGAGGGTCAAAATGAAGAGAAAAAGCTTCGGTTACAGATTTATCCGGCCTAGTATGGACGTAGCCTCAGAAAAACAGGCTGCTATTGTTTAACGAAGTGTTAACCCATTTTACATACTTTATCAGAAACATGGTGATGCTTAAGGGCAGCCCCCAGCACATCCTCGGACTACGTTGGCGATTGATGCAAAATGATGCATTTCACTGTTTCAAAGTTTTGATGTACCTGTGTCAATTGAAGGTAATTTAAAAAGAATCTTTAAATCTTTATAATATTGGATTTTGTAATAGGTGGAACTGGGAGTTCAAGTACACTTGAATTATTCGCAAAGCTAAAGCTCTTCCAGTCTTCCTGGTGTTCAAAAGTTAATAACTTACATGATATATCAGCACAACATGTTATTTTTAACATTGATCTTTGGATTTTTGATTTAGTTGTTTGGTTATTCAGTGTGAATTGCGTGTCAATAACAGACAGGAGTAGATAGGAGTGGGAGAAGAAGATTTGAGTATTGGTTAAAGTGGCTGCTTGATTGCTTTCATGTCACTGGAACAGGAACTTTGAAACCACCATATTTGTCATATTTTATATCTATTTTATATTTGCTTTCATTAAAAATCGTCTGATGTGGTATCTCTGTTTGATTAAAAGGCTGTTTAATTGCTTAAGTTGTAAATGTCAAGCAGTCAATCTCAAACTTTCTCATCTCAGGCCAACTTTCAAGTCCATTCATCTTTGGAAATATCACTGATTTGCTAGTCAGAAGATGAAAAACAACATTAATGCTATTGGGACATACCGTAAGTGTAATGTTGAATTGAAGTAATAGTTTGGTTGAACAGAAATGAAATAAAAATTCGAACCAGAGAATTGACTTTGGTTTTCTGTATTTGCAGTATGATGGCGACTGTCTCTTCATTCTGGAGTCTCATGTCTAAGAGCATTTACTAATTTTAGAGAGTCATGTTATTAGTCATTGAGTTAAAGAGCATAGAAGTGTGCCCTGTGGCCCACCATGTTAATGCCAACCATCATGCATCAGGTTCATTTATTTATCTGATGTGTAGCAAAACATACAGTGAAATGCGTCATTTGCGTCAACAACCAACACGATTTAAGGATATGCTGGAGACAGCCCGCATGTATTGCCGTACACTCCGGTCCCAACTTAGCACGTCTATAACGCTTGGCAGAACAACACAGAACACAAAATAGAGCACAACAAGCAACAAAACAAAAGCCAAAAAAGACCCTTTCCAAGTGTGTGGGAGAGAGGACAGTCCTCCAACCTCAGGACAGGTCTTCATTCTTCAGGCTTCAGCCATTGGGCTTTGACTCCTGGACTTCAGATTGACCAATCTTTGTTATCAACTCCTGGACTAACCGATGACGGGACCTCGAACTCTAGGCTTTCATGCCTTCTGCTCACACAATCATCCAATTCTATCCTGGGACCCACTGACCTGGGACAACCTGTCATCTATGGATGTCCTTTGTCACCCATCCACATCACAAAACTGTAATCTGACCTTTGACTCCTCACATCCTTGTCCCGAAACTCTTAAACTTGACTCCTATCTGCTGCCCTGTTCCCAAAACCATCCCTACAAACTTAAAAATAACCAAGTCTGAGCCATGACTTCGAGAGGAATTGCAACTTACTGCCATCTTGATTATCTACAGTATATTAATTCCACACTCATTTAAATTTAAATACAGATCCCTTTCTAATTCCTCAGTTCACTATCCTTCAAGACTGCTTCTTTATCTGAGGTTATTGACCCCTTGGAGGTCCATGGATAGATTTTGGGGGTCCATGATCTTGGATGGGGAAAAAATATAATTTCCTTCAATTATGAATGTAGGCAACAAACCATAGTAATATTAGCGGTACCTGTGACTTAGTCACTAATGTAAATCACATATTTTCATATCACCTTATAGTTGTTACAGATATCTCAAAATACAGTTTACGGTACGCTCATCACTACTTTGAAATTACAGTAGTAATTAAACTTACCAGTAGATTGAAATGTTATATACAGACCCCCTAAACGGTAGTAAAGATGTGGTCTACAAATTACAATGGGAGATAGAAAACACATGTCAAAAGGGCAATGTTATGATAGTCATGGGGGATTTCAATATGCAGGTAGACTGGGAAAATCGAGTTGGTGCTGGATTTCTAGAATGCCTATGAGATGGCTTTTTCGAGCAGCTAGTGGTTGAGCCCACTAGGGGGTCAGCTATTCTAGATTGAGTGTTGTGCAATGAACCCAACTTGATAAGAAAGTTTAAGGTAAAGGAACCCTTGGGGCCAGTAATCATTATATGATAGAGTTAACCCTGCGATTTGAGAAGGAGAAGCTAAAGCCAGATGTATCAGTATTACAATGGAGCAAAGGGAATTACAGAAGCATGAGAGAGGAGCTGGCCAAAATTGATTGGAAAGGAACATTAGCATGGATGACAGCAGAGCAACAATGGCTGGAATTTTCGGGAGTAATTCGTAAGGTATAGGATATATACATCCCAAAGTAGTATTCTGAAGGTAGGATGACACAACTGTGGCTTACAAGAGAAGTTAAAGCCAACATAAAAGCCAAAGAGTGAGTATATAATAGAGCAAAAATTAGTGGGAAGTTAGAAGATTAGGAAACTTTTAAAAGCCAACAGAAGGCAACAAAAAAGTCATAAGGAAGGAAAAGATAGAATATGAAGGAAAGCTAGCCAATAATAGAAAAGAGGATACTAAAAGTTTCTTCAGATATATAAAGTGTAAAAGAGAGTTGACATCAGAAAAGTGGAAAACGATACTGGAGAGGTAGTAATGGGGGAACAAGGAAATGGCAGACAAACTGAATAAGTATTTTGCATCAGTCTTCATAGTGGAAGACACTGGCAGTATGCTGGAAGTTTGAGAGTCAGGGGCAGAAGTGTGTGAAGGTGCTTGGGAAACTGAAAGGTCTGAAGGTAGATAAGTCATCTGGATCAGATGATATACACCCTAGGGTTCGGAAAGAGGTGGCTGAAGAGATTGTGGAGGCATTAGTAATGATCTTTCAAGAATCAATTGATTCTGGCATGGTTCTGGGGACTGGAAATTTGCAAATGTCACTCCACTCTTCAAGAAGGGAGAGAGGCAGAAGAGAGGAAATTATGGTTACTCTGACCTCGGTGGTTGGGAAGATGCTGGAGTCAATTGTTAAAAGTGTGGTTTTGGGGCACATGATAAATTAGGCCCTAGTCAGCGTGGTTTCCCTAAGGGAAAATCTTGCCTGACAAATCTTTTGGAATTCCTTGAAGAAATAACAAGCAGGATAGACAAAGGAGAATTGGTGGATGTTGTGTACTTAGATTTTCTGAAGGCCTTTGACAAGGTGCTACACATGAGGCTGCTTAACAAGTTAAGAGCCCAAGATATTACAGGAAAGATATTAGCATGAATAGAGCATTGGCTGATTGGCAGGAGGCAAAGAGTGGGAATAAAGGGACCCTTTTCTGGTTTGCTGTTGGTGACTAGTGGTGTTCCACAAGAGTCTCTGTTGGGACTACTTTTTATGTTATATGTCAATGATTTTGGTGGTGGAATTGGTGGCTTTGTGGCCAAGTTTGCGGATAATACAAAGTTAAGTGGCGGGGCAGTAGTTTTGAGGAAGTAGAGAGGCTACAGAAGGACTTAGACAGATTAGGAGAATGGGCAAAGAAATGGCAGATGGAATATAGTGTCAGGAAGTGTATGGTCATGCACTTTGGTAGAAGAAATAAAAGAGTAGACTATTTTCTAAATGGAGAGAAAATTCAAAAATCTGAGGTGCAAAGGGATTTGGGAGTCATTGTGCAGGAATCCCTAAAGGTTAATTTACAGGTTGAGTCTGTGGTGAGGAAGGCAAATGCAATGTTAGCATTCATTTTAAGAGGACTAGATTATAAAAACAAGGATGAAATGTTGAAGATTTATAAAGCACGGGTGGAGGCCTCATTTGGAGTATTATGAGCTGTTTTGTGTGCCTTATGCAGGGAAGGATGTCCTGACATTGGAAAGGTTCAAAGCAGGTTCATGAAAATGATTTTGGCATTGAAAGACTTGCTGTATGAGGAGCATTTGATGGCTCTGAATCTCTATGCAGTGGAATTCAGAAGAATGAGTATCTCATTGAAATCCATCAAATGTCGAAAGGTCTCGATAGAGTGGAAGTGGGGAGGATGTTACCTATGGTGGGGGTATCTTAAGACCAGAGGACACAGCCTCAGAATAGAGGGCCATCTTTTTTAGAATGGAGATGAGGAAGAATTTCTTTAGCCAGAGGGTGGTGAATCTGTGGAATTCATTGCCACAGGCAGCTGTGGAAGCCAAGTCATCAGGTATATTTAAAGCAGAGGTTGATAAATTCTTGATTAATCAGGGCATGAAGGAACATGGGAAGAAGGTAGGAGATTGGGCCTGAGAGGGAAAATGGATCAGCCATGAAATATGGAGCAGATTTGATGGGTTCAAATGGCCTAATTATGCTCCTATACCTTATTGTTATATATTGTTGTAGCTGGGAGTGGTAATGGGGATAAGCTCCCACTACCTATTAAATGCTCCCAATGGTGTGTGCCTCAAATAGCTTCTGGCAGCCATGGTTGGCTTGGACTGGTTGGGCCTGTTCTTCTGTGACTGTACAAAGAGGAGAGATGAGTGCTAATTTTTGGATATCATGAAAGCTTAGGAAATGCAAACAACAGGAATTCTGCAGATGCTGGAAATTCAAGCAACACACATCAAAGTTGCTGGTGAACGCAGCAGGCCAGGCAGCATCTGTAGGAAGAGGTGCAGTCGACGTTTCAGGCCAAGACCCTTCATCAGGACTAACTGAAGGAAGAGTGAGTAAGGGATTTGAAAGGGGGAGGGGGAGATCCAAAATGATAGGAGAAGACAGGAGGGGGAGGGATGGAGCCAAGAGCTGGACAGGTGATTGGCAAAAGGGGATACGAGAGGATCATGGGACAGGAGGTCCGGGAAGAAAGACAAGGGGGGTGGGACCCAGAGGATGGGCAAGAGGTATATTCAGAGGGACAGAGGGAGAAAAAGGAGAGTGAGAGAAAGAATGTGTGCATAAAAATAAGTAACAGATGGGGTACGAGGGGGAGGTGGGGCCTAGCGGAAGTTAGAGAAGTCGATGTTCATGCCATCAGGTTGGAGGCTACCCAGACGGAATATAAGGTGTTGTTCCTCCAACCTGAGTGTGGCTTCATCTTTACAGTAGAGGAGGCCGTGGATAGACATGTCAGAATGGGAATGGGATGTGGAATTAAAATGTGTGGCCACTGGGAGATCCTGCTTTCTCTGGCGGACAGAGCGTAGATGTTCAGCAAAGCGGTCTCCCAGTCTGCGTCAGGTCTCGCCAATATATAAAAGGCCACATCGGGAGCACCGGACGCAGTATATCACCCCAGTCGACTCACAGGTGAAGTGTTGCCTCACCTGGAAGGACTGTTTGGGGCCCTGAATGGTGGTAAGGGAGGAAGTGTAAGGGCATGTGTAGCACTTGTTTCGCTTACGCAGATAAGTGCCAGGCGGGAGATCAGTGGGGAGGGATGGGGGGGACGAATGGACAAGGAAGTTGTGTAGGGAGCGATCCCCGCGGAATGCGGGGGGGGGGGAGGGAAAGATGTGCTTAGTGGTGGGATCCCGTTGGAGGTGGCGGAAGTTACGGAGAATAATATGTTGGACCCGGAGGCTGGTGGGGTGGTAGGTGAGGACCAGGAGAACCCTATTCCTAGTGGGGTGGCGGGAGGATGGAGTGAGAGCAGATGTACGTGAAATAGGGGAGATGCGTTTAAGAGCAGAGTTGATAGTGGAGGAAGGGAAGCCCCTTTCTTTAAAAAATGAAGACATCTCCCTCATCCTAGAATGAAAAGCCTCATCCTGAGAGCAGATGCGGCGGAGACGGAGGAATTGCGAGAAGGGGATGGCGTTTTTGCAAGAGACAGGGTGAGAAGAGGAGTAGTCCAGATAGCTGTGAGAGTCAGTAGGCTTATAGTAGACATCAGTGGATAAGCTGTCTCCAGAGACAGAGGCAGAAAGATCTAGAAAGGGGAGGGAGGTGTTGGAAATGGACCAGGTAAACTTGAGGGCAGGGTGAAAGTTGGAGGCGGTTAATAAAGTCAACGAGTTCTGCATGCGTGCAGGAAGCAGCGCCAATGCAGTCGTCGATGTAGCGAAGGAAAAGTGGGGGACAGATACCAGAATAGGCACGGAACATAGATTGTTCCACAAACCCAACAAAAAGGCAGGCATAGCTAGGACCCATACGAGTGCCCATAGCTACACCTTTAGTTTGGAGGAAGTGGGAGGAGCCAAAGGAGAAATTATTAAGAGTAAGGACTAATTCCGCTAGACGGAGCAGAGTGGTGGTAGAGGGGAACTGATTAGGTCTGGAATCCAAAAAGAAGCGTAGAGCTTTGAGACCTTCCTGATGGGGGATGGAAGTATATAAGGACTGGACATCCATGGTGAAAATAAAGCGGTGAGGGCCAGGGAACTTAAAATATAAGGACTGGACATCCAATTTTAATAACTGAAGGAAGTTAGTCCTGACGAAGGGTCTTGGCCTGAAACGTCGACTGTACCTCTTCCTGGAGATGCTGCCTGGCCTGCTGCGTTCACCAGCAACTTTGATGTGTGTTGCTTGAATTTCCAGCATCTGCAGAATTCCTGTTGTTATTAATTAGCATTGGGTTGGAATAATTTGCGGTTTAGGGCACAGCACAGCTTGAATCATCTTGTAGATGATTCACTCAAAGTCTGAATGTTATCTTCTTGGTGTATATATATAGATTTAGCTGATTGTTTTATTATTTTCACATGTTTTGAGGTGCAGTGAAAAACTTGTCTTGCATACCATCCATACAGATCATTTCATTACAACAGTTCATTGAGGTAATACAGAGACAAGCAATAATGGAATGCAGAATTAAGTTTTATAGTTATAGAGAAAGAACAGTGCAGGTAATAAGGTGCAAGGGTCATGACGAGGTTAACTGAGGTCAGGAGTCGATCTTGGCATACTAGGGGACTGTTCAATGAGATTAGAAGAGCAGGATGGAAGCTATCCTTGAGTCTAGTGATAGACGCTTTCAGGCTGTTGTATCTTTTGCCTGAAGGGTAGAGGGGAATGAGAGATGGTCTGAGCTGTGAAAGGTCTTTGATTAAGCTGGCGTAGACTGACTCCCTTGTATGTTGCCCTCAGAGCAATCCTTGGACTGTTGGTCATTGACACAGATGATACATTTCACTGCATGTGACAATTTAAGCTAATCTTTAATTTTTTGGAGGGGAAGCTGGATTCCTTAATGTGCTGATTGTTAGGTGTGGAGAAACTCTTTAAAATCTCTTCTGGCAGCCACTTGAACCTCAGCCTCAGAAGACCATTGCCCCTGCATGCACTGTTGTGCATTATAGTTATTTCTCCTCCTGCTGTTTGGATATGGGGGAAATGAAAAGTAATGTCAAATTGTGAGAGTGCTTTCAGAAGAAAAAAACGACAATGGTTTAAAAAGTAACTCGCCGCTAGTTTCCCCAGGGTAATTAGAAATGAAAAATACACGCCAGCTTTGCCAGTGAATTCCATGTTGTGATAAATGAATAAATTGAAACAATTGTACTGAGCTGAGGCAGCCCAAATCATTGCTTGACCTTTCAATATGATCATCTCTTAAAGATTCTTCTCTTAAAGATAACTGTATGCGAACCTCATAAATCCTTGAGAATGTCAGTTTTTCATCTTCTCATTACCGTAATCCAAGGCATGGTGATCTTTGAGGCAGAATACATAATTAGAACCATCTGAAATGATTTTGTCACAGATTACAAAAAGTGCTTAAGAATAAGGCATAAATAAAATTAAGTATTACATTTGCTTCCAGAAAACCTGCACATTTCTGTCTTAGCATACTTTGTGCAGTCATCCTGTGATATACTGCGTACTTTCATCCAATAAATCTGCATTAGTGACAGATATAGTCTCTTTGAGAGAGTACTGCTCTGTCCTGTTGAGATTTGGGCCTATCTTGAAATGGGCAGAATTTTTCCAATTTCGCTTCATTCCAAAAACATTTTTCTCAAAACGAATGTAGCTGTGAATATAAAGAGCAAACTGCTTGATTCACAATGAGTAATCACTTCAGGTACAAGGCCGCTTTAACATGGTAGTAAATCACCATAAGGGTAATTGCTCATGGGCTTTATATTTTAATATTGGTGCTGAAAATATATCCTGTATAATCTTTTTAATTGATCACTGTAAGTTTCTCATCAGGCTTTGTTGGTTGACTGGCAGTTCAAATGCATTTATTGAAAGAATACTTGTAAACTATTGCATGGGGTAGCATGGTTGCATAGCTGTTAGTGTAATCGCCTTACAATGCCAGTGATCACCAGTTGAAGTTTGATTCCCGCTGCTTAGGAAGGAGTTTGTACATACTCCCTGTGACTGTGTGGGTTTCATCCTGGCGCCCTGGTCTCCTCCCACATTCTGAAGACCTACAGGTTAGAGTTGTTGAGTTGTGGGCATACTGTGATGGCGTCTGAAGCGTGGTGTCGCTTGTGGACTGCTCCCAGCACAATTCTCGGATTGTGTTGGCTGTCGACGCAAAAAAGAATGATACATTTTGCTGTACGTTTCGATGTGCGCATGACAAATAAAGCTAATCTTCAAATCTTATCTTTATAAAGCTAATCTACAGCATTTGTGCTTAACATCCTGCATTACTGATTGGGTTAATGATTACAGTTTGTCTTCGGGCTAGAGATCCATCTTTAATTCCTATTATTCAGCATTGGGTTTATCTTGGTAACAGCTGCTTTCAATCTATGCCTGAACATCATGGATTCACGCTCAACTCCATAGACTTGAGTGTAAAGTTTAGTTGGATACTTCAGGACAGAATGAAAGTGATCCACTATTTGCGGCAAGGTTTGCTGTATTGAATGGATTTCAAGATCCATTAACGTTATTTTGAGAAGCAGCTGGAGAATTTTTCTCAGTGCCCTAGGAATGTTTATCCTTCAACCAGTAGCACTATACAAAACTAACTTGGTCATTCTATGGAGAGGAATGAACTGTTGACATTTTAGGCCGAGACAGATGAAGAGTCTTCCTTTCCAGTCATGATGAAGGATCTCAGCCTGACACATCAACAGTTTATTTCTCTCCATAGATGCTGCCTGACTTGCTGAGTTCCTCTAACATTTTACATGCGTTGCATTGGATCTCCAGCATCGGCAAAATTTCTTGTGGTTTATTACTTGGTTATTGCTACTGGTGGGATTCAGTCCTTAGGTTTAATGTCACATTTTCTACATGATAACTGTATTTCCTAAGTAATTGATGTAAATTTTTTTTTACGGCAGTTCTGAAGTTGGAACTTAACATGCTCTGTCAATGAGATATGAAGTGGGTTTGAAGCTTTTTGCCCTTTTCCCATGGCACTGTGGATCATCTCTCCTAATTTCTTAATCAATGTGTTTCCATGTTCGAAGGAGAAAAGTATGTCTATAATTACTGTGCAAGAGTGAAAAGAGAGTTTTATCAATTCTGCCCTTGAGCATCCTCTACTTGAACTAAAATAGTGGGGGAGATGGTCATCTTTGTTACTGTGAACTACTGTGTGTGTGTTTAGTGACTGTGGTGTGGTGGTAGGGGATTACAACACTGAAGTGGTTTCAATAAAGGGTAGACTGAGTAACTACAAGCTGACATTCACAAAAGGTGAATTATTGGAATAATTCTGGAGACTAGCATAAATCAAAACCAGGTATCATTGTAGATATATGAAATTCTGTAGATATTGAGCGCACAGACACAAAATACTGGAGGAACTCAGCAAGTCAGGCAGTATTTATGGAAGGGAATAAAGAGTCAATGTTTCAGTCTGAGATCCTTCATCAGGATAAGTTAATGGCCAAAGACAATTGGCATGGATCTATTAAAGGAAAATTCTAGCTTGATTGAACTTTTGTGAAGTAGCAAGGGTGATTGATGAGGGAAATAGCTTTGATCCATGAATTTGACAAATGGTAGATTGATCAGGAAAGTGAAAACTAGCAGAAAATGGCAAGCTGGATTAAATTTGGCTCTGTTATAGAGAATAATGTGTAATACTAAAAAGGAGATACAGTGGAGCTGGACTTAGTATCGTTTTTTGAGGTGTAGATTAAATATTTGGTGATTATATTAAAATTGATGGTGCTTGATCATTGGGAAGAAAGCGAACTTGTAAATATACTTCATTGTCGCCAAACAATTGATACTAGAATGTACAATCATCACAGCGATATTTGATTCTGCGTTACGCGCTCTCTGGAGTACAAATCAATAGTAAATAATAACAATTTAAATTATAAATCATAAATAGAAAATAGAAAAGGGAAAGTAAGGTAGTGCAAAAAAAACCGAGAGGCAGGTCCAGATATTTGGAGGGTACGGCCCAGGTCCGGGTCAGGATCCGTTCAGCAGTCTTATCACAGTTGGAAAGGAGCTGTTCCCAAATCTGACCGTACAAGTCTTCAAGCTCCTGAGCCTTCTCCCAGAGGGAAGAGGGACGAAAAGTGTGTTGGCTGGGTGGGTCGTGTCCTTGATTGTCCTGGCAGCACTGCTCCAGTGTGCGGTGTAAAGTGAGTCCAAGGATGGAAGATTGGTTTGTGTGATATGCTGGGCTGTGTTCGTGATCTTCTGCAGCTTCTTCCGGTCTTGGACAGGACAACTTCCATACCAGGTTGTGATGCTTTCTACGGTGCATCTATAAAAATTAGTGAGGGTTTTAGGGGACGGGCCAAATTTCTTTAGCTTTCTCAGGAAGTAAAGGTGCTGGTGGGCCTTCTTGGCAGTGGACTCTGCTTGGTTGGACCAAGTCAGGTCATTTGTGATATTGACCCTGAGGAACTTAAAGCTTTTGACCTGTTCCACTTGCGTACCACCGATGTAAATGGGGTCGTGCGGTCTGCTACTCCTTCTGAAGTCAACAACCAATTCCTTCGTCTTGCTGAAGTTGAGGGATAGGTTATTGTCTTCGCACCATGCCACCAGGTTCTTAATTTCCATTCTCTACTCAAACTCATCATTACCCAAGATACGGCCTACAATTGTGTCATCAGCAAACTTATATATTGAGTTCGATAGAAACTTGGCTACACAAGCATGGGTGTACAGTGAGTACAGCAGGGGGCTGAGTACACAGATTTGTGGGGCACTGGTGCTCAGAGTGATTGTAGAGGAGAGCTTGTCTCCTATTTTTACAGCCTGGGTCCTGTCTGTGAGGAAGTTGAAGATCCAGCTGCAGATCTGAGTGTTAAGGCCCAGGTTCTGGAGCTTAGGAATCAGTTTATTTGGAATGATGGTATTAAAGGCAGAGCTGTAGTCAATGAAAAGGAGCCTTAAATAATGAATGAATTAAAGGGGGTAGGTTTTTAAAAAGGCAAATATAACTTGGTCTTGTGAGTGTGAGATAACTAGGGAGAGCAAACTAGGCCAAGGAATATATATTAAAGATAGGATATTAAGAACAGAATTCATGTTGGCTTGCAATGGCAGGGACTGATTGGGAGGAGTCGGGCATGGTTTTGTGTAGAGGAGATCTTGTCTCACAAATCTGAGTTTTTGAGGAGTTAACTTAGAAGATTGAAGGTAGAGCAGTAAATGTGGTTTGCATGGTAAGGCATTTGGTTAGGAGCTGCATCTTAGACGGGTCCAGAAAGTTAATGTATAAGGGATCCGAGATGTATTGCCAAAACGGATCTGAAGTTGGTTGGTTGATAGAAGGCAAAGGGTAGTGGTGGATGGGTAGTGGTCAATAACTTTGGAACATGGGCTTAACTTAATCAGCTTTTCTGACAGCCAATCTTTAACAGATGATACATTACAGAGATTGGTACTGGGATCTTTTATTGTAAGTGACTTGGGTGAGACATGGGGGATATGGTGAGTAAATTTCAGGTGACATGGAAATTGCTGGAGTTGTAGGTAATAAAGAAGGTTGCTTAAGGATGTAGTGGGACACAGATCAGCTGGAAAGTTGGGTGGACTGGTGGAATGTGGAATTTATTCCAGACAAGTGTGAAGCAATTCACTTTGGAAAGCAAATTCTGGTAGGACAAATAGAATGAATGGCAGGAGCTTGGGAGCCATTGATGTACAGAGACATCTTGTAGTACAAGTCGATAGTTCCCTGAAAATACTGAACAGGTGAATGGGATGGTGAAGAAGGCTTGTGGTATGCATGCTGTCATAAACTGAGGAATTGAGTATCAGAGTTAGGGCTTTGTGTTTTGTACAACTGCAACATTGTTCAGAATGAATTTGGAGTGTTGCAAGCAGTTCTGGTTGCCACATTGAGGTAGTAATATGGAGAGTGCAAAAGAGATTCACTGGGAATGGAAGGTTATGCTTATAAGAGATTGCATAGGCTGGTATCTTATTTCTACTGGAATCTGTGAGGTAAGGGTTATAAAATTGTGAAGGGGATAGATTGTCAGAATCTTTATACAGGGTAGGAGAGTCTAGGACTAGAGGGCGCAGGTTTAAGGTGAGAGAGGAGTAATTTAGAGGAGACCTGTGTATTTAAATAGGAAAGGTGTAGAGGGGCCTGAGTCTTTTGCTGTCAATAGGATTGCTGCAGATGGACATCTTGGTTGGCATGGTGAAGGTGGACTGAAAGGCCCACTTCAGTGCTATAAGCTGCTTCAATGATCTCTGGATGAACAGCCAAACTTTGGGAGTCCGAGCTCATTGATTCCTGAAGGTGATGGTTTGTATAGAAGGGGTGTTTGCAAAGGCTCCTGAAACGTTTGCCCTTATCTCAGCCTTTGTGTTCTCTCCTTCAGCTGAATGTTAAAGCCATGCAGGACACCAGTGAGAATGATGTGATAGTGCTAGGACTGGCGAATTACGATTGAGGATACAGGCTTGGGGTTTCTTTTGAATGAGGGAGATTGAGGGTAAATTTCATTGAGCTGCATAAAGCTGTGAAAGGTTGAGATGGGGTTTTATGAATTTATTTCCTTATGAGGGTATAAATAGGTAAATACAAGCAGGCTTTTCCCTCTGAGATTGGGTGCTAGCACTAAAAGTCATAGGTTAAGGGTGAAAATTGAAATATTTAAGAGGAACCTGAGGAGAAATTTTTTCTCTCAAAGGGTGGTGCAAGTGTGGAAATGATGGATATGGATGCAATTTCAGCTTTTAAGAGTTTCTTGGATAAGCACATGGATGGAGAGGGGTATGGAGGGCTATGGTCCAGATGCAGGTCGATGGGATGAGATAGAATAACAGTTTGTGGTGGACTAGATGGGCTGAGGGGCCTGTTTCTGTTCTGTAAGTCTCTATGACAGCGATCAATAACTAGGGAATTAAGATTTAATTTAATTCGTAGAACGCTCAGGGTAGAATGAAGAAAAAAAGCTTTTTACTTGATCTGTGGTTGTATCTGGCTGAAAGGATAGTTGAAGCAAAAATCCTCACTGTATTTAAGTATTTGAACAGCTTTATGGTTATGTACTGTGAAGTTGAGATAGCCTACTTAGCTCCACTTACGGCTGACATCAGTAAGATAGGCCAAATGCTCAACTGTTGTATAAATTTCTGTAATTCTGTGAATCCTTTGGAATCACATTTATAAATCATTGTATTGGAGTTAGTGTAACTGAATGTGGGTGTTGAGTGGAACTGGTAACCAGTACCTGTAAAGACATTGTTTGTTAATCATTTTTTTTTCTCTCTCCTTAACTCCAAAGAACTCAACTTAATGCAAAACACACAATATGCTGGAGGAACTCAGCAGGTCAGACAGCAGGCTCCTTCTCTCTTCCATTCCAGTCCCGATGATGGGTCTTGGCCGGAAACTTCGACAGTTTATTCCCCTACGTAGATGCTGCCTGACCTGTTGAGTTCCTCCAACATTTTGTGTGTTGCTCTGAATTTCCAGTTTCTGCAGAACTGGAAAACTCAGGTTGGCTCTTTGGAAGTTTAGTTTATCGCCGAGCTTGGCAAAATGTTTGCAGAAGTTTCAGCTCCAATCGAGAAGCCATTATTAGTGTGCGGTTGATGGTCCAACTCCGCACTGACAATGGCTTCTCGATTGTAGCTGAAATGTCTGTAAACATTTTCCCAAGCTTGGTGATCAACCAAACTTCCAATCTGCAAAATCTTTTGTGTTTATAATCTCAACATAGTGTTTCATAGTCTCCAGCTTCTTCCAAGTAAAAATAAATAATTAATACATGAAATATTTTGGATTGAATGTATTTTTCTATAATCTTTTTCAATAAAAAAAAGTCTGACTGCGTATCTATTGTCAGTGCTTGAAGAAAAACTGGAACAGAATGAATCAATTTCAAGAAGACCAGAGCTTAGCAGATTATTTTTACCCATAATATTAAAATGTAGGATTAATGCCTATTTGATGCCTGCTGGCGCTTATCTATTGCTTTTTAGGACCTTGCTTTCACTCAGATTTAATTTATCATGCATCGATTTTGAGAAGCTGTGCACTAGAGTTGTTTGGCCACTTTGGTTCTGACCTGTCTGATGGCCCCTGGTGGTGTGTCCGAACACACAGTGGGGGAATGATCTCTTGTACAGTACTGCACCAGTGCATACATACTAATTTATTTTCCTTCTCTTTCAGCCTGGAGATGCTGTAGATTCTGAAATTGCAGGAGTGTCTATACTGCTTGAACACTCATTTGAATTTGGTAAGTTTATAACACAAGTGAGAATTGACCTTCAGTAATGAATATGGGGTAATAGTAGTTACAATTTTTGGTTAAGGTCATTACAGTGGATACTATGGAATGCTATTGAGAGCATCATGTTCCTAGGTGTGAACACCTCCAATAGCCCTTCCTACTCCAATCATATTGATTTTGCAGCCAAGAAAGCTCACCAACAGATTCCTTCTTCTCCAGCCCTTGACCTTTCCCACCCACCTGGCTTCACCTATCTCCTTCCAGCTAGTCTCCTTTCCCCTCTCCCCACCTTTTTATTCTGGCATCTTCCCCCTTCCTCCTCAGTCACAAAGAAGGGTCTCAGCTCCAAATGTCGATTGTTTATTCATTTCCATAGATGCTGCCTGACCTGCTGAGTTCCTCCAGCTTTTTGTGTGTGTTGCTTTGGATTTCCACCATCCCAGACTCTCTCGTGTTAGTCACCAACATGTCTGCTACCTTGGGAGGCAAAAGAAATTTGCCATGTCCCTGTTTACTCTTACCAGCTTTTATCAATACACCATAGAAAGCGTTCTGTCTGGATCAATAACAACTTGGTATGGCAACTGTACTGCACATGTCTGCAAGAAACTGTGGACACAGGTCAGCACATATCGGACACCTGTCTCGCCTCTATGGCTCTATCTAAACTTCTTGCTGCCTCAGTAAAGCAGCCAGCATAATCAAATACCCCAATCACTGCAGATATTTTCTCTTCTCCCCTCTGCCATTGGGCAGAAGATACAAAACCCTGAACGCACATACCACCATGCTCGAGAGCAGCTGCTATCCCACTGTCATCAGCCTCTTGAATGGACTTCTTGTATGATGTAAGGGACCCTTGACCTCACAGTCTACCTCATTATGATCTTGTACCTTATCATTTACCTACACTGCACTTTTTTGATAGCTTTTACACTTCATTTTGCATTGTTACTGTTTTACCTTATTCTAGCTGAAGCACACTGTGTAATGCTCTGATCTGTGTGAACAGTATGCAAGATAAGATTTCACTGTATCTTGGTATATTTGAAAACATAAACCAAACCAATATCAATATCCTCATCTCCTGGCAGCTTCATACACTAAAA
This sequence comes from Mobula birostris, assembly GCF_030028105.1. Classification (NCBI taxonomy): domain Eukaryota; kingdom Metazoa; phylum Chordata; class Chondrichthyes; order Myliobatiformes; family Myliobatidae; genus Mobula; species Mobula birostris. The sequence goes on from NC_092380.1 coordinate 23,028,664, forward strand.
ACTGCTGTATCAAACATTCCTTTGACTGAAGATGTCATAAGGAACACAGACTTAAAGTTATTGATGAAAGAAAGAGGCGTAACCTGAAGGATTTAAAAAATAATTCTGCATTTGGTTAGGTTTGGGCAGTATTACAGTGGTGCTAGAAGGTTTGTGAATGCTGTAGAATGTTCTATATTTCTGCTTAAATGTGACCTAAAATGTGACCAGATCTTCATGTAAGTCCTAAAACTAGATAAAGTGAACCCAATTAAATAAGTAACACAAAAAGTTAAACCTGTTCATTTTTTTTATTGAGACAAATAATTTAATATTACATGTATTTGTTAGAAAAAGTTTGAGAACTTCTGGGGTAATGCCTTCTACATAAGCTATTTGGAGTCAGGTGTTCTAATCAATGAGATGAGATTGGAGGTGTGGGGTGTAGAAGTGTCCTGTCCTTAAAAAAAGACACACATAGTCAGGTTACTGACAGAGCCTGCTCTTCTCAAGAAAGATCTGTTTATGTACAATATGCCTTGATCAAGTCAACTTTCAGAGGACCTTAAAAGAAGAATTGCAGAGATGCATGAAGCTGAAAAAGGCTACAAAAGGATTTCCAAAGACCTGAGTGTTCATCAGTCCACATTAAGAGAAATTGTCTACAAATGGAGGAAACAGTACTGTTGCTACTCTCCCTAGGAGTGGGCGTCCTGCAAAGATCACACCAAGAGCTCAATGTGTAAAGCTGAATGAGGTGAAAAAGAACCCAAGGGTAACAGCAAAACTCCCGCAGAAATCTCTAGAACATGCTAAAGACTGTTCATGTGTCCACTATAAGAAAAACACTGAACAAGAGTGGTGTTCATGGAAGTACACCACGGAGGAAACCACTCCAAAAAAAATTGCTGCACGTCTCAAGTTTGCAAAAGACCACCTGGATGTTTTACAACACTTCTGGGACAATGTTCTGTACACAGATGAGACAAGAGTTGAACTTTTTGGTAGAAATGCACATTACTGTGTTTGGAGGAAAAAGGGCACTGCACACCAACACCCAAACCTCATCCCAAGTGTGAAGCATGGTGGAAGGAGCATCATGGTTTGGGGCTGCTTTGCTGCCTCAGGGCCTGGGCAGCTTGCAATCGTTAAGGGAACAATGAATTCAAAATTATATCAAGAACGCCAGGCATAGCAGTCTGTCACCTGAAGCTTAATCGAAGTTGGATAATGCAACAAGACAATGATCTGAAAGACAAGAGTAAATCAGCAATGGACGGAATGGTTTAAAAAGAAGAAAATTTGTGTTTTGGAATGGCCAAGTCAAAGTCCTGACCTTAATCCTATAGAAACGTTGTGGAAGGATCTGAAGCAAGCAGTTTATGCAAGGAAGCCGACCAACATCCCAGAGTTGAAGCAGTTTTGTAAGGAGGAATGGCCTAAAATTCCTCCAAACTGATGTGCAGGTCTGATCAACAGTCAATGGAAACGTTTGGTTGAAGTTATTGCTGTACAAGGGGTCACCCCAGTTACTGAAAGCAAAGGTTCACATACTTTTCCCAATAAATACATGTAATATTGGATAATTTTTCTCAATAAATAAATGAGCAAGTACAATGTTTTTTGTGTTATTTATTTAATTGGGTTCTCTTTATCTAGTTTAAGACTTACGTGAAGATCTGATTACATTTAAGATGATGTTTATGCAGAAATAGAGAAAATTCTACAGGGTTCATAAGCTTTCTAACACCACTGTATCTAATGGACATGATTCAGTAGTTGCCATGATAAGAAATTGCATTAATATGTGTATTAGTAGGGGTAATATAGCAGGTAGCGCAATGCTTTATAGTGAGAGTGATCATGATTGTGATCATGGGTCCCATTCCTGCTGCTGTCTGTAAGAAGTTTGTATGTTAACCCTGTGCCCGAGTGGGTTTCCTCCCATGTTCGAAAGACCTACATGTTTGTCCGGGTTTGTAAGTTGTGAGCATGCTATTAGTGCTGGAAGCATGGCGGCACTTTGCAGCCACCCTCAGACTGTGTAGGTCAGTGACAAAAAGACATATTTCACTGTATGTTTCAATGTACTTGTGACAAATAAAGCTAATCTCTATCTTTGAATGGGAAATAATTTGCCAAAATGTGGGAAGAACAGACAGTGGTGCTAACAATTGCTCTTTGAAAGAGCTGGTATGGACTCAATACTTGAAGTGGCCTCTTATTACTGTGTGATTGCATTAGTGGTTTATGATGAGTGAGCTGTCCTCTGTTGTGAGAGCAGTCATTGGATGGGGGAAGTTTCAGCCAACATTTTTATCGTTGCTGTTCAGAATCCAAGAGCAATATTTTGAAGTCAATAAATTCAGATACCCTTTGTTTATAGATCATCACAGAGCAATAAAGATTTATCTTTTCATTGTAGATGATAGCGTGCAATATAAAAAAAGAGGTTCATTTCTATGGAGACCAGGCCGTGAAAATGCCCTCACTCTAAACCAGATGCAACTGACAGAGGATGAAAGGATCAAACTCAGAGTAAGTAATACCAAGTCCTTGGATTCTTGAAGAGAAGTAGCTTCAAATTAGCAAATATGCATTTTGTTTTCTTTAGCCTTAACTTTTCTTTATTTTCCCTACAAGTTAGTGATTAGCTTTTAAATGTTTTTTTTTATTGCTATCATAGTGTCAAGCATTACTAAAACCTTTAGTTAGTAAGTTAACATGTTGTGACTATGCACATTAAGTAGTATAACTGAGCCCAGAAATTGCTAAGCGACTAATTATCATCGAGTTATATGTACCTATTTTTTTTTTGTTTATGTGGAAATACAATCTAGGACAGGCTCTTCCAGACCAACAAGCTGTGCTGCCCATTTAACCCTAGAATAATCACAGGACAATTTACTAATGGGTATACCTTTGGACTGTGAAAAGAAACTGGAGCACCGGGAGGAAACCCACACTGGTCATGAAGAAAACATAACAAGCTCCTACCAGATGATGCCAGAATTGAACTCCATTGATAATAGTTTTCTTAAAGAGCAATAAAGATGCATGGAAAATAATTTTGTTATCCACGTTAACTTCTCTATATCTGGTCATGATTTTGTGGGTATATTATGCAAAAGGTAGTTTCTGGACGTGACGAATATGTTAAACACTGTTATGTTGATTGTTTGCTCAGTATACTCAGTCTAGAATTTTATTTAATGGCTAGGTGATCTTTGTTTACATTTACAAAGCTTTATGCTTTTCAGTAATTATACATTTGGCCTTCCAAGTTAAAGTTCACAAAGTTACAGATGTTTGTAGGTTTGATGTTGGTATTGATGGTATGATCAAGTGAATAACGTAAGCATATTATAGTTTTGCATTTACCAGTGATGAGGTCCTAGTTAAACTCATTGGCTTTGCCATGTTATTTGCATGCCCAAAGCCAGACTCCTGAAAAGATCACCTGTTTTAGCACCGCGTACAAAATGCTGGAGGAACTCAGCAAGTCTGGCTTGGAGAGGAATCCTTGGAGAGGATTCCTCCAAATCCTTGGAGAGGAATAAACTTACAACGTTTCAGGCCATGACTTTTCATCAAGACCAGAAAGGAAGGGAGAACAAGCCAGATTAAAAAGATGGGGAGAAGGGATGGAGTACAGGGCGATAGGTGAGACCAGGTGTGGGAGAAGGTGGTTTGGTGGAGGGGGTGATGAAGTGAGAAGCTGTGAGGGAATAGGTGGAAGAGGTAAAGGCTGAAGAAGAAGGAATCTGGTAGGACAGGAGAATGAACTATGAAAGAAAGGGAAGGAGGAGCAGAACTAGAGGGAGCTGAGGAGAAGAGGTGAGAGGGAATAAAAAAGGAGGGAGCAGGGAGAAATTATCAGAAGATAAAAGAAATTGGTCCTCATGCCATCAGGTTGGAGGTTACCCAGACGGAATATGAGTGTTGCTCCTTTGTCTTGAGTTTGGCCTCATCGTAGCACTAGAGGAGGCCATGGACAGACCTACTTTAACACTACCTCTCCGTCATTTTATACCCCTTGCCAGTCTCAGTCCTGATGCAGGGCTTTATCCTGAAACGTTGACATTTCCTTCTGCAGATGCTGCTCAACCCACTGACTTTCTCCTGGAGATTAATTGTTGCTCCTGATTCCAGCTTCTGTGGTCTCTTGTGCCTCATCTATTCTGAACCTTGTAGTGGGAGGAGATTAGTGGGCAAGCAGAATGATTCAAAGATGTGCTTGGAGCTTCTATGAAGACGATTCTATTGTCCCCTGAGAATCTGCCCAAAGTGGAAGAGGAGTGCTTGGGATGCATTGAGAACAGGAATTCTGCATTGGGACATACTACAAGAACAATGGAAGGAGAACCACCTAACAATTCCAAAAGTGTTTTCATTAATCAAGTTTTTAACTTGGATATCATTTGCCAATGATTACACAGTAGCTTAGCAGTTAGCATAACAGCTTGTAGTGTCAGCTGTAAAATTGGGGTTCAGTTCATTCTGTTGTCTGTCGGTGGTTTGTGCATTCTCCTCGTGGCATGTGCATTTCCTCCGGGTGCCCTGACTTTCTCCCATATTCCAAAGATGTATGGGTTAGGGTTAGTAACTTATAGGTTTGCTCTGCTGTTGCAGGAAACATGGCAACTCTCAGCACATCTCAGACTGTGTTGGTCTTTGACACAAACAAAGTATATTTCAATATACATGTGATAATAAAGCTAATCTTCTTATCTTTTAACATTTGTATGTCTTTCATTCTGCAGGATATGGCTAGTACAGACGGGTTGTACCGAATTAGAATCCCAAGGAAGCCAGGCAGTGAGAGCTCCACCTTGGATTATGTATCATCCTTTGTTCGAGTGGTAGGCATCAATAAAATTACATGAGCTACAAATTCACCCAAAGAGTGTTTGCAGAATATTTCAGAACATTGTAATAAATCTTTTGGTCTAGTTGTATTGTGACCTGGCATCTGAAACTTATTTCAGAAGCAACTTCCATTGTACATGGTAGTTTCAAGATCAATATTCAAGATTATTTATCACGTGTACATCAGAACATAGAGTGAATAGTGTCATTTGCGTTAATAATTAGCATTCAGTTCAGTGAAGCTCTCATCACCCTTTGCTTTAAGCACCATAATACAAGGAGAAATTTGACTAACTGTAATTACGTTGAGCACCATTTTGTGTCAATCCTTGACAAATTATTTTAGTTGGTGTGGGTCAGGGTGGGAAGTGGTAGCATAAAAGGAGAACATTGAGTGTGGAAAGATGGGTGTGGTCACAGAAAACTCTGATTTACTTGGTGAGTTTCTGGTTGGATTCCTCTAGCTGCGTTTACGGTATTAGTACCCTTGACTCAACAACGGTGAAATTTTATTGCACTACATCAGTAAGACTCTAAGACATGGAAGCAGAATTAGGTATTTGACTGATTTATTATCCCTCTCAACTCCATTCTCTTTCCTTCTCTCTATAACCTTTGATACCCTTACCAATCAGGAACCTATCAACCTCCGCTTTGAATATACCCTATGAGTTGGCCTTGACAGCCGTCTGTGGCAATGAATTCCACTGATTCACCACCCAGTGGTTAAAGAAATTTCTCCGCACCTCTATTCTAAAGTAGGCTCAGTATCTAACCATTTCTTTTTTTAAAAAAAATTATCTTTTAAGTTTAAATCTACTGATTATGATCTGAAACTTCCATAATTTCTTGAACCTCTGCCCCGTACTGATGCTGCTCAACCTGTTGCATTCCTCCAGCAGATTGTTAGTTGCTCCCGATTATAGCTTCTGCTTCTCTTGTGTCTCTTGCAATTCTGCGAGAATATTGGTAAATCTGTCCATCTCCTTTAATTGGAGAATTAATGGACAGTGTATAAGAGCATAAAATATGACAATGCAATACAGGTAACTTTAGCTCACAATATTGTGCCAACCTTTTAACCTACTCGTAAGATCAATCTAACCCTTCCCTCCTCCATTTTTCATCCATGTGCCTACCTATGAGTTTCTTAAATGCACTTAATGTATCTGCCACTACCACCACTTCTGGCAGAACATCCTATGCACTCACCACTTTCTGTGTAACAAAAAGAAATTTGCCTCTGACATCCACTCTTTGCTGTCCTCCAACCACCTTAAAATTACATCGCCTCATATTAGCCATTCCCGCCCTGGGGAAAAGTCTCTGGCTATCCACTCAATACCTGTTATCATTTTGTACTCCTCTATTAAATCACCTGTCATCCTCCATTGCAAAGGGAAAAGCCCTAGCTCACTCAACCCATCCTTGTAAGACATGCTCTCCAATACAGGCAGCATCTTGGTAAATCTCCTCTGTGTCCTCTCTAAAGCTGAACATCGTTCCTATAAGAATACTGTTGCTAGACTACTAAAACTAGGATGGGGGGAGCATATCACTCCAATACTAGCTACTTTGCATTGGCTTCTAAGATCTGTTAGAATTAATTTTAAAATTCTCTTGCATGTTTTTTTTAAAGCTCTCTATGGCCTGGGACTGGAGTACATCACAGAATCCCTTTCATTTTATAGTACTGCCCGAGCACTCAGAACTTCTTCTGCCGGTCTCTTAAATCTAAGCAATCTCCCTCAAGAGATTATTGGCAAGTCAGCTTTTTTGAACTAAACTGTGGATTTCAGTACCTAAAACAATAAGGGATGCAGACTCAGTTGGCACTTTTATACGCCAGCTCAAAACTTATTTATTTAATTTTGACTTTAACTTTTCAAAACCCGGACTCCAGCAATGACCATGGACATATTCAAAACCCGGACTCCAGCAATGACCATGGACACCTTCACAGCGATTGCGCAACCACCAACTGCGACGCCAGCCTTGAACTCCAGGCCGGGTCTTTATGTGCTGCTGTTGTGACTCCCGTCTCCCCTTCCCCCACCACCACTCCGCAGCCCCGTCTTCCTCAGATCCCACCGTCAACCCCTGGGCCCTCAGAAGCTCCATCTTCCTCTCACCCCAACCCTCCCCTCTCCATTGACACCCCCAGCCTCCCCCCTCCCCCTCTGATCCCAGCTCTCATTCGTGCCGGGTCTTTACCATCCCCTCCGACCTTCAACTGTCGGAGGCAGAACGCTCTGTCCTCAGTAAGGGCCTCACCTTTGTCCCCCTTCGCCCACACCTCAGCGAGTTCCGTGTTCGCCACGATGCGGAACTTTTCTTCCGCCGTCTCCGTCTCCGAGCCTACTTCTTCGGCAAGGACTCTTCCACCCCCACCGATGACCCCTTCTCCCGTCTTCAACCCTCCTCTTCTTCATGGACACCCTGCTCTGGTCTTCTGCCTGCTCTGGTCTTCTGCCTGCTCTGGATCTCTTTATCGCTAACTGCCAACGGGACATCAACCGTCTCGACTTCACCGCACCTTGTTCCCATTCCAACCTCACTCCTTCGGAACGCTCTACTCTCCGCACTAATCCTAACCTTATTATTAAACCCGCCAATAAGGGGGGTGCTGTTGTAGTCTGGCGTACTGACCTCTACCTTGCCGAGGCACAGCGACAACTCGCGGATACCTCCTCTTATTTATCCCTCGATCGTGACCCCACTAAGGAGCACCAGGCCATTGTCTCCCACACCATCACCGACTTTATCCGCTCAGGGGATCTCCCATCCACTGCTACCAACCTTATAGTTCCCACACCCTGCACTTCCCGTTTCTACCTCCTACCCAAGATCCACAAACCTGCCTGTCCTGGCCAACCTATTGTCTCAGCTTGCTCCTGCCCCACCGAACTCATTTCTGCATACCTCGACACTGTTTTATCACCCCTTGTTCAATCCCTTCTGACCTATGTTCGTGACGCTTCTCACGCTCTTAAACTTTTCGATGATTTTAAGTTCCCTGGCCCCCACCGCTTTATTTTCACCATGGATGTCCAGTCCTTATATACTTCCATCCCCCATCAGGAAGGTCTCAAAGCTCTACGCTTCTTTTTGGATTCCAGACCTAATCAGTTCCCCTCTACCACCACTCTGCTCCGTCTAGCGGAATTAGTCCTTACTCTTAATAATTTCTCCTTTGGCTCCTCCCACTTCCTCCAAACTAAAGATGTAGCTATGGGCACCCGTATGGGTCCCAGCTATGCCTGCCTTTTTGTTGGGTTTGTGGAACAATCTATGTTCCGTGCCTATTCTGGTATCTGTCCCCCACTTTTCCTTCGCTACATTGATGACTGCATTGGCGCTGCTTCCTGCACGCATGCAGAACTCGTTGACTTTATTAACTTTGCCTCCAACTTTCACCCTGCTCTCAAGTTTACCTGGTCCATTTCCAACACCTCCCTCCCCTTTCTAGATCTTTCTGCCTCTGCCTCTGTCTCTGGAGACAGCTTATCCACTGATGTCTACTATAAGCCTACTGACTCTCACAGCTATCTGGACTATTCCTCTTCTCACCCTGTCTCTTGCAAAAACGCCATCCCCTTCTCGCAATTCCTCCGTCTCCGCCGCATCTGCTCTCAGGATGAGGCTTTTCATTCTAGGACGAGGGAGATGTCTTCCTTTTTTAAAGAAAGGGGCTTCCCTTCCTCCACTATCAACTCTGCTCTTAAACGCACCTCCCCTATTTCACGTACATCTGCTCTCACTCCATCCTCCCGCCACCCCACTAAGAATAGGGTTCCCCTGGTCCTCACCTACCACCCCACCAGCCTCCGGGTCCAACATATTATTCTCCGTAACTTCCGCCACCTCCAACGGGATCCCACCACTAAGCACATCTTTCCCTCCCCCCCCCCTCCCCGCATGCTGCAGGGATTGCTCCCTACACAACTCCCTTGTCCATTCGTCCCCCCCATCCCTCCCCACTGATCTCCCTCCTGGCACTTATCCGCGTAAGCGGAACAAATGCTACACATGCCCTTACACTTCCTCCCTTACCACCATTCAGGGCCCCAAACAGTCCTTCCAGGTGAGGCAACACTTCACCTGTGAGTCGACTGGGGTGATATACTGCGTCCGGTGCTCCCGATGTGGCCTTTTATATGTTGGCGAGACCCGACGCAGACTGGGAGACCGCTTTGCTGAACATCTACGCTCTGTCCGCCAGAGAAAGCAGGATCTCCCAGTGGCCACACATTTTAATTCCACATCCCATTCCCATTCTGACATGTCTATCCACGGCCTCCTCTACTGTAAAGATGAAGCCACACTCAGGTTGGAGGAACAACACCTTATATTCCGTCTGGGTAGCCTCCAACCTGGTGGCATGAACATCGACTTCTCTAACTTCTGCTAAGGCCCCACCTCCCCCTCGTACCCCATCTGTTACTTATTTTTATGCACACATTCTTTCTCTCACTCTCCTTTTTATCCCTCTGTCACTCTGAATATACCTCTTGCCCATCCTCTGGGTTTCCCCCCCCCTTGTCTTTCTTCCCGGACCTCCTGTCCTATGATCCTCTCGTATCCCCTTTTGCCTATCACCTGTCCAGCTCTTGGCTCTATCCCTCCCCCTCCTGTCTTCTCCTATCATTTTGGATCTCCCCCTCCCCCTCCAACTTTCAAATCCCTTACTCACTCTTCCTTCAGTTAGTCCTGACGAAGGGTCTCAGCCTGAAACGGCGACTGCACCTCTTCCTACAGATGCTGCTTGGCCTGCTGCGTTCACCAGCAACTTTGATGTGTGTTGCTTGATTTTAACTAACTTCTTTTTGTCTTTTATTTTCATGTTTGCACTTTATCCCATTGTAGATCCTCTATATGAAAAGTTCTCTCTATATAGGTTATTATTATCATAACGAGGCAACCAGAGCTGAAATTAGTGGGACTATGGGAATTAGTGGGAGTAAATCATTCAGCCCCTTGACTGATCTTATACCTCAATTCCACTTTCACATGCAAATACTATATGCCTTGATTTCCATTGTATCTTAAGAATCTGTTGATGGTCTGTCACAAACATATAATTTATTAATCTCTGTCTTGATCATGTGTGTGGGGAGTGAATGAAGATTGAGTGCTGTTCCTTAGAAATTGTATTCCTCTATTGATCTAGTGAAGCAAAGGAGGTCCTGAGATTGGTGAGTAGAGGCAGGAATACAAAAGCCATGAAGTTCAACCAAGACAACAGTTATGTGCAAAGTGCCCATTTCTGGTAACTGCACTTTAAGAAGGATGTGTATGCTCTGGCGCTGCAGGGGGGTCTATTAGATGGGCAGTGAGGCATTTCTGCTATAAGATTACTTTGGGCAAGCTGCTGTTCTCCTTGGAGCAAGAGACTTGACAGGAGAATTGACAAGTGTTCAAAATTTTGGTGGTATAAGTGCAAGGATGTTGTTTCCATTAACAGGTAGTTTAGGATAGGGGGAGGGGGGCATAGATTTAAATTTTCAGCTAAAATATGACAGAAACCTTTTTTAAAACTTAAAATAGGTAAGGGCAAGAATTTGCTGCTTGCAAGATGGAAACAGTCAGTGGCTTCAAAGTCAATTTGTTCGGCACTTGGGAGATAAAATCAAAGAACATGTATTATCAAGCTATGTGTCACTAGATACTACCCTGAGATTCATTTTCTTGCAGGCATTTACAGGAAAATAAAAAAATAGAATAGAATTAATGGAACACTACATGTGCACCAATGTGTAAAAGAAGACAAATTGTGTGGAAAATATAAATAATACTGAGAACATGAGCTTAAAGAGTTCTTGAAAGTGAGTCTGTAGATTGCAGAATCATTTCAGAGTTGAGGTGAGTGAAGTTATCCACACTAATCTGCAGTGGGACACATCATTGTTCCATTATCATGAATTCTTCAGCTCTGATGCCACAAATTTGGAGATTTGGAGCAGGAACTGAAAAGGTTCACAGATAGGACTAAACCTTAGTGGTGAGTGATTTGAAGATGGGACTTTGACTTTGGCCAGCACTCATGTCTAACATACGTAGTTCATAGTTCTTATCTGTGAAATTATGGCAACACAAATAGTTTCTTTAGCCAGAGGTTGATGAGTCTGGAATTCATTGCCACAGATGGCAATGGAGGGGGTAAATTTAAAGCAGAAGCTGTTCAGTTCTTCATTTAGTAAAGGTGTCAACGTTATGGGGAGAAGGCAAGAGAATGGAGTTGAGAGGGATTATACATCAGCCATGATGGATGGTGGAGCATACTTGAAGGGCTGAATGGCCTAATTTGTTCCCATGTCTAATGGTCTTTTTTTTTTGTAATTCAAATTTTTATTATTATTTATTCTTGTTTTACAAAGTGGCAGAGCATGTTATAGAGCAGATAGAGTACAGCATATTTACACAGCCATCCCATGACAGGAAAACAAGTACAACTTAGAAACAGAAAGAAGTTCTAATTTGTTTAAATTGACATACAACCAAAATTGATCCCACGCATCTTGCACTTTTCCCTCACTGTTAATTCTTCCCAACATGTGTTCATACGATGAAATCTTAATCATTTCCGTAGTCCATTCCTTCACAGTGGGACATCTGGGTTTTTTCCAGTTTTGCAATATAATTCTTTCAGCTGTGATGAGACCCACCTTTAAAATAGTGAACTTGTCATTGTTTACATTAGGTATCATTGTCCTTTCACCCAGGAGACAAAGCCGTGGGCACAAGGGCAGTGTGGAACCCGACCAGTTCCCCAACAGATCAAGAACTTTACACCAAAATGGACGAACCATGGAACACTCTCAAGTCATGTGAAAATATGTGCCCACCTCATTTTTACATTTCCAGCATAAATTATTATCAACAATCCCCATTTTGTGGAGTCTAGTTGGTGTCCAATAATATCTGTGTACTATCTTATATTGAATAATTTTCTCTCTCGCTTTCCTAATATGTCTACCCACATTTGATAAAATATTAGACCACTCATTATCTTCAATATCGCTTTCAAGATCCTTCTGCCATACTGCTTTGAGATTGTTACACGATTCACCCACAGAATGCTTGAACATTTTATAAAACGCTGATACTTTATGAATTTCCTGTGGTAATGTAAAGTATTCAGTTAAAGAGTTACTTTGTGGGTCATCATTCTTGAGTATGCTACTAACGCAATGTCTTATTTGCAAATACTTCCAAAAATTTCCTTTATCTACAAGGTTGTATTTCCTCTGCAAATCCACATATGACATAAAAATCCCATTCTCATAGAGATCACCTATTGTATTTACACCTTCAATCTTCCATTCTTTCCAATACACCATTCTTTTTCCAATGCGTATCTCAGGGTTATTTCAGAGCGAGGAGTATAACTGGTTTAAATGTGACATTCTACAAGCTTTATGAATTGTACTCCACATACTCCTTGAGTGAAATAGTATAGGATTTAGATTAGTCTTGTTTTCCACATGTTGTGAGAGGATGTTAAGGGGAGAATGTGGTGCAGCCAGGCTCTGTTCTATAATTACCCAATCTAAGTCAACATCAGCCCTGTCCCAATGTTTAGCTAATTTGGTCATTTCAAAGGATAATTTCTTTTCAAATCTTTTTATTGTTATATTATACAAAAGAAATAACACGCGTACTTTGAGGTAACAACACTTACAATGTCTCAAAAAAGACATTATCTTAAAGATTGAAAAAAAAATTTGTGATAACAGAAAAAACCTACTAAGCAGAATAGTGAGGAAAAAAAAAGAACCCATTTGGTGTACAACCCCAGAGCCATGCGTCATACAAAAAGCTTCTAAAAATAAACATCAAACCACCAGCAAGAAAAGAAAATATACCAAAAAATTTACAATTAGATTGTGGAAAATATCTATCAATTAGCTCCAATGATAATAACAAGCAAATGAGCCCCATCTTTTCTCAAAATCAAATATAGGTTCAAAGGTTCGACTTCTAATTTTCTCCAAACTAAGACATAGCATCACTTGAGAGAACCATTGTGACAAAGTGGGAGCTGATATATCCTTCCACTTCAACAAAATGAACCTCCTAGCAATCAATGTAACAAATGTAATAACGTGTTGGTCAGACACAGAAATACCATGAAGATTTTGAGGAATTATTCCAAAAAGCACAGTTAATTTATTAGGTTGTAGATTAATTTTAAGTGCTTTAGAAATTGTTAAGAAAACCGACTTCCAGAACTGTTTCAATGTAGAACAAGACCAAAACATATGTGTCAGTGTAGCTGTCTCAGTTTTACATCTATCACAATGACTATCAACATTAGGAAAGATTTTAGAAAGTCTCTCCTTTGTCAAATGATAACGATGTACAATTTTAAATTGAATCAATGAATGGCTAGCACAAATTGAAGAAGAGTTAACCAACTTCAAAATCCGCATCCAATCCTCCATCATAAAAGTCAAATTGAGTTCCTTTTCCCAATCCTGTTTAATCTTAGATAAAGGACGCTTATCCATTGTAATAATAAATTATAAATTCTTCCAATAGAACCCTTGATTGAAGGATTCGTACTCATAATAGTATCTAACAGGACAGCCTCCAATATTTAAGGAAAATTACTTAAATATTTTTGTAAAAAATATCTAACTTGAAGGTATTGCAGAAAGTGTGAGTATGAAAGAGAATATTTATCATTTAATTGTTCCGAAGAAATCAATCTATCTTTAAATAAATCCAAAAAAGAATTAATACCTTTATTTTTCCAAAGTGATCAAAGGATAATTTATATGCCCTGACATCTGGTAGACTGAGTCCACCCATGTCCCTGAACATACACATCTTACTCATATTAATTCTGGGCTTCTTATCCCATAGAAAATCCCTGATAATTTTGTTGTACTGCTTGTAGATCAAATCTGATATATTTAAAGGAAGCATCATAGAAAGATAGTTAAACTAGGTACAATGACCATTTTAACTACATTGATTTTATCCCAGAGTGACAGTCTCAGTGCCCCCCACTTATCCAGATTATTTCTTATCTTACTCAATAATGGGTCATAATTTAAAGCAATTATTTCATCCAAATTCTGACTAAGTTTGACCCCTAGATACTTCAATCCAACTGGCACCCATCTGAAATTAAACTGAGATACTGAGTTTGAAAAACACAATTTTGACATTGGCATAGCCTCAGATTTATTGCAGTTGATTTTATAATGAGATACCTCAGAGTATAATTGAATTGTTTTCATTAGTGGGGGTAAGGAGTTAGAAGGGTCCCGAATCAGTAATAAACTATCGTCAGCCTATAGCATCAGCTTATGCTCCTTTCCACCTCCCTTCACTCTGACACTTGGATCTGCTCTAATCATGATTGCCAGTGGTTCCAAAAAAATCGTAAATAACAGTGGGGAGAGGGGGCAGCCTTGGCGTGTACCCCGTGAGATGTTGAAAAATGGGGATATGATACCATTTGTAATAAGTGCAACCTTAGGGTTTTTATACAAAATTCTAATCCATTATTTAAAGATAGAGCGAAACCCAAAGAATGACAAGGCTGTGGTTAAAAATCTCCACTCAACCCTGTCAAAGGCCTTTTCGGCGTCCAGGGAGATGGCAGTAACTGGGATACTACTTGGGGAGTTCTGCCATATTAAGTGCAGTAATCTCCTTAAATTGTCAGTTGAGGATCTGCCTTTAATGAAGCCAACCTAGTCAGTATTAATTATAGATGGCAATACTTTCTCTAATCGCAAAGCCAGTATTTTAGTCAGTATCTTACAGTCCACATTAGTTAAGCTTATAGGCCTATAATTGGAAGGATCTATTGCCTCCCTGCCTTTTTTTGGGATCAATGATATTAATGCTTCATTAAATGTATTCGGTAAAGATTCCAAATTAAGTGCTTCTGAATAGATTTTTATTAGAATAGGAGCCAATATGTCCAGAAATTTCTTATAATATTCAACTGGGAAGCCATCCATACCTGGAGATTTCCCCATTTTCATAGCCACAATAGCTCGTCTGACCTCATCTTCAGTAACTGGGGCATTCAAGGACTCAGCTTGTTGTGGGGATAATGTAGGCAATTTTATGTTAGCAAAAAACTGATTCAGCTCCTGGTCATGGTTAAAGGGTGATGCATATAGGTGTTCATAGAACTGTCGAAAGACTTCATTTATTTCTTTAGATCATGACACTAATGTATCCCCTTTCTTAATTACAGATATAACACTATTCGTATTCTGCTGCCTTAAATATCGTGACAGCAGCTTACCAGCTTTGTCACCACCTTCGCAGAAACTTGTTTTTGATCTAAATAATACATATTCTGCTTCTTTGTTATATATGTTATTTAGCTGGAATTTCAAATTCCACAGATCTTTGTATAAGTCATTGGTATATTGTCTTGCTAAAACCTTTTCCAATGTGGTTATTTCTGCCTCCAGATTTTTTATTTGCTCCATACTTTCTTTCTCCCTTTTAGATGTTTGTGCTATTAATTTTCCTCTTATATACACCTTGGATGCCTCCCATACCGAGGACAGCTTTACTGTGGTCCCTGCGTTCAATTCAAAAAACGAGTCAGATCCTCAGCCAGCTTATCACTGAAATCCTCATCTTTTAACAGCATGGTATTTATTCCCCTCCTTCCCTTTTCAGTATTTAAATCAATTTGAATTTCAACAGGTGCATGGTCTGATAATGCTATCGGCCAATTTTACAGTCTATCACCTGTTCAACAATGGAGTTGGATATTAGAAAAAGATATATTCTAGAGTAGGATTTATGTCGATGAGAGAAAAATGTATATTCTTTTCTGGATGGATTCACCAATCGCCATATATCCACCAGACCAATATCCTCAATAAATTGATGTAAGGCAGCCCTGTCCCTGGGTACTGGTGATGTCGGTAATTTGCTTTTATCAATAACAGGGTCCATTACTTGGTTAAAGTCTCCTGCTAAAATTATTTTTCTTCCTTGGTGCCTAAAATTTCGTTCACCTTGCTAAGAAAGTCTGGGTCTTCCTTATTAGATGCATATATGTTACAAAGTACTACTTTCACCCCATTAATAAGTGCATCTATACAAATTATCCTGCCTGCCTTGTCTTTAAATTCTTCAAGCAATACAAAATTAAGTTTTTGGTTAATTAAAATCATTGTCCCATTTTGTTTGCTATTAAGTGATGAATAGAATACCTGGCCCACCCAATCTCTTCTAAATTTCAGTGCTTCAACATCTTTAAAATGTGTTTCCTGGACAAATGCAACATCAATTTGTTTACCTTTAAGGTATGATAAAATCTTTTTCCTCTTGATTGGGTTTCCACACCCATTAATGTTCCATGATATGAAATTAACCATTTTCATGTACATATGTGCAAAAATATACAAAAATATACATTTTCCCAGATGGCTGATTCTGGAATGCAATAACTCCGAAAAAATAGTCCAAAAAAAAACCCTGCTGTACTCTATCCCCGTGCTCAATTATTACCAAAAAACACTGCAAATACTGCGCTCTCAAACAACAAGTAAACAACCAACATAACCCAAAAACATATAAATAATATATTCCTGCCAGATTAACTAACAAATAAAAACAAACAGGCAAGATAAGCTCCACAAAGAAACAGAAAAGAAAAAGACACATGATATGGTCCGCAAAGTGCCGTGCCAGCTAGCAAGCCTCAGCCTAATCAGACCGCTTCATCCAGCTCCCCACCCACTCTGTTATACCTAAAAAGTTATCTCCACCTATTACTGTGATCAAATCCTGTCTCTCAGTCAATGCCAGTGCCACAGTTTTTCTGAATGAATTTCTCTGCTTCTGCAGCAGTAGTAAAGAACTTGTTCTTTCCTTTTCACGTGAAGCGTAGAACTGCTGGATAAGCAAGTGTGTACCTCACGTTGACTTTTTGCAGCATTTTCCAAGCCATAGTAAATGCCCTCCATTTTTCAGCCAATTCTCTGGACATATCTGGAAAGAAGGAAACTTTGCATCCCTCCCACTCAACTCCTCTCTTTGCTTTGGCCGATTGTAGCACTTCCTCTCTGGCCGAAGAGCACAAGAATCGCATTAGGACCAGCCTGGAGTGGCGGTGCAGGGCAGAATGGGATCCTTGCCTGGCCTGGGAGCGGAGGCCAGATGCGCCCTCTCAATCTCAAACTCTGTGTTCAGTTTGATGCCAAATCCTTTGGACATGGTTCTTTACACACATTAAATCAGACTGCCTGTTTCTGCACCCTCCTTTAGACTGATCAGCCTGACGTTGTTACGTCTGCTCCAGTTCTCAAGCTCCTCGACATGGTTCCACAGCAGGTGCAAGCGTTTATTATTCTGCTCGCTGGCACCCACCAGTTGCACAGTGGTGTCCTCCATGCTAGAGAGGTGGCCCTTGGTTTCTGTCAACCTCTCCTGAATGGCATTGACAGAGTTCTTCAACTCCGTTGTCGTTTCCTTAATCATCGATACATCAACAGCTACCACGAGTAGAGTGGAACTCATACGACTAACCTCAGACAGTAAATTCTCCATGTTGGAGCCTTGGTCCGTCTGTGTCGTTAGCATGGCTTGAACTTCAGATTGTGGCCTCTGTCTTGTAGCCACGTGGTTTGCTGTAGTGCTCTTAGGTCTAAGGCATCGTACCGAATTATCTCTCAAAGTTGTTATTAGCCCTTTTAGTGAAAAAAACGAACAGTTTTTAACTGCAATACAGCTGTATCCAGACAAAGCGGGATAAATATGCTCTAATTAATAGAATTTCATGGTGGGTTGTCGGAGCTCCGCTAACGTGCAACCATCTTGCCCGGCACCCACGTGACTCCCCCTAATGGTCTTATTTTAAAAAACTGTTTATCCCTATGCACTGCTGGCGATGTACAGTATCACTAACAGCATATCTCAGTCCAGGTTAAGGCACATATATACAGTTAAAAGGTTACATGGGCAGTTGAAAGGAGAGAAAAATCATAAGAGAAAATAATTAAGACTGACAAGTTGGTCCAGAATTTGATAGATAATGTTATTTAAAGAACATAATAGTGAGGCTAAAGATGCAATGCAAATAGTCTGTGGAGATGCAGTAGGTGGACACAATATAACATCAGTAGCTTTTGTATTTGAAATTTGCTTATTTATTATGATTGTACAGTTATATATCAGTCAGCTTATTGGATGTCTTACTATATTTAAGCTAGTGGTTAGCATACCGCTTTACAGTGCCAGTGATCGGAGTTCAGTTCCTGTGGCTGTCTATAAGGAGTTTGTTCGTACTTCCTGTCGCCATGTGGGCTTTCTTCCGCATTCCAAAGACTTTTGGGTTAGGATTAGTAAGTTGTGGGCATGCTATGTTGGTACCAGAAGCATGGCTAGACTTGTTGATGTGGGCAATGCATTTCACTGTATGTTTCAATGTTTCTATGTACGTATGCCAAAAAAGTTAATCTTTTATTTTTAAATTTTAATCTCATATATATGAGCTTTTATATATGTTTTCACATTAGTCATTTCATTGTTATCTTCATATATATATATATATATATATATATATATATCAACTATATCAAACAGACAAGTTAAAGTTGAGTTTACTGTCAAATGCACAAGTGCAATGAAAAACTAACTTGGAGGAGCATCACAGGCACACAGAATCAGATAAGCAGCATTCGCAAGAAAAACATAAAGTAAACATGTTATTCGCATGCTGTAGACATTTAAAGGTGGATGAACAGTGCCCAAAATGTTTAATTATATGAATAATTATTTTGTTTTATATTGGGAGTTAACAATCGACAGCAGGCAGTGAATATTGTGAACTGGTATTACAGGTTACTCTTAGTGTAGAGAAGGAATGGTATCGAAATACTGTATTTAGGTCTTCAGTTGGGTTTTCTGGGCAGCTGTTTTCACTGGTTTCCAGGCTGATTTTTCTCTCCCTTTCTCTCTGGCCTAGGTGTAACTTTACCTTTCCCTGTGTACCTGATTACAAAATTCAGGTATATCGAAAACCACTTATGAACTATGCAAGGAATTTTTAACCTTTACCCTCTCAAATATTAATCTCACCTATTTCTCTTGCTTCTGGTAATATCTCCCTCTCCCTTTCTCTGTTTTTTTTTGTTCCCCTTTCTGGCTCCCATCTTACCCCTTATCCCCACCTGCATATCACTCGCCTCTGGTTTCCCTCCTTCCCTTTCTCCCATGGTCCATAAGATCCAAGATTACAAGACGTGGGAGCATAACTAGGTATGTACTTCAGCCATTTGAGTCTGCTCTACCATTCCATTGTGGCTGATTTATTATCCCTCTTAACCCCATTCTCATGCCTTCTCCCCATATGCTTTTGTGCCCCAACTAATCAAGAACCTATCAACCTTCACTTTAAGTATATCCAATGACTTGGCCTCCATTGTGAATTTCACAGATTCACCACTCTGGCTAAAGGAATTCCTCCCCATCACTGTTCTAAATGGGTGCCCTTGTATTCTGAGGTTGTGCCTTCTGGTCCTAGACTCCCCCACTATATATAAACATTGCCTATCAACTCTATTTAGGTCTTTCAATATTTGGTAGGTTTCAGTGAGATACTCCCAGCAAGTACAGGGGCCCAGAGCAATTAAACATTCCTCATACGTTAACTCATTCCTGGAATCATTTCCTCTCTAATGATGGCACATCTTTTCTTAGATTAGGGGCTCAAAACTCTTCACAATACTCCATGTGTGGTCTAACCAATGCCTTAAAGCCTCAGTATTACATCCTTGCTTTTGTATTCTAGTCTTTCAAAATGAATGGCAACATTACATTTGCCTTCCTCACCACCAACTCCTCCTGGAAATTAACCTTTAGAGAAACCTGTACAAGGACTCCCAAATCAGTCTGCATCTCAGATTTTTGAATTTTCTCCGTTTAGAAAATATTCTATGCCTTTATTCCTTCTACAAAAGTGTATGACCATATTCTTCCCTACACTATATTCTATCTGCCCCTTCTTTGCCCATTCTAATGTGTCCAAGTCCTTCTGCAGCCTACCTGCTTCCTCAATACTACCTACCCTTCCAGTTATCTTTGTATCGTCTGCAAACTTGACTAGAAAATCATCAATTCTGTCATTCAGAGTAGGATTTTAGCCTGCTTTTATCACGTTCCTCCAAGTACCCCAAAATCTCATCCGTAGTAATACTGCTGATGTCTTCCATAGTGAAGACTTACATAAAAGGCTTATTAAGTTCGTCTACCGTTACTAACACTCCATCATTTTCTAGTGGTCTAAGAAGTTTAAGGTCTCTCTTTTACTCGTCATATATTTGAAAAACACTTTTGGTGTCCTCTTTTATTTTATTGGCTAGTTTACCTTGATACTTCATCTTTTCTCTCTTTATGGCTTTTTAATTCCCTTCTATTGGTTTTTAAAAGCTTCCCAATTCTCTTATTTCCCATTAATTTTTGCTATATTATATGCCCTCTCTTTTGCTTTTCTGTTGTTTTTGACTTCTTGTGCCAATCATGGTTGCTTTTTCTTCCCTTTGGAATATTTCTTTAGGATGTATCTATCGTGTGCTGTTCGAATTGCTTCCAGAAACTCCAGCCATACTGTTCTGCTGTCATCCCTGCTTTTGTCTTCTTCCTTTCTTTTTTCAATCTTTTTATTGATTTAAAAAGAAGTGGGTATACAAACACGAGGAGAATATCTCTGATATATATGTCAGTAACAGTAGATAAAGAAGGTAAAATAAACAATATCAGAATCTCACATGGTGTTGATCTACAAAGTATAAATTTGTTATAGAATGTATAATACAGAAAGAAAAAAGAATGGAATTCATTCTCCTCTTATCAATTTATGAAGAAAGGAAGGACTACCTTGCTTTTGTCTTCTTCCCCTCAACTTTGGCCAGCTTTTCTCACATGCCTCTATAATTCCCTTTACTCCACTGTAATACTGATACATCTGTCATTAGCTTCTCCATCTCAATATGTGGTGAATTCTTTCATATGATCACTGCCTCCAAAGGGTTCCTATACCTTAGACTTCTTAGTCAAATCTGTTTCATTACACAATACCCAATCCAGAACTGCCTTTCCCTCGTGGGCTCAAACACAAGGTTGTCCAAAAAAGCATTTGGTTGGAATTCTACAATATCTCTCTCTTGGGATCCACCTCCAACCTGATTTTCCCAATTTACTGGCCTATTTGAATCCCCCATGACTATTGTAACATTGTTCTTTTTAGATGCCTTTTCTATTTCCCATTGTAATGTGTACCCTGCATCCTGGCTATTGTTTGGAGGCCTGTATATAACTCTCATCGGGGTCTTTTTACCCTTGCAGTTTCTTAACTCTACCCACAAGGATTTTACATCTTTCAACTCTATGTCACCTCTCTCTCTTAAGAATTTGATTTCATTTTTTACCAGCAGAACTGCCTGTCCCTCTGCCTACCTGCCTGTCCTTTCGATACTGTGTACCTTTGGATGTTAAGCTCCAAACTATAATCTTATTTCAACCACAACTCAGTGATGCCCATGATTTCAAATTTGTTAATCACAAACTGCACTGTAAGATCATCTGCTTTATTCTGTATACTACCTGCATTTAAATATAGCACCTTCAGTCCTGTTTTCATCACCTTTTTCAATTTTGCTTCCATATTGCATTCCAACTCATCCCACTGTTTGTAAGTTTGCCCTGTCATCTGCCTGTCCTTCTTCACAGTCACAATACGCACTGCACTTATTTGTATACCAACTGCCCCATTCTCAATCCTATCACTTCGGTTCCCATCCCCATACCGAATCAGATTCCTCCTTCTGTGCTTTACCTTTTCCACCTACCACCGGCTAGCTTCTTCCTTAATATCACCTCCCCCCGCCCCCATCCATCCACCTTCTTTCTCACCTGGTATCACCTATCACATCCCAGCTTGTACTCCTCCCCACACCCTCCCTACCTTCTTATTTTGGCTTCTGTCCCCTTCCATTCCAGTGTATCGACCCAAAATGTTGACTGTTTATTCCTCTCCGTAGATGCTGCCTGACTTGCTGAATTTGCCCAGAATTTTGTGTGTGTTATTATCCTCTTGTCCCTGCTGAATTATAGATTAATGACAAATACCCTTTTGAATCATTATCAGACGAAAACATTGGTGACTTTTGTAAATTGGCAACTGTAATTATATTTTATAAAAGTCTAATTTACAAAATGCAATGCAAATGAAGAGAATTGCCAAGATGTTAATGAGCAGCTTTGCTTGCACCTGCTATATCATCCTATATGGTTTTGTGAGTAAATTCAAGTGGAGGGTCAGGCAACAGAAATCAAAAATCTTGGCATTTTTTTTTGCTAATTAGCCATTCTTGACTGCGGCACAAGCTCAGGTATTGATGGTTGCCATGCCCCAGAGTTTAGTAAAGGAAGTATATTTCATTGAGAAATGGAAACCCCATGAGAAAAATAATACTTACAAGACTAGCTGAGAAGGATATTAAATTTAAAGCTGAGGCTATATTTCATTAGGAGTTTGAGGAAATTTGATATGTGACCAAAGGTTCCAGCAAATTTTCTACAGATGTACTGTGGAGAGCATTCTGACTGGTTGCATCACTGTCTGGTATGGAGGGGCCTGTCACTGCACAGGATCAGAAAATGCAGCAGAGTTGTAAACTTAGCCAGCTCCATCATAGATGTTAGCCTCCTCATCATCGAGAACATCTTCAAGGAGTGATGCCTCAAGTAGGCAGCATCCATCATTAAGGACCCTTACCATCCAGGACATGCCCTCTCTTCATTGCTGCCATCAGGGAGGAGGTCTAGAAGCTTAAAGCCACACTCAATATTTTGGGAACAGGTTTTTCCCCTCTGCTATCAGATTTGTTAACGGTCAATGAGCACCACCTCCCTTTTTGCACTCTTTTTAAACAGTGGTTCAACTTAATTGGGGCAGCCACTTATTTGGGACAACCCTTAAAAAAACACAATCTAATTGAGAAAATAGCTGGGATTCCCTTTTATTTGGGAGACTGTCACTTAATTGGGACAGGAGACTGTTGAAGTTTCTAATTAGCGTCAGTCGTGTACATTCGTGTGGCTGTTAAACACTGCATTGAGCTTAGAGCGAACATTTTTCAAATAGGGTCAGTTCCATGTGTTTGTTCAAAAAGCAGTGATTTTTGTTACTGATAGTTGGTGAGAAACAAGTAGTATGACATTTTGGAACCGTTTTGCTCACTGTGGTTTCAAGCATTCAGACTTGGATATACCAGAAACAGCTTGGAGTGAAAATGAAACAATTTCACTACTTCAACAATTTATGAACTACGAAGAACTTGAAGATATTGACAATCATCTTGAATGTTATAATGAAAATGAAGATTTGGAGGATGTAATCGTCAAAAACACTGTATGAAGCATTGTACAATGAATCAAAAGAACAAGACAATGTGTTGTTGGTCCATCATATCCGGCCATGAAGGTGAAACCTGTGCAGGAGAGATTTTGAAGTGGAAAAGTCGTACTGGGACAATTCCGCTCTTTCGACCTCAGAAGTTCAGATCCAGTGATATGAGTAGTTGTCCGAAACTGTGGCATTCCTTGGTTGCATTGGATAGCCATGACCTTTTTTTTGTGCCTTATCATGCCCTTTGTTCTTCACGAAGCATTACAGAATCTCTTTCCTGGTTGTTGGATCTCACTGTTGATCTTATCGGCTCAGTTCGCCAGAGCTGACTTCAAATGCTAGGACAGGCATGTTCCTATCTTACTCGGGTTTGAGGCCTGCCGATTATCCTCACCTGGCTTAGCCCTTCTTTTAAGATGGTGTTTTGGGCTGCCAATGCTGTCACTTGCAAACAACTACTTGGAGCCACAGGTGAGAGCTGAGTGTCTGGTAAATGAGCCCCCTATTCATGGCAGCGTACACTGGATGAATTCCTCCGTTTTTAACTATTAGGAGCTACGTCTTAGTTTTATAGTACTGTAGTAACATTGATAGTATTCTAATTTGTTCTATGTTTAGTTTAAATACATAACTTGTTACTCAATTAAATGGTAGTTTGTCTTTTTTATACCTTTTCAACTATTTCTATGAGGTTTTGGCTAATTTGGGTAGCTGTTTAATTGGGCCAAAATGTCCCAATTAACTGGAATCCAATATATATAGTATTTTAATGCATTCTGATTTTTGGTACTTTCTTATGTGTTGCACTGTACTGCTGCTGCAAAATAACAAATTTAATGACATATGTCAGTGATGATAAACCTGTTTTTGATTCTTGTGATGTTGATGGGGGAGTAAAACAAATCATAAGCTAAAGAATTGGGAGTGTGGTAAATAACAATGATTAACCAACAAAAAGTAATGGAGAAAATGATTATGGAAGTAAAGTCATCATCACCACCATCATCATCATCATTCTATGTCGCGTTGTATGATGTGGGTGGTCATGGTCTATGACCATGATTGTTCTTGGCAGAGTTTTCTACAGAAGTGGTTTACCATTGTTGCCTTATGGACAGTGTCTATACAAGATGGGTGACCCCAGCCATTATCAATACTCTTGAGAGATTATCTGCCTGGTGTCAGTGGTTGCATAACCAGGACTTATGACATGCACCAGCTGCTCATACGACCACCCAGCACCTGCTCCTATGGCTTCACATGACCCTGATGAGGGAGGCTAAGCAGGTACTACACCTCTGCCTTTGGTAGAGATCGATCTCCACCCCGCCACCCAAGCGGTAAAGTAACAAGCGATATTAAATAAAGTAAGAGTTAGTACAGCTGTGTAGAAAGGATAGAAATAAAAAACATAACTCTGCATTGTATGGAGATCACGATGGATGACGTTATTGAAACAGAAGCATTAAGTATTTTCCATCTTCACTGTAGAGGACCAGTGCAGTAAAACGGTAAAACAAGAATGGGCAGAATTACTTAATATCAGCAAAGAAACCTGACGAATTCTCTGGACATAATGGCCTAAAATGATTCAGTTAAAGGTCGCTGAGGGGATAGTGGATGTGTAACTGGTGATCTTGAAAATTCCTTGGATTCTGCAGTAATTCCAGCAGATTAGAAAGTGTATATCACATTGCTATGTAAGGAAGGAGAGAGAGGCAAACTTTCTATAGATGTTGGTGGATATATCGACAGGCTGTAGTGACAGGTCACTGAAAATAAGTAACTAGATGAAGTCAGCAATATTTTTATTAAGAGAACATCATGTTTAGCAAATTGTACAAGATATATTTGAATGTTATGTTGAAGTTGTATAATAAGTTGGTGAGGCTTAATTTGCAGTACTGTGTCCAGCTCTGGTTACATACCTACAGGAAAGATATCAATAAGATTGAAAGGGTGCAAAGAAAATTTACAAGAATGTTGCCAGGACTTGAGGACCAAGGTAACAGAGATTGTAACAGTCATTTTTGATATCTTTGCAACCATCCACTGTCCCTGCAGACTTCAAGGCAGCTACAATCATTCTAGTACTTTGAGGGAAAGCTTAAATAGGTTAAGACTTTATCCCCCAGAGCACATGAGAATGAAATGAAATTAGATAGAGGTATGCAAAATCAGTAGGGGTATAGATAAGGCAAATGCAAGCAGCTATTTTCCACTGAGGTTGGGTGAGACTGGAACTAGAGGCCTTGGGTTAGGGGTGAAAGGTGAAATGTTTAGGGGTAACATGAGGGGGGAGCTTCTTCACTCACAAGGTGATAAGAGTGTGGAACAAGCTGCCAGGGGAATTGGTGGATGTGGCTTTCATTGCACCATTTAAAAGAAGTTCGGAGAGGTACATAGATGGGAAGGGTATGGAGGGCTATTGTATGGGTGCAAGTCAATGGAACTAGACAGATTAATAGTTCAGCATGACCTAGATGGCTGAAGGGCTTGTTTCTATACTGTGGTATTCTTTGATTTATGACTGCGTGACAGGTTGTACTATGTGTGGATACCCAAAAAACATTTGATAAGATACTAAATAAAATACTATATGAAATACCCTCGTATAGATGGAGGAGTGATTAATGGACAAACAACAGTATGAATTCATGGCCCCACCTTAACTAAATCAGTTGGTGGCTGAGAAGGCAGTTAAAGAGTAGTGTCTGACTATGGTGAATCTTCTCTGTTGCTTGTGAACTTTGTCAAACTTCTATAGATGTGTGGTGGAGAGAATATTGACTGGTTGCATCACAGCCTGGTATGGAAGCTCCAATGCTCTTGAATGGAAAATCCTACAAAAGGTAGTGGATACAGCCCAGACCATACATATTACTATTTAACTATTTATGGTTCTATTACTATTTATTATTTATGGTGCAACTGTAACGAAAACCACTTTCCCCCGGGATCAATGAAGTATGACTATGACTGACTATCACGGGTAAAGCCTTCCCCACCATTGAGCACATCTATGTGATGGAGCAGATTCTTTACACCAAAGATGGAGATGAATTAATAGCTTTATTTTTCCCTTGAAATACATTTTGAGTTCCTTTTAAAGTATATAGCCATAGTTCTGCAAATATTCCATTCAGCAGTTTTTCATTTAGAGTTTATGCTCTGAATCTGTAACCTGGATTCCTTTCCATTCCCCCAGCATAAACCAGCAGCGTAGTGCCAGATAGAAAATCTCTTGTTTCAACAATGGCGGCACGGTTGCATAGGGGTTAGGGTAACGCTATTATTGTGCCATCTGTAGATCGAGCTTGTCAGATTGCTTGTGTTTTTCCTCAGAAACAGAGCGATACAGTAGCTGTTGGTGCAGTGATTAACAACATCAGTGATTAGGCAACACACACGAAATGCTGGTGGAACGCAGCAGGCCAGGCAGCATCTATAGGAAGAAGTACAGTTGACGTTTCAGGACGTCAGCATTTTGTGTGTGTTGCTTGAATTTCCAGCATCTGCAGATTTCCTTGTGTTTGCATCAGTGATTAGGGTTCAATTCCTGTTGCTGTCAGTAAGGAGTTTGGATGTTCTAACCGTGACTGTGTGGGATTCTTCTAGGTGTTCCCATTTCCTCCCACCTTTCAAAAACTAGGAACTCCTGGATTAGGGTCATTGGGTTGTGAGCATGCTTTGTTGGCGCTGGAAGCATGGCCACATTTGAGAGCTGCCCAGTACAATCCTCGCTGGTTTGATTTGATGCAAATGATGCTTTAGGCTAAATGTTTTGATGTACATGTGACAAATAAAGCTAATAAAGGTTGCTTCTTTATGTTTCACTCTGAAGAAAGATCTCTGCCTGAGCTGTCTCCATTGCTACTCGTGATCGCTATCTCGTGGTCACTTGTGGAAAGTGCAATTGTGTGGGCATCAGCTGGTAGGATCTTTGCTCTGTTGGAATCACTTTTGGAGTATGCTGCTGACAACCGGTTTGAGTTCCTTTAAGGAGTAGTAACTTGGATGGGACACTGGACACTGGAGAGTTGTATCTGTGCCTCGTGATGGATTCTGGAAAAGAGTTGAAGGTGCAGAAATGAATAATGGGAGTGTCTTATGCATCAGGTATCAGTCAGATCTCAACTAGAGCATTGTGTGCAGTTCTGGTTGCCGCAAATTATAGGAAAGTTGTGAGGGAGAATACAGATAAGAGAAAATCTGCAGATGCTGGAAATCCAAGCAGCACACACAAAATGCTGGAGGAACTCAGCAGACTAGGCAGCATCTATGGAGAGGAGTACAGTCGACATTTCCGGTCCAGACCCTTCCTCAGGACTGGAGGAAAAAAGATAAGTCAGAGTAGGAGGTGGGGGGAGGGGAGGAAGAAGCACGTGATAGGTGAAGCCGAGATGGGGGAGGGCTGAAGTAAAGAACTGGGAAGTAGATTGGTGAAAGAGATACAGGGCTGGAGAAGGGGGAACCTAATAGGAGAGCAGGCGAGAAAAGGGGGAGGAGCACCAGAGAGTATAAACAAGGAGATGAGGTAGGAGAGGGAGAAGGGGATGGGGAATGGAGAGGGGGGGTGGTGGGAAGGGGTGGTCATTACTGGAAGCTTGAGAAATCAATGTTCATGCCATCAAGCTGGAGGCAACCCAGACAGAATGTAAGGTGTTGCTCCTTCAACCTGAGTGTGGCCTCACTGCAACAGTAGAGGAGGCCATGGATTGACATGGTCAGAATGGGAATGGGAAATGGAATTAAAATGGGTGGCCACTGGGAGATCCTGCTTTATCTGGCGGATGGAGCGTAAGTGTTCGGTGTAGTAATCTCCCAATCTACGTTGGGTCTAACTGATATACAGGAGACCACATTGGAAGCACCGGATGCAATTAATGACCCCAAGAGACGCTCAGGTGAAGTGTCGCCTCCTCTGGAAGGACTGTTTGAGGCCCTGAATGATAGTGAGGGAGCAGGTGTAGGGACAGTTGTAGCACTTGTTCCACTTGCAAGTTTACAGAGGTGGTCTGCTGGGGTGGAGCATTTCAGTTCTGAGGAGAGACTGTAGATGCTATGTCTGCTTTCCCTGGAGCAGAGGAGGTTAAGAGGGGACATGATTGAAGACTATAGATAAGTAGACTGCAGTAAACCTTCCTTTATATCAGAGAGAGTTAAGGGGATTCAGGGAAAGGGGGAAGTGATACAGAGTGGATATAAGGGGGCAAACCTTCACCAGAGACAGATGAGTATCTGGAACACATTACCAGACACTGGTGGAAGCAGAGCCATTGACAGCAGTTAAGAAATGTCCAGACGAGCCCTTGAATCACTTAGGTATAGAAGGCTATATTCCTATTTCCTTTCTGACTTGTCTGTCCGTGGACCCCTCTATTGCCATGATGAGGTCAAACTCAGGTTGGAAGAGCAACTCCTCATATTCCATCTGGGTAGCCTCTAACCTAATGGAATGAACATGGATTTGTCTAAGTTCCAGAAATTTATCCCCCCTCCAGCCCCACCATTCTCCTTCTCCACCATTGAGCACATCTACACTGAGTGTTATCACAGGATATCAGCATCCATTATCAAGAACCCCCAACACCCAGATTATGCTCTTTTCTCGTTGCTGCCATCAGGAAGGTACAGGAGCCTCAGGACTCATACCACCAGGTTCAGGAATAGTTATTACCCCTCAACAGTCAAGTTCTTGAACCAAAGGGGATAACTTCACTTGCCTCATCACTAAGCTGTTTCCATTACCTATGATCTCTCTTTCAAGGATTCTTCATCTCATGTTCTCGATGTTTATTGCTCACTTAGCTATCTTTTTTTTTCCTTTTTCTCTATTTTTCACTGTATTTGCACAGTGTTGTCTTTTGCACATTATGTTTGTCCATCCTGTTGGGTGCAGTCTTTCATTGATTCTATTGTCTCTTCCATTTACTGTGTATGCCCGCAAGTAAATAAATCTTGGGGTTGTATATGGTGACATATACATATTCTTTGATAATAAATTTGCTTTGAATTGCCTCCTTTTCGGTTTTTCCATTCCCATTCAGGTCCCAACTGCCTATCACCTCCCCTTGGTGCTCCTCCTCCTTCCCTTTTTCCCATGCTCTACTCTCCTTTCCTATCAGATTACTTCTTCAGCTCTTTGCTTTTTCCACCTGTCACCTCCCAGCTTCTTAGTTCATCTCCCCTCCCCTACCCACCTGACCTCACCTATCACCTTCTAGCTTGACCCCTTCCCCTCCCCCCACCTTCCTATTCTGACATCTTCCCCCTTCTTTCCAGTCCTGATGAAGGTCTCAGCCCAAAACATTGACTGTTTATTCATTTCCATAGTTGCTGCCTGATCTACTGATTTCTTCCAGCATTTTGTGTGTTTTAGGTTGTAATCGTTTAGGCCAGTTACCATGGTTCCTTTGGGCACTAGAATGATGGTGCCTGCCTTGAAGCCTGCAGGGACAGTGGACTTGTTGCAAAGAGATGTTAAAGAGGACTGTAGAGACCACTGTTAGCTTGGCTGCAGGATCCTTCAGCACCCGTATGGATATATTGTCTGGCCCTGCAGCTTTGTGTGGCTAGAATCAGCTTCACCTTAGCTGCAGCCAGACAGGATGCCTGTTCGTTGTGGGGTGAGGGGCTGCTTTCCTTGATGGCCTGGAAGAGCGCTGTTCTGTTTGGCTGTTTTCATGGTTCTTGATCTAGGGTTGAATGATAATTAAGTTTGAACATCACTCATTGTGTCAAATCATACACAGAAGGCGTTCAGTCTTTCAGGAAGGAAGGTCTCACTGTCATTGATGTGTAAGGTAAACATGTAATCTGTTATTGTTTGTATACCTTGCCACATGCACCGTGTGAAAAAGATCTCGACCTGATATGTCGACTGTTTATTCCTCTCTGTAGATGTTGCCTGAGCTGCTGAGTTCCTCCAACATTTTGTGTGTGCCACTATAGAAGTCTGCAGGTCAAGTGCAAAGGCGATGTGATTATTATGGTTGCTTACCTACTGGTCAGCATAGATGTGGTGGGCCATATGGCTTGTTTCCATGTTCTTTGGCTCTGGTTTGGAGCATACGTGAGCTCTAATGATGCAATGAGAGATGAATTGTTTCTGAAATCTGATATATAGGGGACATAGTCTCCAAAGATGTTATTTGATTAGAGCAGCATGTCTCCCTTGCCCCTCTAGGGTGATGTAATTACAATTCTGTTTACCATCCAGATATATTTAGCTTACCACATGTTTCACAGACTGCATCTTGTATTTTCTTACTCTATATCATTTCCAGACTGCCATATTAGCAGTGAAGACGTTGGACTGCATATTGAATCCAGATATTGGAGCTGTCCTTGCAGTCCTTACTGGATGCCATCACCTTTTTCTGATGTGGTCACCTTCTCTGTCAAAGATCAGGTTGCTAGTCTTTTCATTTCTGTCCCTGGCCTAACTCGCATCTTGGAATCAGTTCCGTAATTGGTCCGCTGCCATTGTTCTTTTTCTGCAGTGCTGACATTTTGACATATGGTGTCTTAGGTTATGCTTAATAGATTTTTAAATATCTAGAGATCTGGGGTAAATTTAGGAAAGCAAGGTTGAAGTGCAGGATTGAAGTTCAGAAGTCGAAAGTAAATATATTATCAAAGTATGTATATATCGCCACATACTATCTTGAGATGCATTTTCTTGCAGGCATTTACAGGAAAATAAGCACTTATATTTGTGAACTCTGGGCTTGGATGAAATGTCCAAGGTGGTTGGATAAGATGACTTTGCACCTTATTGTTTACCTTCAGTACACTTTCTCTGTAATTAATACTTTTTTCTGTATTCTGTTATTAGTCGTAGCGCAGTGTTTTTTACAATATTTTTTATAAAAATATTTAAGCAATTTCCCTTACATATCGGAGGCTGACCTGTTAGATACTATTACGAATATGAATCCTTTGATTAGGGGTTTTATTGGAAGAATTTATAATTTACTATTACAATGGGATAAACATCCTTTGTCTAAGATTAAACAAGATTGGGAAAAGGAACTTAATTTGACTTTTATGACGGAGGATTGGATGCGGATATTGAAGTTGGTTAGCTCTTCTTCAATTTGTGCTAGCTATTCATTGATTCAATTTAAAATTGTACATCGTTATCATTTGAAAAAGGAGAGGCTTTCTAAAATCTTTCCTAATGTTGATAGTCATTATGATAGATGTAAAACTGAGATAGCTACACTGACACATATGTTTTGGTCTTGTTCTGTATTGGAACAGTTCTGGAAGTCGGTTTTCTTAACAATTTCTAAAGCACTTAAAATTAATTTACAACCTAGTAAATTAACTGTGCTTTTCGGAATAGTTCCTCAAAATATTCATGGTATTTCTGTGTCTGACCAACATGTTATTGCATTTGTTACATTGATAGCTAGGAGGGTCATTTTGTTGAAGTGGAAGGATACATCAGCTCCCACTTTGTCACAATGGTTCTCTCAAGTAATGCTATGTCTTAGTTTGGAGAAAATTAGAAGTCGAACCTTTGAACCTTTATTTGATTTTGAGAAAAGATGGGGCTCATTTGCTCGTTATTATCATTTGAGTTAATTGATATAATTTTTCCACAATCTAATTGTAAATTTTTTATTATATTTTCTTTTCTTGCTGGCGGTTTGATGTTTATTTTTAGAAGCTTCTTGTATGACGCATGGCTCCGGGGTAGTACACCTAATGGGTTCTCTTTTTTTTCTCTCACTTTTCTGCTCAGTAGGTTTTTTTTTTGTTATCACAAAATTTTGTTTTCAATCTTTAAGATGATGGTTTTTTATGAGGCATTGTAAGTGTTGTTACTTCGATGTACTCATGTTATTTTTCCTATATATACAATAAAAAGATTTGAAAAGAAAGAAATTAGTAGCGCAGTGTTTAGCATAACACTATAACAGCATCAGCAGCCTGGGTTAAATTGCCACTGATCTCTGTACAGACAGTGGTGGGAATTTAAGCATACACATGGGTTCCAAAAACCAGTGGGTTAGTAGGGTAATTGTCACATAGGTGTAATTGGGTGGTGTGGGCTTGTTGGGCCTGATGAGCCTCTTGCCATTGCTGAAGCTCTCAATGCATGGTGTAATAAATTGATCTGTATGCAAGATAAGGTTTCGACTGAACCTTTAAAGCAATTTACAATTGAGGCTTGCACTTTGGCCAAGTGGCTGAAGTTCTGGCTTGTGGGCAGTGAGGAACTGTAAAGCTCTTGACGGTCATGATTAGATGTCCTCATTTTAACTGACATCAGATAGCTGAGTGAACCATATGTGCTTTCTGTGGTGTTCTTCAAAAGCCATGGAAATGGTGCTCGAAAACCCAGCATCTGACTTTTATTGCATTAATATTCATCAGTTACAATATGTGTTGAATGATAGAAGAAATCCTCTTTACACAGTCTGTCACAAGAAAGCAGCATCCATCATCAATACTTCCAGCATGCTCCCTTCTCACAATTACCATCAGAAGCCTTAGTGCCCATGTCACCAGGTATTACCCTAAATTCGTCAGGCTCCTGAACCAGTGTGGATAACTTCACTCACTTCAACGCTGGACTACAGACTCACTTTCAAGGACTCTTAATTACTCGCATTCTCTATCTTTTTTATTTATTTGCAGAATTTGTCTTTTGAAAATTAGTTATTTGTCAGTCTTTGTTTATGTATAGTTTTTGGTAAATTCTCTTGAATTTCTTTATTTTCCTGTAAATGGATGCAAGTAAGTGAGTCTCAAGGTAGTATATGATGACATATATGTACTTTGATAATAAATTTACTTTGAGTGTTTATTTAATACATGCACATTATTTCATGTTCCTGCTAATTTAAAGTAAACTTTATGAATTAGATAAAAATTGATATTTGGAATTAAGTATGTCTTATAAACAGTGCAAGAATGGGACTGTGATTTATTCTCTTTATCTTTCTCATCTTGTGGAACAGCACACTACATAAAGAAAATGATTTATATACTTAGCTGACTTGAAAACATCTGTGGGAGACTCATTAGATTAATACGCTAAGTGTGAAGCCTTCATAACCTTTGTGCCCTCGTAACAAACCCGTCATAACAAAGGGTGACGGTTTGCATCATTAACTCATCTGCTCTTTCCACTGATTCTGCAAAGATTCGGCTTCAGATTTCCTGCGTGGTCTGCCTTTCATCATGTGCAAATATCACAAAACTAGGAAAGTAAACTAGTACATATCATTAATATTTCTACCAAGCATATCGGACTATAATTTATTCCATCATTGTTAATTAGTGGCTCTCATAATATTTTCAGGGACACATCCTTAGACAATCTGTAAGGAGACCTGTTAACTCCTCCTTTATGGTTGCATGAGCACTATAAATCATACTCGTGAACATTTAATGGTGTTTTTAAAATGCTCTTTTTGATTTGAAATGACATGCACAAGGTCTCCTTGTAGCTACTAACTGATAGTCAAGTTAGATTCTGTTTTGGTTTGCTGGCTGCCATTTTATGCTACTTTACTGTGGAAGGTAAGGCTGGAATATTTTAGCCAATAAAAATAGACCTTGTGTTTGACTATTTGTTAGTCCTGGAGATACCTGGAGCATCCATCCCCGGGAGTGATTGTTATGGAGATATCTGCAAAATTAGCTCATCCAGATGACAGTGCAGGACTCAGAGGGCCAAATCAGAATCAGGTTTATTATTCCTGAAATGCTTTGTGAAATTTTGTAGCATCAGTACAGTGTAATGCATAAAACTTACTATGTTACGAAAAAATAAAATGCAGAAAAGAGGAATAGTGAGGTAGTATTCAGAAATCTGATGACAGAGAGAAAGAAGCTGCTCCCAAAACACTGAGTGTGGGTCTTCAATCTCATGTACTCCCTCCCTAATGGTAGTAGCGAGAAGAGGGCTTGTCCTGGGTGATGACGCTGCCTTGCGGCCATGCCCACCCATGGGAAAGGCTTTGGGAGTAAACCCCAAAGAAGAAATCCAGAGCCGGGGTCCCTAAGGCAGTTTGATGTTGTTTACAGCTTCACTCTGGCAACCTCTGCGACAACACTGGTGCCAAGCTGTATCGGCGCTTGCCCTTCCCTTGGACTTCGTCAGTGATGTGTAGAGGGGGAACCTGCTGCATGGGCAATAGCTGGTTCTTCAAATCTTCCCACCCAGGCTTGTGCCCTGGAGAGGACACAGTCCACCAGAGGCGCAAACCCATGATCCCCTGGGATCAATGGCTACCTACTACTATTGAAGATGTTCTCAATGGTGGGGAGGCTAGTGGCCTGTGATGGAGCTGATTGAGTCTACAACCATCTGCAGCATTTTCTGATCCAGTACATTGGTGCCTTCATGTCAGGTGGTGATGCAGCCAGTCAGAATGCTCTCCACTGTACATTTGTAGAAATTGTTCGAGTCTTTGATGACATAGTAGTAGGTATAGATCTAAGGCATATGCACCAGGAGGTTCAGCTTTCAGTGTCTGGTCGGTAGTATGTTAATCTCGACTGTATGTATGGGAAATAAAACAGAATAGGCCAAGGCTTCTGGTTCCTATAGATATTGCTGTCTTAAGTATGTGACTGTGTGGATACTAAGGACATCTGTGTAGATTTCTGCAGAGATCAGCCATGTTTTTAGAGGTAACAAAAAGCTTCGAAAGCTTCGAGTAGTGAATCCATGGTGAGGGTGGAAGCAAGAAGAGTGGGCATTAAATAGTATTGAAAAGACCCAAGGTGGTCTTTGAATGTCTTACTTCAAATATACAGCCTCATGGTGACACATGTAAGGTGCTTTTGTGAGAGGTTTATGTTCTGTACAAGCCACTTCATGATGCTTTTGTTATTCCACTACACAGTTGCTTATGCTCTGACTTCATTTTAATTTTCTTTCTTTAGTGCTCTCTGGTTGAGTCTCACCTCTCTGATGTGATCACTGTTAACACAGATGTGTCTGGCAATATAATCGGTGTTTCCATAGTAACTGTCCCTGGGTCCTGCAATGGAGCGGAGGTAGAAGATGTGGATTTAGAACTATTTAACACAACTGTACACCTCATGCAACCTGTTCCTGCGTCTGCGTGAGTATTCTTTTGTTTGTGTTGCTTCTTTATGCTTATTTTCCTTGTATTGATTCAAATTAATTGCTTGAAAAAGTGAATTCTTCAGTCGTCTGATGATTAACAGTTGATAATATGGAAGTTAAGAGTGATCAGGGTTAGTAAATTGAACTCGCTCACACAGATTAAATGTCATGGCGTGAGTTTGGAAAAAGTGCAAATCCTTTCTGGTGCAATTTTGATGTTCTTGGAAAAGAGAATTGATTGAGAGGCAGTGGGTAGTTAAGGGTACCACTGTAGTGTAGCAGTTAGCACAACCCTGTTACAGCATGGGGCGTTGAAGTTCAGAGCTCAATTCTGGTGTCTGCTTTAAGAAAGTTTGTATGATCTTCCTGTGAATGTGTGAATTTCCTTCCAGTGCTCCGGTTTCATCCCACAGTCCAAAAACATACCGGTTAGTAGATTAATTGGTCATTTTAAGTTGTCCCATGACTGGTTGCTGGGTAATGTGGCTCATTGGGTCAGAAAGGCCTGTTCAGGCTGTATCTAAATAAGTTGTCTGGCGGTTAAAAGTTGAAAATATGGAAGTTAAGAATGATCAGCAAGTTGAACTTTCTCACGCAGATAAAACGTTATAGGGTGAATCTGAAAAATATACAAATTGTTCCTGTTGCATTTTGGATATCCTTGGAAAAGAGAATTGTTTGAGAGGCTGTGAGTAGGTAAAAAGAAAGATTAGCTTCATTTGTCACATGTACACAGAAATGAACTGTAAAATGCATTGTTTGTGCCAACAACCAGCACGGTCCGAGGATTGTGCCTGGGGCAGCCCGCAAGTGTTGCCATGGTTCTGATGCTTACATAGCATGCCCACAACTCACTAACTTTAATCTGTACATCTTTTGAAGATGGGAGGAAACCAGAGTACCCAGAGGAAACCCAAGCACTCACTTACAGGCAGAGTATCCAGAGGAAACCCTTTGTGCTTACAGGCAGTTGGGGGAAATTCAGCCCCGATCTTGCAGCTAGTGCTATAAAGCGTTACGCTACCTGCTTTGCAACTGTGTCACCCATGCTAAGCGTCGATGAATTGGACTGAGGAATGCGTGTAAATGAGGTTGATACCCCCAAGTTTAAACTCCAGTCGGAATTTTTTCCCAAGTATTAGTCCTAGGGAGAATATAGAGAGAGCATAATGCCACAGCAGATAAGTTAATTTATACAGTTCCAGCAGCCTGGTTTCAGTTTTCACTTGGGCTGCTGTCTGGGGTTTACCCCATGAGTTTCCCGAGATGCTCAGATTTCCTTTCACACCCCAAGACATGCTGGTACATTAAATGTCTCTCCTAAGACCATTTAGATTGGAGAATTGGGGTAGTTAGGATCAGAACCAGATGTATTATCACTGATGTATAGAACATAGTAATCTGCAGCACTGTTCAGGCCCTTAGACCCACAATATAGTTCCATCTTTTAACCTACTCTAAACTAAACCTTCCTTCCTATATAGCCTTCCATTATTCTATCACCCATGTTCCTATCTACAAGTTTCTTAAATGCCCCTAATGTACCTGTCTCTACCATAACTCCTGGCAAGGTGTTCCTAACACTCATCACTCTCTGTGTAATAACTTTACCTCTGGCATCTTTCTTATACTTTTGTCCAGTCACCTTGTTGTGAAATTTGTTATTTTGCAGCAGTATTACAGCGTAAGATGTGAAAATTACTTGCAGTTACAAATATCAAAGGAATATCAAAGTAATGGTCACGGACCATTCAGAAATATGATGGTGGAGGGGAAGAAACTTCCTAAAATGTTGAGTGTGGGTCTTCAGTTAGCTTTATGTCCTACCAAATGGTGGTGATGAGACGAGGTCCTGTCTGAGATGGTGAAGGCCCTTAATGATAGTTGCTGCCTTCCTGAAGCATTGCCTTTGAATCCTCAACGGAGCTATCCTCAGTATTGGGGAGGGTTGTGTTGGTGATGGAACTGGTTGAGTTTATTACCCTCTGCAGCAACTTGTGATGCTGTGGATTGGAGGTTCCATACTAGGCGGTGATGCAACCAGTCACAATACTCTCCACCTTCGAAATTTGCAAGAGTCTGTGGCAACATACCAAATCTCCTCAAACTCCTAATGAAGTAGTACCTTTATAGAGAGAATAGAAATAAGTCCTTCGGCCCACCAAGTATTTACTAACTATATATAACCCATTTATGCTAATCCTATGTTAATCCCAGAGGGGATAAAGTGTCAGGAATAGTTGGTGGAATGGGACTGATAGGATTTCACTGGATTCAGTGCGCTGATTGATTGCTTCATTACAGGAAATATGAAACTTATTGATGTTGCCTGGTTTGGAGAACCTCAGCAACAAAGAAGATCGGGTAGTTAGATTGTTTCTTAGCTTTTGGTTTGGAGGAAGCTAAAGGAATATTTAATTGAGGTATATAACATTTATCAAGGGACTTGGAGTAGGTGGCAAGGGCACTTTCCTTAGCAAAACCATCTATAGACAAGGGACATAGATTTAAAATAATTACTTGAAGCAATACAGAGCTGAGCTGAAAAAGACAAAACCTTGGTCTGGTGTTTGGGTTTAAAGCTCAGGGTGATAGATACAGAAATCTTCATTGAATTTTAAAAACTATTTGACTATAAGACATAGTAATAGAATTAGGTGAATTGGCCCACTGAGTCTACTCCACCATAACTGATTGCATCATGACTGATTTACTTTCCCTCTCAATCTCATTCTCCTACTTTCTCCCTGTAACCTTTGACACCCTTACTAATCAAGAACCTATCAGCCTCTGCTTTAAATATACCCAAATGACTTGGCTCTGTGGCAATGAATTCCACAGATACACCACCCTCTAGCTAAGGAATTCCTCCTCATCCCTATTCTAAAGGGACATCCTTCTATTCCAAGACTGTGACCCCTGGTCCAAGACTCTCCCACTATTGGAAACATCCTCTCCAATTCCACTCTATTTCACCTTCCAATGTTTGGTAGATTTCAATGATTTCTGTCCTCCTCCTTCTAAACTTGCCAAGATGCAGGCCCAGAACCATCAAACACTCATTCACCACCCTCTAGCTAAAGAAATTCCTCCTCATCTCTATTCTAAAGGGATGTCCTTTTATTCTGAGGCTGTGCCTTCTAGTCCTAGACTCCCCTGACTATAGGAAACATCCTCTCAACATGCATTCTATCCAGGCTTTTCAATATTCAATGGTTTCAATGAGATCTCTCTCATTCTTCTAAATCATTTGGCTATGCTGTTGAATTGCTAAAGTCTACAAGTTGAAGGAGAATAACTCCCAGAATAACTCTCGTTAATTTGGGTGATCTCCAATCCAGCGCATCTTTTCTTAGATGAGGGGCCCAGAACTGCTCACGATACTCCCAAGTGCAGTCTGACCAATGTTTTATAAACCATCAGCATTACATCAGTGCTTTTATATTCGAGTCCCCTCAAAAGGAATGCTAACATTGCATCTACCTTCCTTACCACTGGACCAACTTGTAAGTTAACTTTTAGGGAATCTTGCACGAGGGCTGCTAAGCCCCTTGTACCTCTGATTTTTGAATTTTCTACGCTTTTGGTTCCTTCTACCCAAGTGCACAACCATACACTTCCTGACTCAATTCCAACTGCCACTTCTTCATCCATTCTCTCAATCTGTCTAAATCCATCTGCAGACCCCCTGCTTCCTCAACGCCACCTACCTCTCCACTTATCATCGTATTATCTGCAAACTTAGCCACAAAGCCATTAATTGTGTCATACAACACATTTAAATATAACGTGAATAGAAGCGGTCCACACACAGACTCCTGTGGAACACTGCTATTCGCCTGCAGCCAACCAGGAAAGGCCCACTTTGTTTCTACTCGTTGCCTTCTGCCAGTCAGTGAATCTTCTATCCATGCTGGTATCTTCCCTGTAATACCATGGGCTCTTGTTAAGCAGCCTCGTGTGCGGCACCTTGTCAAAGGCCTTCTGAAAATTCAATTAAACAACATCCACTGACTTCCCTTTGTCTATCCTGCCTGTTATTTCCTCAAAGAATTCTATCAGATCTCTCAGGCAAGAATTCCCTTAAGAAATTCATACTAACTTAGGCCTGTTTTATCATGTGCTTCCAAGTACTGTGAAACCTCATCCTTAAAAATGGACTACAAAATCTTCCCAACCACTGAGGTCAGGCTGACTGGCCTATATTTTCCTTTCTTCTGCTTCCCTCCATTCTTAAAGAGTGGAGTGACATTTCCAATTTTCCCTGCTTTTAAAGCACCTCCTCCTTAATGATAGCAACTGCATTCTTTTGCACTCTGACACTCTAGAACATCTGGCATACTGCTAGTGTCTTCCAAAGCGAAGACTGATGCAAAATACTTATTAAGTTTGACAACCATTTCTTTGTTTGCATTACTATCTCTCCAACATCGTTTCCCAGCTGTCCAATATCTACTCGCACCTCTCTTACACTTTATATAGTATATCTGAAAAAACTTCTTGTATCCTCTTTTGTATTATTGGCTAGCTTACCTTCGTATTTCATCTTTCCCGCTTATGGCTTATTTAGTTGCCTTCTGTTGGTTCTTTAGAGCTTTCCAATCCTCTAACTTCCCACTAATTTTTGTAAATTATATGTCCTCTCTTTTGCTTTTATGCTGTCTTGTCTTTGACTTCCCTTGTCAACCATGGTTGTCTCATCCTCCCTTTTGAATACTTCTTCATTTTTGGGCTGTATCTATCCTGTGCCTTCCGAATTGCTCCCAGAAACTCCAGCCATTGCTGCTCTGCCATCATCCCTGCCAGTGTCTCCTTCCCATCAACTTTGACCAGCTCCTCTCTCATACTTCTGTAATTCCCTTTACTCCACTGTAATACTGATACATCTGACTTTAACTTCTCCTTTTCAATCTACACGGTAAATGCTATCATATTATGATCACTGTCTCCTAAAGGTTCCTTTATCTTAAGTTCCCAAATAAAATGTGTTTCTGTACATGGCACCCAATCCAGAATTGCCGTTTCCCTACTGGGCTCAACCACACGCTGCTCTAATAAGCCATTTCATAGGCATTCTATACAGTCCTTCCCCTGGGATCAAGCACCAACTGATTTTCCCAATCTAGTGCATATTAAAGTCCCTCATGACTGTTGCCCTTTTCACATACCTTTTCCATCTCCTGTTTTAATTTGTACCTCACATCCTGGCTACTGTTTGGAGGCCTGAATATTATTCCATCGGTGTCTTTTTACCCTGGCAGTTTCTTAACTCTGCCCACAAGAATTCTATATCTTTCAATCCTCCTTCACCTCTTCTAAGGATTTAATTTCTTTTTTTAACCAACAGAGCCACCCCTCTGCTTACCTGCCTGATCTTTTGACACCATGACAATGTTCTTTTGTTAGCCACATTTTCAATTGATCATCGTTCATAGTCTTTAAATTATTAAAGATTTCAGGTTAGTTTTGTTTGTCACATGTATGTTCAAAACATGCAGTGAAATCATATCAGTGAGGATGAGCTGGGGGCTACCTGCAAGTACCCTCTCGCTTCCAGTGCCAACGTGGCATGCCCACAACTGACTAATCCTTAACCATACTTCTTTGGAATCTGGGACCAAACCAGAGCACCCGGAGAAGACCCACATAAGGGCAGAGAGAGCATACAAACTCCTTACAGACAGCAATGGGAACTGAACCCCAGTCTTACAGTTGGCATAAAGTGTCACACTACCCACTACGCTACTGTGCCATATTAGAATGGATCAGATTGTTTTACTGCCAAGCTTGGAAGAGGCTAAACAGCATCCACACCAGGACTCAAAAACAGTTACTTTCCCCAAGCTGAGCAACATCTCTACCTATTATCCCACCCATTACACCCCTCTCCTCCACGTCATACAAATCACCTAGTGTCATCCTATGTACGTACAATCAGACAGTGTGTATATATAGTTACTTGTACACTGTGTTTTCTAGGATTCCTTTTTACATTTATTGTGCTTTAGTTTTGTTTCTTAATCCTGTATGCTTATGTTTCTTTGTGCACTGAAGAATTACAATAAGCAGTCTTAAATCTTGAATCTTCTGTTGCAGGCCAGAGACTGCAGCGTTTATTGAGCGGCTGGAGCATGAACAAGCTCAGAAAGCCAAAAACCCGCAGGAACAGAAGTCATTCATCGCCAAATACGTAAGTTGTTCCTTCAGAGAAAACAGATAAACTGGTGTATATGTGTGTGCGTGTGTGTGTATATATAGAGTGTGGTGAAATGAAATGTATTAATTTTGCAGAATTATTGTACCTTTCCTCAAACAAAATTCTAGCGTGATATTACAAATTAATATCCTATACAGAACCACATATTCATGCTTGATATCTATTATCTAACAAGGTTAGAGTGTGATACCATTCATATATGCACAGATCAAGCAATTGGTCTATGAACTGGTGGTGAAATAAAGGCCAGTATCTTTTTTCTTCCTAAATATACCCCATAGACCCTTAGTCCTTTATTGAAGCACACTACAATCACATATTTAAACAAAAAAGGTAACATTTCTCTTGGTCCCATGATTGATTGTATAACTTTATAGTGTATCATATATAGTACAAAGTTCCTGATTGCTGAGGTTTGATGGGGCTTTGGATTTTGGCTGTTGACTTGCAAGGTCTTGGTTGTGGTTCTACTCATGGTCACGTAGTTACAAAGGTTGAATACTTGTACAATGTACGTGAGGAATAAATATTCTAAAAATTTTGTTGGGTTGTTGCATTCTATCTGTTCCCTCTGCCTAACCAAGAGCAGCATGGTAGCACAGTGGTTAGCGCAACGCTTTGTAGCGCCAGCAATCACTGATCAGGGTTCAATTCCTGCCGTCTTGTCTGTAAGGGGTT
Source organism: Mobula birostris (assembly GCF_030028105.1). Lineage (NCBI taxonomy): Eukaryota > Metazoa > Chordata > Chondrichthyes > Myliobatiformes > Myliobatidae > Mobula > Mobula birostris. The sequence goes on from NC_092380.1 coordinate 23,070,907, forward strand.
TGTGCGTTCTCCCTGTGACTGTGTGGGCTTCTGAGTGTTCCGCTTTCCTCCTTCATTCTAAAAGAAGACCTGTGGTTAGAGTTAGTGAGTTGGTGCTACAAGTGTGATGATACTTGCAGGCCACCCCCCCAGCACTATCCTTGGACTGTGTTGGTTGTTGACTCAAACAATGCATTTCACTGTATGTTTCAATGTGCATGTGACAAATAAAACCAATCTTCATCTTTATAACCAAGGGCAATTGACACACATCAGTTAGAAACTGAGAGAAATGAGGGAAATAGCAAAGGAAAGGGGGGGGGGGAAATAAATACATTCCTATAACTTGTGAAGGCTGCTGCAATACTTCTGATGACTGAGGCATCTCTTAAGGTGTTATTGTCATTTGGGATAAGATAACTAATTGCATTCTTTGATACTAAGCAAAGTGTAACTATTTAGACTAATAGGCAGATAAAATTGAAGATAACTGGAAAAGGAAGAAAGTAAATTATGAATAAAAATAGGAAGGCCAGTCCAACAATCTGAATGGAGTCAACATGAGTGGGAGAGAATTTTGAAAACTGAATAGCTTTTTTTTTTAATGAGTCCTCTCTTCAGGACTTAGCGCTGATTGTGGTGAAAATCACCCTAAGCAAGTTCTTTGGTAATGTAGTCAGATGTAGATAGATAGGCCCATCTTCTATCATTGCTGCTGGAAACCTCTTTTGACTCTCAGGATGTTGGCATTAATCCAGGTGGCTGAAACTAGAAGCTTGATGGAAATCTGTCTCCACCTGGAGTCCTTCTCTTAGCTGCTTTTAGCAATTGGACCTATTCCTGGATTGGTGCTCTTGTTGAAGTGACCACAACCCCATTTGGATAATAATATCTGAAATTAATGAAGAGTTATTAGCAGCACTTAAAGTTTTAAGTACTGGGTTTGCTTTTTTATATTAATTGTAGATTCTTGATCCTTGATTTTCTATTTGCCTTGTTTCAGAACTCAGATTCAGATTTATTTATCACATGTACGTTGTGGTTAGCGTAATACTATTAGAGCAGCAGTGACCTGGATTCAATTCCTGCTGCTGTCTGTCAGGAGTGTGTATGTTCTCCCTGTGACTGCTTGGGTTTCCTCCAGGTGCTCCAGTTTCTTCTGACATTCCAAAGGCATATGAGTTAGTAGGTTAATTGGTCACATATATGATTGGGTGTCGTGGGTTCATACAGGGTCTGTTACTGTGCTATATCCCTAAATAAAAAAATAAAATAAACTCGAAGCATACAGTAAAATGTTCCACACATAAAATGATGGAGGAACTCAGCAGGCCAGGCAGCATCTATGGAAAAGAGTACAGTCAATGTTTCGGGCCGAGACCTTTCAGCCCAAAACATCGACTGTACTCTTTTCCATAGATCCTGCCTGGCCTACTGAATTCCTACAGCATTTTGTGTGTGTTGCTTGGATTTCCAGCATCTGCAGACTTTCTCTTGTTTGTAAAGTGTTCCACTTTGATACTGATTCTTCAATGCTGGAGTGGTTCTGTGCATTTCAGCATTTCTCTAATGCATTGTCCAAGTAGTCATTCTTCAAGTATAATTTTTCATGATCCTTGTTAATTAAAAATATATTTTGAATGGTGGGAGAGGTTGATGGGGAAGAAGGTGGGAGAAAACAGGTTTGCAAGGTTTTTGTAGCGGTTAGCATAATGCTTTACAGTACCAGCTGTAAGATCAGGGTTCAGTTTCTGCTGCTGTCTGTAAAGAGTTATGGGCATTCTCCCTGTGACTGTGTGGGTTTCCTCCCACATTCCAAAGATGTTAGGGTTGTGGGCCAACGATGCTAGTGGTGGAAATGTGATGACGTTGCAGGCTGCTCCCAGCACAACCGTCGCTGATTTGATGTGACATGGATGATGCATTTCACTTTATATTTTTATGTATATGTGACAAATAAAACTGATCTTTGAAAAATTTTTTAAATTATGAATTGATGATTATGATTATTGGAATGAGAACAAGCATACTGGAAGCATCACTGTTGAACCTGATTCTGAATCCCCTCTGCTTTCCACCCACCAGCATATGTTATCAATTGTCACTAGATAACCATGGATCTGTGAGCACTGCATGTTAGCCCTTAATCAAGGGACAGCTTTGTCCAAATGGAAATCTAAAAGCAGGACCTGCTGATCAGGCAGCATCTGCAGGGAGAGAATTATTAATAGAGTCACAGAGTGGTACAACATGAGAGAGGCCCTTTGACCCAGTAATCCATATCTAGTTGTCTACCCAGCTTGTCCCATTTTCCTTAGTTTGGCCCATATTCCTCAGGCTCCTCTCCTCAATGTACCTATCCAATTGCTTCTACAGTAATACTTCTGTATCCATCTCAACCACTCCATCTGGCAGCTTAATCCAGGCTCTCACCATCTTTTGTGTGGAAAATTGCTCCTCGGGTCCCTTTTAATTTTTTTCTTTCTCACCCTAAACACATATCCCTCGTTTTGGAATAATGCTTAAGAACAGTTCTATTGAAGGGTCTTCAACATGAAACATTAATGCTGTTTCTCTCTACACAGATGCTGCCTGACTGTTAAACATTTTCAGTATTTCCTGTTTTTTATTTTAGATTTCCAGCATCTAGTACTTTTTTAGTTCCATACGTCTAATTGTACAATAATCCAAGTAATAATTGTACAAAGTGCCAAGTGCATTGATTGCTAATGAGTTTGGCACATTCTTAACCAAGCTTGTGATCTTCTGAACACTGAGATTTAATAAGCTTAACATTTGTCCTCTATCAAGTCCAGTGGCACAATGTTAATGTATATATTGTATTAATTCTGATTTGAGGAATTGGTGATCTCATCTGGTTAGTGCGAGGGCATTATTGTCATATTACTTAGGAGGTGCTGTAAGGGGAAATCCTTTTTTTCACAGAGCACAAACACCAGGGAAAATTGTAAAGTATGGAAAACTAAAAATACAAAAACTGAAATGTTAGCAGTTCAAAAGTATTCATTTCCCCCTTGCTAAATACGTAGCTGAACTACCTCTCTTAGCTGTTACAGCCAGTAGTCTTATTGGATAAGTCTTATTAACTTTGCTCAGCGTGATGGAGCACAATTTGTCCATTCCTCCTTGCAAAATTACTCGAGTTTTGCCAGGTTGGTTGGGGAGCTGCGGTGGACAGCAATCTTTGATCAGGTTAAGGTCAGGACTCTGACTAGGCCACTCAAGGACATCAGTTTCTTCATTTGAAGCCACTCCATGGTTGCTCTGGGAGTGTGCTTTGAGTCGTTGTCCTGCTGAAAGAACTTCTTTCTCTCCAGTTTAAGCTTTCTGGCAGAAGCTGGCAAGTTTTTATCTAGGATCTCTCTGTATTTAGCAGTATTTATCTTTCCATCAGTCCTGACCAGTTGTCAACCCCTGCTGCTAAAAGCATCCCCATAGCATTATGCTACCTCTACCATACCTTGTAGTAGAGATGGTGTTACCTGGCTAATGCGCAGTATTAGATTTACGCCGCATGTACCGCTTAGTGTTGAGGCCAAAAAGTTCCACTTTTGTTTAATCCGACCACAAGACCTTCTTCCACATCTTTATGGTATTTTCTAAGTGACGCTCTGCAAAGTCTTTACGGGCAAGGAAATACTTTTTTTTTAGCCAGGACTTCTTCCTTGCCACTCTTCCATAAATACCTGTTTTTGTGCAAGGCTTTAGAGATTGTGGAGCCATAAACTTCATTTCCTGTTGCAACCACTGATGTCTGCAGCTTACTCAGAGTAATTGTTGGTGTCACAGTAGCCTCTTCTTCAGTGACTGAAGTTTAGAGGGGCAGCCTGTGTGGCTGTGATTTCATATTTTTTCCACTTTTTCAGGAAGGACTGCACTGAGCTCTGAAGTATGTTCTGTGACTTTGAGATGGTCTTATAATCTTCCCTAGATTTGTGCTTATATATTATCATTTCCCTGACTTGTCTGGAATGCTCTTTTGTCTTTATTTGATTTGGTCTGTTGAAAATCTACCATACTGTTGGACCTCACAGGCAGAGGGGGTATTTATTCTTATCAATTCATTGAAAACAGATGATCCTCCAATTTCCTACATCAAAAATTGGGTGAGTTGGTAAGGTAATACCATATATTGCACCTAAGGAAAATTAACATAGTAATTACAAAGAGGGTGCACACTTTTTGAGCCTCTCAATTTTGGTTTTTAATTTTTAGTAAATTGTTGGCAGGTTTTGGAATTTTTCTTTTGATTTGGTATGGACAATATTTTGTCCATTAGCTCAAAATCCCCTAAATTTTCAAAAAATGAGACAGTAAAATATGAAAATAGTTCTGTGGGCTGAAAACTTTTTCAAGGCACTGTATAACAGGGACTTTTAAGAGACTTAGATAGGCATATAGATGAAAAGAAAATAGAGGGTGATATGGGAGGGAAGGTTAGATAGACCTTGGAGTAGGTTAGAAGATCGGCACAGCATTGTTGGCTGAAGGGTCTGTACAGTTCTGTGGCTCTGATAGTGTTAGGAGCTAGATATTTGCCAATTAGAGTGCAGGGTAAAAAAGAAAAGTTTTGCTCTTACAAAGTGGATTAGTGACTTGCAATTGCTATAGATGCAAGCAGCTGACCAGAACTATAGCAAACCAGCATCGCCGAGCTATGACAGTGAGCCCTGGAAAGTTGGGCAGAACTGGTTAAAGTACATCCAAAGTTCAAAGTACATTTATTATCGAAGTATGTATGCTGTATAGAACCTTGAGATCCGTCTTGCAGGAGGAAAAAAGGAGGGAAAAAAAAACCCCACACATCAAGACCATCAAACACCCTATGTGTGGGGGAAAAATAACAAGCATGTAAACAAATAACATTAACTGCAGAGTCCCTGAAAGTGAGTCCACAGCCATGGAGGCGCTAAGGCAAGTTGAGCCGGACCAGGAGCCCAAAGTCTGCAGGCCACAGTCGCAGAATCAGTTCAGCTTTGTGCTGATGAGTGCAGGCCACAGCTGCAGAGTCAGTTCAGCGCTGAAGCGCCTTGATCAAATCACCCAAATGGTAAAAAATCAGTAAACAAAAACACAGGGAACATGATCTGCAAAGTCCCTGAAAGTGAGTCCACGGCAGTGGAGCATATTCAGCGCTGATGCACGTGAAACCCGTCCAGTACAAGTCCAAGACTCCTGCCCCTTCTGCCTGCTGGCAGCAGTGAGAAGAGACTTGTCGAGCACAGCAGACGTCGCTGAACACCTGTTCAGTTTCAGCTCTTGTCCTTTACGATTTTACTCATGTTCGGTGCTTTAATCGGTACAGAATAATTGAGCCAACCACGGGTTTGTGTTCCGCCATTAGGAATTGACACAGCGCACGCTCCCAGTGATGGCTGTAGCTATGCTCTGCTCTCATCCATGCCAAATCTCCCAGGAAAATGCAGAAGTGCTAAGTTATTTAGTTGGCTCATAAATACTTCCTTTGCATCAGTATCTACTCAGCAGAATGACACAGAGTCTATAGAAGTGAGGCAAAACAGCAGCAAGGTCATGGACCTATATAGACTTACAAAGGAGGAGGTGTTTACTGTCTTGAGGACAATTAGGGTGGATAGGTCCCAGGGCCTGACAAGGTGTTCCCTTGGAGCCTGTGGGAGGCAAGTACAGAAATTGCAAGGACCCTAGCAGAGATATTTAAATCATCCTTTGCGACAGGTGAGGTACCACAGGATTGGAGGATAACTTATGATGTTCTGCTGCTTAAAAAAGACACTAAGAATAAACCAAGAAGCTATAGGCCAGGAAGCCTGACGCGAGTAGTGGAGAAAGTTATTGAAAGGTATTCTAAGAGACTGGGTATATGAGTGTTCGGATAGACATGGACTGATTAGGGATAGTCAGCTTGGCTTTGTGTGTGGAAGATCATTGCCAACCAATCTTAGTTTTTCATGGAACTTGCCAGGAAAGTTGATGAAGGCAAGGCAGTGGATGTTGTCTACATGGACTTCAGTAAGGCATTTGATATGGTCCCGCATGGGAGGTTGGTGAAAAAGGTTCAGTTGCTCAGCATTCAAGATGAGGTAGTAAATTGGATTAGTCATTGTCTTCGTGGGAGAAGCCAGTGGGTGGTAGTAAATGAATGCCTCTGACTGGAAGCCTGTGATTAATAGAGTGTTGCAGGGTTTGGTGCTGGGTCCGTTGTTGTTTGTCATCTGTATCAATGATCTGGATGATAATGTGGTTAACTGATTCAGCAAATTTGCAGATGACAGCAAGATTGGGAGTGTAGTGGGCAGTGTGGAAGACTATCAGAGCTTGCAATGGAATCTGCACCAGCTGGAAAAATAGGCTGAAAAATGGCAGATGGAATTTAATCAGACAAATGTGAGGTGTTGCACTTCAGTAGGACCAACACAATAGGTCTTACACAGTGAATGTAGGACACTGAGGAGTGCGGTTGAACAAAGGGATCTGGGAATACAAGTCCATAATTCATTGAAAGTGGTGGCACAGGTAGATGAGGTTGTTAAGAAAAGCTTTTGGTACATTGGGCTTCATAAATTAAGGTGTTGAGTACAGAAGATAGGATGTTATGTTGAAATTGTATAAGATGATTAGGCCTAATTTGGAGTATTGTGTGCAGTTTTGGTCACCTACCTGCAGGAAAGATGTAAATAAGTTTGAAAGAGTGCAGAGAAAATTTTCAAGGATGTTGCTGGGACTGAAGGACCTGAGTTATAAGAAAAGACTGAATAAGTTGGGACTTTATTCCTTGGAATGCAGAAGATTGAGGGGAGATTTGATAGAATTGCGGGGTATAGATAGGGAAATGCAAGTAGGCTTTTTCCATTGAGGTTGGGTGAGACTAGAACTAGAGGTCATAGGTTAAGGGTGAAAGGTGAAAAGCTTAAGGGGAACACGATGGGGGAACCCTCAGTCAGAAAACCATGGGAATGTGGAGTGAGCTGCTGGCGCAAGTGGTGCATGCAAGCTTGATTTCAACGTTTAAGAGAAGTTTGGATAGGTACCTGGATGATGGGAGTGTGGAGGGCTTAGGTCAGAATCAGGTTTATTACCACCGGCATGTGATGTGAAATTTGTTAACAGTGGCAGCAGTTTCATGCAATATATAATCTAGCAGAGAGAGAAAAAAATAATAACAATAATAAATAAAATAAAACATAATAAACAAATAAATCAATTATGTATATTGAATAGATTTTAAAATGTGCAAAAACAGAAATACTGTACATTTAAAAAAAGTGAGGTAGTGTCCAAAGCTTCAATGTCCATTTAGGAATCGGATGGCAGAGGGGAAGAAGCTGTTCCTGAATCACTGAGTGTGTGCCTTCGGGCTTCTGTATCTCCTACCTGATGGTAACAGTGAGAAAAGGTCAGGGTGCAGGTCAATGAGAGTAGGCTGTTTTAAGTATTTTGGCACAGACTAGATGGGCCAAAGGGCCTGTTTCTGTGTTGTACTTTTCTATGACTCTATGACTGTAAAAAGGAAATTAGTGTTTTGAGAATGCTGTCAAAGTGAGATTGTCTTTGAGGCCAGTAATGGGACGAGGTCTGAATCAATGTAGATTATGAATGAAATACCTGCATGAGTTATCTTACATGGTCTCCATTGGCTTGCATAAGTTTTCCTAAAGGTAGTTGGGATTGAATTGAATGTGGGTATTGTGTCTCTTTAAATGTTGCTTAATACCTAGGTGAAAGGTGTGTGTTTAACAAACAGTTGTCTGATTCCTGGCATGGGTAAGCATGCATATATCACAGCCATTTTCTTTCCCATTCACTAAAGCAGGGGAATACCTTTATATAGTTTCTGCCTCATATTATCAGCAGGATATTCCAATCTCCGTACTCCGTGAGTGCATGCTTACCCACAGGAATAATTTGGTTCTGGCCAGGAGCGGGGACCCTGGTCAGTAATATGCCCCATTTGTAGCCTTAAGTATTGACTGTCACTCAGCATGGATCTTCATGGTTTATAAATTTTACTTATTTGCCAAACTTGGCAAGAGGGGAAACAGAATCCTGATGTTATAGTGAGGAATTCCAAGGAAGTTGTATGAACACAATCCTTCAACACAAATAAACAAATTCACGGCACAATGTCCTTAAAGAGTTGTCAGCAGGGAAAGCTCATTGATTTCGCTGTACTCTGAGTTGAGAATTGTTTCAAACTGCTGACTACTACAGTGAAAGTGACCTGACCTGCTCACCAGAAACTAACGTATTCACTGGGTGGTGGGATTAAATGGAGCACAAACAGCAGCTGAGAATATGTTCCAAGCTGTAATACACTTAAGAGTAGATTTAAGTGTTAAAGCACAGTGGTGAAGTTCATTAAGTTTTAGGAATCGTTTTCTCCTGAGACTGTTGTAGTTCTGATCATATTGTCATGCTTTATTTATTTTTATAACATTCAGTTTTAATCTCTAGGCTTTTGGAGTTTTTGTATTGGAGGCTTTCTTCAGTCATCTTTCTGATTAAATATTAGATGGTGAGGGACTGATTTTTGCTTGTCCATTTACTTCTGAAGGTGTCTGTTCGTGCTGTGTTACTGATACCCCATTTGTGCATTTGCTCCTGCTAAGTGAGTATTGGCTCTACATCCAAGCATGCTGTTCCAGTGCTGGTTGACATGTTAATGGTTTGGACTGGGGTACTCTGGCTCTATCTTCCCACCCAAGAGTGATGAGATTATTTAACACTTAATTGCTCTGTCCGTGCTAAGAAACAGCATAGACTGAGATTGGCACCCTATCCTGGTTGTCAAAGTGACTTCTTCCACCTGAATACTGACTGTTATCTTTTCCTGGATATTCTGGACTATTTGGACCCAGAAACCTTGCTTTGATTCCTTGGAGAATGGTCCAGACTCTTTGAGCTGGGAGAAAAACATTTTTTTTCCATGAGGGAAAAGATTGGTTCTGTAGAGACTTTTTAATGCTAAGGTATATCTGAGGGGGTGCTCTCAACGTTTCAACCAAAGTTTAATGGAAACCTCTGAGCTTTTTGTTTACTTAGATGTTGGAAGAAGCTGAAATTTGTTAACGGCAAACACGAGGAATTCTGCGGATGCTGGAAATTCAAGCAACACATGTCAAAGTTGCTGGTGAACGCAACAGGCCAGGCAGCATCTCTAGGAAGAGGTACAGTCGATGTTTCAGCCCTCCTGACGAAGGGCCTCGGCCTGAAACGTCGACTGTACCTCTTCCTAGAGATGCTGCCTGGCCTGCTGCGTTCACCAGCAACTTTGATGTGTGTTGCCTGAAATTTGTTAACCAGTAGGAAAGTGTCTAGGAACCTTGCCCTGATCACCCTGGTCAACAGTTATTCCTTTTCTTGGACTGCTAATATAAAAATTATTGTTATTTGATTATACATTGCAGAAAGATCACATTTACTAAATCTGATGTATTCTGTCCTGATGAAGGGTCTTATGATAGTAAGGGTGTCAAAGGTTACAGGGGGAAGGCAGAAGAATGGGGTTGAGAGGGAAAATAAATCAGCCATGATAGAATGGTGGAGTAGACTTGATAGGTCAAATGGCCTAATTCTGTTCCTACTCTTATGGTTTCGACCTGAAACGTTGACTGTTTGTTCCCTTCCATGGATGCTGCCTGTCCTGCTGAGTTCCATCAGCATTTTGTGTGTGTTGCTCTGGATTTCCAACATCTGCAGAACCTGCAGAGTTTAACATTTGCTATATTTTTTACTTCCCTCCTCCAATCCCAGTGCAGGGAGTAAAACATTGTAGGCAGTTCGCTACTACTACATACCGATAAGTGTGAGTGGAATACAACATCCTCACTAGTAAAGTTGCTGTAGGCTCATCTCTCTCTGGCAGGAGCCCTCCTCTGGCACTACCAACGCCTTCAGCCCTGCGCGTGGGCTGGACTTCATTTCTCGATTTGCCTTTTGTTTAAAATTAAATTTTATTGAGATATCTTTTACCACAATGTATTCTACTGAGCCTCAAGTAGGTAATTTAGAAACAGACACTTTTCTTTCTCAACTCATGGAAGCCGGTGTGATGTAATTTTTTGAGATCTTTGAGTTGATCCCCAAATAGAGACTGTATTTTTGTGTTTTGTCTTTGTAGATATCCCATTCCTTCAAAATTCTGAATCTTCAATCATTAGGATTAGGATAGACCAGTCAAAGAATTGGTATTATCAATCCACAGATTCCAAGTTAACTCCAGAAATAATATAAGAACCATATAAGCATCTCAGAATCAGAATCAGGCTTATTATCACTGACATATGTTGTGAAATTTGCTGTTTTGCGGCAGCAGTACAGTGCAATATACAAAATATTACTATAAGTCACAATAAGAAATATATATAAAAATTTAAGTAGTACAAAAATAGAGCATAAAGTGAGGTGGTGTTCATGGGTACAGGACTCATTCAGAAATCTGATGGCAGAAGGGAAGAAGCTATTCCCAAAGATTTGTGTGTGTCTTCAGGCTCCGAAACCACCACCTTGATGCAGAGTTCTGTGCAAAAGTCTTGGGTATATACGATGCCTAAGACTTTTGCACAGTACTGTAGTAATTTTATATATTGCACTGTACTGCCGCCGCAATAAAGAAACACATTTCATGACATGTGAGTGATGATAAACCTGATTCTGATATGGGTCTCTATTGAGGACTGAGAGTGAGAAGGGAACAGGGAGAGTGGAATCGTGGTTGGGAAAAGGGGAAGGGAGAGGGGAGGGAGTGGGAAGCAGCTGGGAGACATTCTGTAATGATCAATAAACCAGTTGTTTGGAATCAAAAGACCTTTTCTGGTGTCTCAGGGCTGGGTGTGTCTGTACCTGCACCCCCCCGACACTCTCCACCCCTGGCACTCCTTCTCTACTGTCTGTCCCATGCCCCTCCAGAGGCACTCCACCCTTGTCATTCCCAACAGTCTTTGTTTCTGCCATATATACAAACTCGCTGTCTGCTCCACGTTGACAAAACAGTACTGTGCAAAAGTCTTAGGCACCTTATGTGCCTAAGACTTTTGCACAGTACTGTAAGCATTAAAAAGAGAGCATGTCATAGAAGGCGAGAGTTGTTTAATGATGGATGCCTCCTTCTTGAGGTATCACTTCTTGAACATATCCTCAATGGAGGCGAGTCTAGTGCCCATGAATGTGCTGACTGGGTCTATAACCCTGTGCAGCTTTTTCTAAGCCCATGTATTATGGGAACAAATGGCCCAGTGCTTTGAAATGCACTGCTGCAAGTGGCAGCAATTGAAATAATAACCTCTTAGCAGCAGTCTGTAACATGTTCTAACACTTCCTGTCAGTTTTGTTTAATTTTTATGTCCCTGCTTTGTTTATTTGACTCCACTTGGTTCTACCAAATTTATTCCTGTACATTACCAAATTTCAGAAGCAACAAACAACCTTCTGGAGGAACTAGGGAGGATCGAGGAGCATTAGTGGTGAGGAAGGAATTGTCAATGTTCAAAGTACATTTTATTAATAAAGTACAAATATGTCACCATGTATAGCCCTGAGATTCATTTCTTGTGGGTATACTCAACAAATCTATAGAATAATAACTATAACAGAATCGATGAAAGACCATCCAACCAGGGCGTTCAACTAGAGTGCAGAAGACAACAAACTGTGCAAATGCAAAATGAGAAAAGCAATAATGTAATTAAATAAACAATAAATATTGAGAACATAAGATGAAGAGTCCTTGAAAAGTGAGTCCATTAGTTGTGGGAACATTTCAAAGATGGGGTAAGTGAAGTTATCCCCTTTGGTTCAAGAGCCTGATGGTTGAGGGGTAATAACTATTCCTGAACCTGGTGGTGTGAGTCCTGAGGCTTCTGTACCTTCTGATGGCAACGGCCCGAAGAGACCACATCCAGGGTGGTGGGCGTCCCTGATGATGTTTGCTGCTTTCTTGCCGCAGTGTTTCATGCAGATGTGCTCAGTGGTTGGGAGGACTTTACCCATCATATATGGGGCCATATCCACTACTTTTTGTAGGATTATCCATTTAAACTCATTGGTGTTTCATACCACGCTATGATGCAGCCAGTCATTATAACCTCCACTACACATCTATAAAGTTTGTCAAAGTTTTACATGTCACGCCAAATCGCTTCAAACTCTTAAGGAAGTAGAGATGCTGCCGTGCTTCCTTCATAATTGCGCTTACATGCTGGGTCTGGTACAGATCCTATGAAATAATAACACCTAGGAATTTAAAGTTGCTAATCCTCTCCACTTCTGATCCTCCAGTGAGGACTGGCTCATGGACTTCTGGTTTTGCTCAGAATGCCTTGGGTTTGTCTCTGACTGCCTGTAATTTTAAGTGGGAAAGTAACATTTTGAAATGATTCACTAATTGGAAAAGAGGGATAGCCATAAAAGTAAACTTTGCCAAATATTTTGGAAGGTCTGAATAATATGGAAAGAAAGTGGATAGTTAATAAGCACAAGAATTTTGCAGAAGCTGGAAATCCAGAGCAACACATGTAAAGTGCTGGAGGAACTCAGCAGGTCAGGCAGCATCTATGGAAATGAATGGATGGTTGATATTCACTTTCATATGGAACTACAGCATAAAAGTTACAACTGGTGATGCTACGTGAATATTTCAGATGTTCCCTTCTGAATTCCTGTCTTGCTACTTTGAGTAGGATGTTAATCTTGTTGAGGATGAAATTGTAGCTATCATATCTGGTTTTGGGGGTTGAGCTTGGCTATATTACCATCTTAGTGCCGTGATGACACGTTATCAATAGATGTCTAACTTGTGTGATCGAATCTCATGACTTGCAAAGTGATAATGGAATTTATTTCACTACCTGAACAAGAGAGCTTTTGCAGTTTGTGCATATTGTGCAGTGCCCTGTAGTGCTGCAGAGATGCTTCTTAAAACAGCATCTAGGAAAGAACAGTTAGTAACTTACTACTCTGTGGGATAGAGAATCTACCTGAATACAGTTTGATGAATTCAGTGGCAATACATGTAGGTTGAACTGTGCATCCCAGTAAGTCAGTCTGCTGACAGCAGTTACCTAGGTCCATCCATGTGTGCAAGGTACCTGATAGTACATTTTTAACAACTCAAAGAAAGAAATTATTGGAAAGGTTAAGAATGGGCAGGCCTGTATGCAATGATGTGGGTAACTTTTGCAGTGGGTTTCACACAGGTCTTCTGCATTTCTGGAAGTATTGTGATCTGCAAAGCGCACAATGGAATAGCTTGAAACGTTCTTGAGTTTGTGCACACTGCAGGTGGAGAAGGAAAAAGACCATCTGTAAAAGCTGCTTCTCGTAAACCAACACGTTGATGTTGCTTCACTGTTGCCTAATCTTTTGCGCCATTTGTATTTGTGAATTTGATGAGCTGGTCTTTCTCTCTGTTTTCTTTCATGCAGTGGCATTTAATTCTGGGCGGGGCCATCTTTCTCATGGTTACAAATTCCATCAAAGCACCTCGAGAACTAGGAATGCAAGCATGACGTCTGCAAAGTAATGGTGGTTCCCAGTTGCCTTCAGGAGATTGTGTGCAGTGGCAAGTGAAGGTGCTGTTCGCGTTTTTATGACGGCCAAATGATTATTTCCCCTTACACCAAATGTTGGGACCTTGTCTTTTGATTCTCAGCAATCTGTAGCTGTGGGCTAGAAACGTTAATTTTCAGCAAGATGACATGTAAAGTGGCTTCTGTCTAGACACTCATTTACAGTCTGTAGTCAACGGCTTCTTTTAACAGCTCCTGTCATTAAGAAATCTTTTTGCTTGCTGGATATATATAGGCAGTTCGACCTTAAAACATAGGAGCAGAATTAGACCATTCAGCCCATCGAGTCTGTTCCATCATGGGTGATTTATTATCCGTTTCAACTATATTCTTGTGCCTTCTCCCGTAACTTTTGATGCCCTTACTAGTCAAGAACCTATCATCCCAAGTCTAAATTGTGCATCATGGAAACTTGTGGTTCTGCACCATAAGGCCCAAGGGGTTAGTCTTCTGGAAGTAATAGTCCAAATTTTTGTAAGTTTAAGTGTTCAAGGTCCATCTAGCATACAGTTTCTGGTGTGGGGCTTGCCAAATAATTTTTTTCGATATATCTGTGATCTAAACCAACTAGCTCAAGGAGTGTTCAGCGTCCTGTCTCTGATGGATGAGACCGTTCAGATCCATAGCCTCCATCAAATGATGTGGCTGAGTGCTCATTTCCTTTTCTGCTTTTCCATGTAATTTCTGTGCTTCATATGATAGAAATGATAAAATCCCAAGAATCATTTGACTTTAAATCATGTGTTTGACATGAGCACACTTAAATGATTTTCTTTTTCAAATTGCTTCCAGTGCGGCACAAGCTAGTCCAGTACATGATTGTATACCTTCATTCATTGGCTCACGGTGACATTATTCAATTGGTTGGATTTAGGATAAACCATGACAATATTCAGATATCCTTAAAGGTAACTGTTGTTCCTGAGTTATTTAGTCCATTATGAGTATTGATTATAGTTCAATTGGCCGCCATTGCAAGGCAAGTGGGAGTGCAACTGGCACAAATCTGCTGAGACTTTACAAGGGATTAGTCAGGTCATCTTTGAAGTATTGTGAGCAGTTTAAGCCTCATATCTAAGAAAGGAAGTGCTGGCATAGGAGAACGTCCAAAGGAGGTTTACAAGAATGATTGCGGGACTTAAAGTGTTCATGTATGAGGATTATTTGATGGCTCTGGGCCTGTACTTGCTTGAGTTTAGAGGAATGAGGGGGATCTCATTGAAACTGAATGAATATTGAAAACCCCAGATAGAGTGGACTTGGAGAGGATGAGAGAATAGTGGGAGAGTCTAGAAACCGAGTACAGAGCCTCAGATTATAAAAATGTCCCTTCAGAAATGAGCGGCAGGAGGGAGTTATTTAACAAAATTAGGGGCACCAGGCACCGGAAAAGGATAGAAAGTGGGAAGAGAGGGCTGGGGGGGAAACACATCTTGTGGGTTTGAGTCAAAAAACAGGGAAATGATCTTGATGACTATTATAATTGGGTTGAAACTTGTTGCTTGAAGACATGAGATCAACTTTAATTCCACTGACATTTAAGTGATTTTCATTCAAAGTACTTTTCCAGTTAATATTGTAGTGAAAAAATCGATGTAAATATAATAATGTTGCTGTAACATGTTAATTTTTTAATCTCATTAAAGTCTTCAACCTGATGATGTTTACTCCGTGTAGTAATCTGTGGAAAACACTGGATCAATCACCAATGGATTATTATGTCTCATTTTCGCTGCCACATTTTAGAGCTGTAAAGGCTTTGGACGGGGTGCAGAAAAGATTTGCCTATTATTTGAGGTTTGCATGGATGGATTAGAAAATCTGGGGTTCTTCTGTTATTCTCCAGAAAAAGTTACAAGGAGGTGTGTTGAGGCATAAATATAATGAGTTTAGACAAGAGAAGATAAAGAGAAACTGTTAATGTTGGCGAAGGGATTAAGAACTAAGAAGGAAGGTAATTGTATAAAGATCCTAAAATGACAAGACAGATTTTAATGCAGTGGATGGTTAGGAACTGGAGGCAGTTGTGAAGGTGGATGCAACTGTAGCACTCAGAAGAAATCTGGATAAGTAACTGAAAGGAGAGAGTTTGAAAGGTTAGGTAAGGGGGAAGGAGTGTGGGACTCTGGGATTGACCTTGTATTCAGCCAGTATAAACTTTGGTCAGTGCCATCTTTTGTGCTATAATTATTGTATACATTTTTGCTTTATATTCAATTTCTCTCTCCTCCAAAAAATTAGATAGCATATGTTGCCTATTCTGAAGCTGAAATTGGTTAATTATTGTCACATGTACCGACATACAGTGAAAAGCTTGCCCTTGCATACTGTTCATACAGATGAAATCATTGAGGTAGGACAAGGTAAAACAATAAATTAAGAGTAAAACAAGAATTAAGAATAAAGTGTAACATCTACAGAAAACGTGTAGTTCAGGTAAACTGTAATGTGCAAGATCACAAGGTCATTTGTGAGGTCAAGAGTTCATCTTACCATACCAGGGGAACCATTCAATAAATTTATAACAGCAGGATAGAAGCTGTCCTTTCTGACAGAATCAGAGCCTGATGCTTTCAGCTTTTGTATCTTCTGCCTGATGAGAGCGGGGAGAAGAGAGAATATCCAGAGTGGGTGCTTTGCTGAGGAATATAGACATCTTGTACAGACAGCAAGAAGTATAGACAATGAAGTTTCGATCATCTTGACAATGATGTTTAGTGCTTTGTTACAACTGAGTATTTTTCTAGACTACAGGGAGTTGACCATTTTGGTGTGCGCCATTAGACGGTTGTGGACCATATTAAGTTTCCTTCCATATTGAACTGTTTTGATTCTTTCAATTATCTTGACAAGCTCATGGGCACCTTTTAAAGAGGCTAGCTTTATATTCAAGTTTTTCTAATCAAGCTGAATGTTTAGGGATGTCCATTGATGATTTCACCAGCCTGAGAATGTCAGACTCTTAAAAGACCACAAGACATAGGAGCAGAATTAGGCTATTCAGCCCATCGATTCTGCTCTGCCATTCCATCATGGCTGATTTATTATTCCCTCTCAATCCCTTTCTCCTGCCTGCACACTTTGACCTTTGATACCTTTACTAATCAAGAACCTATCAACCTCTGCTTTGAATGCAGTAGGTTCCGGTTAATTGGGACACATTGGGACTAGTACATTTTGGCCTAATTAAGTGGCTGCCCCAATTAGCCCAAAAAAAAGATAAACTACCATCTAATTGGATAACAACTGATGTATTTAAATTAAATACGGAATAAATTGGTGATGTCCTTTGTGTCTGACGATGATTGGAACCCTGTGCAGGAGAGTTTTTAAAGTGAAAAAAAATATTGCACTGGGGCACTTCCACTCTCTCAACCTCAGAAGTCCTGGTGCAGCGATGCGAACAAGTGTCACAAACTAGGGTCTTCCTTGGATGTAGTGGACCTTCTGTGCCTTATCATGCCATCTTCATAGAACCGCCTTCCTGGCTGTTGGATCTCACTGTAGAGCTCATTTGCCCAGTCCTCCAGAGCTGACTTTGCGTGCTAGGATGGGTGTTCCTATCTCACCGGGGTATGAGGCTGCCGGCTACCCTCAACTGTTTCAGCCCCCTTGTTGAAGTAGTGTACCAGGGTGTGGCTGCTGTCGCATGCAAGCAGCTACTCGGAGCCACAGGTGGGAACCAAAGGTGAGTGAGCTGCTCCTCCCGGAATACCCCATATACCTTACAAAATAAATTAGAGCACTACTAAAACTATAACTACTATAAAACTGTGTATTAGTTCCTAATAATTATCAACAGAGAAGTTAATTCAGTGTATACTGACATGTTCTTTTGATTGTAAATGAATAAAATTAGTGCAGACACCTAGTGTAGATAATGGACTGCCTTCAAACAATGCTTTCGATAATTGCATCCTCAATCTTCATTTTCATTGAAACATTCAAGATTGTCAATACCTTCAAATTCTTCATGAATCCTAACTTGTTGGAAGTAGTGAAATCATTTCATTTTCACTCCCAGCCATTTCTGACATCTCCCAGCCTCAATGCTTGAAACCTCAGTAAGCAAAAGAGTTCCAGTCCTGATGAAGGGTCTCAGCCCGAAATATAGGCTGATTATTCCTTTCCGCAGATGCTGCCTGACCTGTTGAGGGTTGCTCCAGCATTTTGTGTGTGTTTCCTTGGATTTCCAGCATCTGCAGATTTCCTCGTGTTTCTGAATTGTCTTACTGCTTATTTCTTGCCAACTATCAGTGACAAAAATCACTGCTTTTTGAACAGAAACATGAAGTTATGCTATTTGAAAACTGTTCGCTCAAAGCACAATGTATTGTCTGATGGCAACGTAACTGACATTAGTTAGAAAATGTGCAGTAACAGTCTCCTATCCCAAATGAGTAGCGTAGTGTCCCAAATAAGTGAAGGGAATCTCAGCTGTTTTTTCAGTTTGTTTTTAAGAGTTGTCCCAATTAGGTGGCTGCCCAGATTAATCGATGGTCCAATTAACCATGATCCGCTGTACACCCAGTGAGTTCGCCTCCACAGCATCTGTGGCAGTGAATTCCACAGATTCACCACTTTCTGGTGAATCCAGCAGATTTTCCCGCTGTTGGAAACATCCCCTCCATGTCCAGTCCGAGTCAGAATGAGTTGTATTATCACTGATATTTATTGAGAACTTTGTTGTTTTGTGGTAGCAGTCCAGTGCAAAATGTAACAAGTTACTACAGTGGAAGAAGTGAAATAAATGAATGGTGACAAAGGGGAATTATGAGGTCCTATTTATTGGTTCTTAGACCATTTAGAAATCTGATGGCAGAGGGGAAGAGGCTTTACCTAAAATATTGAGTGTGCACCTTCAGGCCCCTGTACCTACCCTCTGATGGTGGAGGTGAAGAGGAATTACTGTAGCCAGGGTGTGGCGAATCTGTGGGATTCATTGCCATAGATGGCTGTGGAGGCCAAGTCATTGGATATATTCAAAATGGAGATTGATTGGTAAGAGCATCAAATATTATGGGGAGAAGGCAGGAGAATAGGGTTGAGGAGAATAATAAATCAGCCAGCCATGATAGAATGATGGAGGGAACTGAATGGGCCAAATGGTTTAATTCTGCTCCTATCTCCTATGGTCTTGTGTTAGTGGTGAGAAGAGGGCATGTCCTTTGGTGAGGGTTCTTAATTCAGTAGAATATTACCTATTATCTGTGAACAACCTTTTCTTTTGTCCTTTGTCATAAGAGAAAGTAGTTGTCCTGCTGGTTAGATATCAACAAGCTTGGGGGAAAATATTTCATTTATTCAAATTTCAGAGTGAATGATTTGTGGTTTGCTCACCCGGCTGGTGTTCAGGAAGATTAAGAATTCTTATCTAACCTATTCCCAGGAAGCTTTTGACAGTATACTCCAAAGGCATGGAGCTGCAGGGTACCTGATGTTTTTTTTCTCGTTTCTCTCCTGGTGAATATCTGAGTTAAAATTTCCCCTTGGAAGGGCATAATTCACTGTTTCAAAAGAAAAAAAATTGCAGGCCAGAAATAAAAGAAGAGCTGCCTGATTGGCTTGTGTAGCTCTGAGCTAAGTAGTGGAACTTCGAGGCGAGAATGCTTGATTTTATGAATTAATTTTATTCAGAGATACAACACTGTAGCAGGCTCTTCTGACCCAATGAGCTTGTGCCACCCAATTACACCTTTGTCCAAGTC
Source organism: Mobula birostris (assembly GCF_030028105.1). Taxonomy (NCBI): domain Eukaryota; kingdom Metazoa; phylum Chordata; class Chondrichthyes; order Myliobatiformes; family Myliobatidae; genus Mobula; species Mobula birostris. The sequence continues at coordinate 23,090,159 of NC_092380.1, forward strand.
AAAGCTAATTTATCATCAAAATTTATATCTGTCACCATATACTCCCATGAGAATCGTATTTTTGCAGGCATTTACATGAAAGTAAAATAATACAATAGAATTTATCAAAATCTATACATAAATGAAGATTGACAACCAACCAATGTGCAAAATTAGACAACCTGTGTAAATAAAAATATAAATAATACCAAGAACATGAGCTGTAGAGTCCTTGAAAGTGAGTCGGTAGGTTGTGAAATCAGTTCAGAGTTGTGTGTGTGAAGTTGTTCCTGCCAGTTCAGGAGCATGGTGGTTGTAGGATAATAACTAATGTTGTTAAGCCTGGTGGTAGGGTTCCTGAGCCTCTGCCCGATGACCTCCAATTAACCAACTAACCGCTGTCTTTTAAATGTGGGAGGAAACTGGAGCACCCGGAGGAATACCATGTGGTCCCACGGGGACAACGTAAAACTCTTTACAAACAGCAACAGAAGTGAATCCGGGTTGCTGGCTCTGTGATAGAGTTACTCTAACTGCTACACTCCCGTGCCTTCCTTGTCTTTGCAGAGTTAAAGGATTTTGGCTGAGGCAGTGTTTGGGAATGCTACAGCATGCCTTTGCAGCCTTTGGGTTCAGGATGGGGTAATGAGAAATTCCATTGCTGCTTCTGACCCTTGAGAATTTAGCATTCCTTCTAGGGTGGAATAGTCAGCACTCGATGTGACAAGCGGCTTTCTAACTGAGCTAGGAGAAGGCAGCTACCCCTTGTGAAGTATATACTTCCAACAATAATTGGTGCCACCAGGAGGGGTAAAAGCAAAAATAAAACAGCTATCAAAAATAAGTGGTCTGAATAAAAACTAATGACATGCAGCAACACTACAGTAAAGTTTGATCTTGGCTGACATTGCCAGGAGTATTCGAGCATCATTACTCTCTTGAAGAAAGGCATGGATGACTTGAGACTGAAACCTTTATAATTATTTTGAACTTCAGTTTTTAGAAGAAAAAAATGTTGTCAAGAAGCATGTGTTTAAAAAAAACATTGACATTCTTTGCACTTGCATAATTGTTTACAGGCAGGGCAAACTGTGGTGTGTTTATTGAGAAAGAACTTGGATTTGTATAACACTTTTTATGATCTCAGTGAATCCTAATGCATTTCACAGATAATACAGCATTTACAGTCACTTTATCTGATGCAACCACTAATGTAGGAAAATAACGATCAAAGTGCACCAAGAATTGCCCTGCATGCTGTAATGTTCGAATCCACCAGATAACCATTCTGTTCCTATGTCTTATGGCTTTATAACAGTTAGTGGTCGTTTTATTTGAGTGACCCCAGAACTACTTGCCGTTCGAACAGTCACATGGAATCTTTTATATTCACTGAGGGAATTGTGCATGACATCTCAACTAAATGAATATAGCATCTCAGTGTGAAGAAGCTGCCCCTGATGTCCCTTTGAAATTTTTCTCTAATCTTAAACCTATACTCTCTTAATCTTAGCATCCCCTCTCTGGGAAAGAGACCATGGGCCTTCACTCTGTTCTGATTCATACACTGCTGTCGGGTCACTTCTCAATTTCCTACATTCCAGGAGAAAGTCCTAGTCTACACAAGCTCTCCCGGTGACTCAGTCCAAACAACATCCTTCTAGCTTAATGGCATCTTTCCAGGATGGCCACAACTTCTTAATGTTCAATGTTTTTTTTGTGAATGCTGCTGCAAGTAAGTTTTTCATTGCACCTGTACCTACACATGCTCATGCATGTGATAATAAATTTGACATTGACTTACCCAGTTTTTCCCAACCTGGGGTCCATGGACCCCTCAGTAAATGGTAAGGGTCCATAGCAAAAAAAGAAGGCGGGGAACCCCTGAGTCTTACACACTGTTACAAGTGTGGCCTCAACAACTGCAACATAACTCCCTGACTTCACTCAGTGCCCTGACTAATGAAGCCCAGCATGCCATGTGCCTCCTTCACCACTCTATTACCTGGCGGCCCAGTACGGAGTTTGTATGTTCTTCCTGTGACTGTGTGGGTTTCCTCAGGGTGCTCAAGTTTCTTCCCACATTCCAAAGACATACTGTACAGGTTAGGGGTTAGTACGTTGTGGGCATGCCAGGACTGGCATCGGAAACACGGCGACACTTTCAGACTGCTGCCAGCACACCCTTGGACTGTGTTGCTCATTGATGTAAATGAAGCATTTCACTCTGTTTCAAATAAAGCTAATCTTTAAATCTTCCTTTCTTTGTGCCTGTGATGCTACTTTCCGTGAACTGTGCACTTGTATTCCTTGGTCCCTCTGTTCCATGACATTCTCCAGCTTGAGTTGCTGTTAACAATCAAGAAATTGACATGTTCTTTTGAGTTTCAAGCTATGACTTATCTTACCTGCCTGTTACAGTGATAAGCAAGCATTTTACTTTTATCACCCCATTCCTCTACATGTGCACATAGCAGCACTAAATGGCTAAATGATCAAATAGTTCGACACAGTAGTGTAACAGTTAGTATACGCTTAACAGTGCCAGTGTGTTGAGTTCAATTCCCACCTCTGTCTGTAAGGAGTTTGTATGGTCTCCTTACAAACCGGGTGCTCCTGTTTCCACCCACTTTCCAAAGGTGTATGGGTTACTGAGTTGTGGACGTGCTATATTGGCTTTAGAATCATAGTGACATTTGTGGGCTGCCCCAGCACATCCTCGGACTGTGGTTTTTTGATGCAAGATGACATATTTCACTGTATGTTTTGATGTTTTAATGTACATGTGACAAAGTTAATACTTAGCTTTAAGAAATATTGAGAATCACTTTTTAGCACCTTGGCATTGAATGAGACTGTACCCAGCTCTGGAAGGGGAGCCCAATCTTCTGCTCTTGAAATTCTGTAGACCCCTGGCTGGTAATTTCACATTTGTACTGACAGGAACTAAGGTTAATCATACTGTCCCTGCTGGAGTCAGTAAGATTCCCCATGGACCAGGAGTTGACTCGGCATGTTCCTGGTCGTTATGTCTCAGCTGCATACAGAGAAATATGGTTTCCACCTGGACCTTTGTATATCTGCGGGAATCAGGTGTTTAAACAGGGATGAGCTGATATAAAAATAACTTCCTGAAAGCAATTGCAATTATGTGGACTTTTACAAATTAAATATTTGTAATGTTTAACTTTGTGGTGATCCATCTCAGGCTGTGAATAGTGTTACAGTCATAGAGCAATACTGCATGTAAATAGGCCCTTTAGCCCAGCAGTGGTGCTCCCCATCTTAAACCTGTTTGCCCACTTACGGCCCACATCCCTTAAAACCCCTTCTGTCCATGTAAATGTTATTATTCTTTAGAAATACAAAAGAAGAACTAACCTGAGGGTTAGGGTATTAGTATGTGGCATTGGGAAAATGATCCCTCGTGTCTCAGAAAGGCAGCGTCCATTATTAAGGACCCCCAGCACCCAGGGCATGTCCTTTTCTCACTGTTACCATCAGGTAGGAGGTACAGAAGTCTGAAGGCACACACTCAGCAGTTGAGGAACAGTTTCTTCCCCTCTGCCATCCGATTCCTAAATGGACATTGAACCCGTGAACACTACCTCACTTTTTAAATATTATTTCTGTTTTTGCACGATTATTAATCTATTCAATATGTATACTGTAATTGATTTATTTGTTATTATTTTCTTCTATATTAGGTACTGCATTGAACTGCCGCTGCTAATTTAACAAATTCCACGACTCATGCCGGTAATAATAAAACCTGATTCTGATTCTTGATCTCGTTATTGGAGATTCAGTGTCAATGGACCCTGCCACTTTGAGCTGATGGTTAGGGTTTAAATATCAATACTCATTTTAAATGTCAGAGTGGTATTCAAAACTAAAATTGGGAGAAAAGTCATCGTGTCTCATACTCAGACTAGAGATAAAACATTCAGTGATAATAATTAACCTAGGAAATAGCCTGGTTCAGGTTGTGTGACACCTGCTGCAAAAAATCTGAGAAGTTTCTAGAAAATACAATGTCAGCTATACTACAATTACTAGAAAGTTTACTGAACGATTGCATGTATATAGGTGTTCATATAAAAATTATAAGCAAGCATTGGGAATTACAAGGAAGATATGAATTTAACACCCTAATCCAACACTATGCTTCTTGACAAGGATCCTTACATTCTTTTCCTGAGGTTTTTTTTGGTAAATCCGCAATCCACAAAGTTGTGGACATTTGCCTGAGTTACACCGCAGCTATACGCATTGCAAATGAATTTACCACTGTGCAGGAGTTGTGGAATGGGTAGGTGCCTCTCGCCTACCAGACAAGTGAGGTCTTGGTGTTTGTTGCCAAAATCTGGTGCAGAAGCATTGTCGCAAATAATTAAGGCAGGGTGCTCAGGGAGCAATCCTGGAAGGCCCATTGTGTCTTCCCACAGTATCTTTAGGATGTTCTTGGCTAACCATTGCCTGAGTGACTTGTGGTCAAAGGTGCTATTTTGCAGGATTTTTTTCCACAAGGGACAGGTAGTGTGGCAACGTCCAACAAGGCTAGGTTCATTCTCAGCAACTGCGAACAGCTGAACCTCAGCTTGATGTAGCACTTGGGCCAGACACCGAAGTGGCCACCAGGAAGTTCAAAGTAAATTTATTATCAAAGTATGTATATGTCACCATATACAGTGGATTCTGTTTCTTTGGGACATATTGGGACCAGTACATTTTGGCCCAATTAAGTGGCTGCCCCAATTAGCCGAAGTTTCATGGAAATAGTTAAAAGTTTTAAAAAAGGCAAACTTCTGTTTAACTGAGTAACAATTTATGTTTTTAAATGAAATAACAGAACAATTAGAGTGCTACCAATACTTTTACTGTACTATAGAACTGTATTCTTTATAGTTATTGACAGAGAAATTCATCTGTTGTGTTCTTTTGATTGACTTTAAATGAACAAAATCAGCACAGACAGCTCGTGCAGATAATGGACTGTCTTCATACAATGCTTTAGACAATGCATCCTCCAAATCTTTAGATTCATTGGATCATTCAAGATGATTGTCAATACCTTCATAATTTCTAACTTGTTGAAGTAGTGAAATTGTTTCATTTTCACTCGCAGCCGTTTCTGGCATCTCTGGCCCGAATGCTCAAAACCGCAGTGAGCAAAACGGTTCTGAATTGTCTTACTGCTTATTTCTCACCAATGATCAGAAAACTGTAAATCCAAGTAGAAGATTGTTTATGTACAAGGAAGCTCTGATCTGTATGTCCCCCTTCCACTGCCTGACATAATAACTCCTTAACCCTGTATTCTTCCTGACGGATTTGACAAAGGTTTGCTGATTGGCTTCTATTTGCTGAAAGATACCGTATGGATTTTAATTAAAAACAGGGAGGAGCCCAACTATAACATTACTTAAGATATCCCCCGGGATCAATAAAGTATGACTATGACTAAGATCAAGGAGGTTGGCTATAGTGTCAACACTCGTGGTAAATGGTCACCAAGGTGCTTCAGGAGAGATGATGAATGAAAATATTTTGATTAATACGGCCTTGTGTTCCTTTCATTTTTAACGCTGTTGGTTATAGAGCTTTATGAGCCATTCTGAGTTACGAAGCTTTGAAGGTTATGTCGGTGGATCATTTCCCTATGGGAATGATGAACAGGGTTATGAGGCAGCCTTGCTCTGGATTGGTTGGCTACTGAATGATCACTGACTGATTGACCTTGCCAAGGTGACTGACCTTCGACTGATTGACCTTGCCAAGGTGACTGCCTACCATCTGATTGACCTTGCCTCGAGGTGACTGACCACCGACTGATATCAAAATGCTGAATAAAGAGGCTCAGTGGGTACTTGACTGACTGCATTTCGGAAATGGGTGAAAGAATCTGGAAGATAATGATAGGGGTCACCTTGACATGAGGGTGAGGGGGTGCCTTGAGTTCTTATTCCCTGAAATTACTTGATAGAAAAAGATGATGGGATTTGAAAGCTGAGGAAGATCTTTAGTCCTCCAAGAATTTGGAATGGGCTCTGTTATTTGTTAACAATGTCATGAATATGCCAGTAAACATTTATTGTGGGGGTTGTGATTTGTGATTTTAAAATGCATGTTGGTGCTGCATGGTAGTGTAATGCTTTACAGCTCCAGTGTAAATATGTTCAAAGACATACAATGAGGGTTTGTGAGTTGTGGTTATGCTACAGTACTGTCCATATGTCTTAGACACATATAGCTAGGGTGCCTAAGGCTTTTGCACAGTACTGTATATTGGATTAAAATAGTAAGGTGACTGGGAAACAGAAATGAGAGTACTTTGTATTAGCTCAGTAGTATTAAATGTTATTTAGTAACTGGAAAGACATAATATACAGAACTGTGCAAAAGTCTTGGGCACAAACACGAGAAAATCTGCAGATGATAGAAATCCAAAACAATGCACACAAAATGCTGGAGGAACTCAGCAGGTCAGGCAACATCTATGGAAAAGAGTAAACTGTTGGTGTTTTGGGCCTAGACCCTTCATCAGGACTGAAGGGTCTTAGGCACCCTAACTATATACTATATATGCCTAAGATTTTTTGCACATTACTGTATGTTGGATCTGGAAGGTTGTCAAAACTTGTGGGCTGCCCAGCACCATCCTCACTGATTTGATTTGATGCAAATGACACATTTCACTGTATGCTTCAATATACATGTGACAAATAAAGCTGATCTTAATTTTAAAGCCACAGGAGTCACAATTAGTATGCTGGCTTGAACTGGGAGACTGGTTGGTGTTGTGTCGATGATGTGTTTGCATTTTCTAAATATTGCCATTAGAAGCTTGGTAAGTGGTTTATTATTGTCCCGTGTACCAAGGTACAGCAAAAAGCTTTTGTTTGCATGCCATCCAGACAGATTATTCCAAACATTAGTATATCAAGGTGGTCAAAGAAAGGAGAAAGAAACAGAATGCAGTAACAGAAAGCGTAATACAGAGAAACAAATAAGGGGGCTTGTCCATTCAAGGCAGAATGAGAGATCAAGAGTTCATCCTTATTGTATAAGAGGTTTATTCAAGAGTCTTAACAACAGCAGGATAGAAACCGTCCTTAAGCCCAGTAATATGTGCTCTCAAACTTTTGTGTCTTTTCCCTGATGGAAGTGGGCAGAAGAGGTAGTCCTTGATTATGCTGCCTGCTTTCCCAAGGGAGCAGGAATTGTATCAGAGTCTTTGGGGGGGGGGGTGCTCCTTTTCATGGTGGTCTGGGCTATGTTCACAACTCTCTGCAATTTCTCGTGGTCTTAGGCAGAGAAATCACCATACCAAGCTGTGCTATTGAAATTGGTTCATTATTGTCATGTGTACCTAGATGCATTGAAAAGCCTGTCTTGCATACTGTTCACCCAGGTCAAATAATTACATAGAGTTAGAATAAAGTAAAACAATAACAACAAAAGTGTAGTAGCAACTGAAAGAGTTCTGTGCAGGTGAACAATAAAGTGCAAGATCATAAAGAGGTAGGTTGTGAGGCCAAGAGTCCATCATATCATACAACAGATCCATTCAAGGTAATAAATCTTGGTATGTGGACAGGTATGCTCAATTTCTTCAGCTTCCTAAGGAAATAGAGGTGTTGGTGAACTTTCTTGGCTGTGACATCAATGTGTTTGGATGATGGGGATGTCTACATCTAAGAACTTGAAGCTCTCAACCCTGTGAACCTCAGCACTGATGATGTAGGGCATGTACACTTGACCACCCACCCCATCCTCTGAAGTCAATGACCTGCTCTGTTGTTTTGTTGACGTTGAGTGAAAGCTTGTTGTCATGACACCATGTCACTAAGCTCTTTGTCTCCTTCCTAATGTCATCTACAAATTTATAACTGAAGTTCTAGCAGAAGTTGACCAGGTGGTCATGAGTGTAAAGGGAGTAGAGTAGGAAGCCGAGAACATAAACCTGTGGAGGACCAGGATCTTTCCCACGTTCCTGTGGTTTTAAACTTTAACATTTTTATCTTGCATGTATTAATTTTAAATGTTCTTTGTGTACTTTAAAAGCTCATTTTTCCACTAGCACATGGCGACGGTGCCAATGCTATATACTCAGTGGCCACTTTATTAGATACCGGGGCTACTTAACAAAGTGGCCACTGAGTATATGTTTATGGTCTGGGCTGCTGTAGTCTATCCACTTCAAGGTTTGACGTGTTGTATGGTCAGAGATGCTCTTCTGCATACCACCTTCATAATGCGTGGTTACTTGAGTTACTGTCGCCTTCCTGTCAACTTGAACTAGTCTGGCCATTCTTCTCTGACTCCACATTAACAAAGTGTTTTCGCCCACAGAACTATCATTCACTAGATGTTTTCTTGTTTCTCACACTATTCTTTATAATCTCTAGAGACTGTTGTGCATGAAAATCCCAGGAGATCAGCAGTTTCTGAGATACTCCAGCCATGCTGTTTGGCACCAACAATCATTCTACGGTCAAAAGTCACTCAGATCACGTATCTTCCCTATTCTGATGTTTTGTCTGAATAAAAACTGAACCTCCTGACCGTTGTCGGCATGTCTTTATGTATATAGTTGTTGCCACATGCTTAGCTGATTAGCTATTTGCATTAATGAGCAAGTGTATCTAATAAATTAGCAATGGAGTGTAGGGGAAATCAAATGGCTTCTTGTGATGGTGAATTGTTTGAAGGCCTTTGTCATCAAGCCACCTTTTAAAAAGAAACAGAGTCTGACAAAGAGTTATGGTGCACTCACTCCTGAGTGCCTCTGTGAAACCACTGGTTTGAAATCTTTCTCCAGTGAAACTGGTAAATGAGCCTGACTGATTCTGGATTGTATCTATTATCCTACTGACACTTGAAACGTCATCCTCAGGTCATTGACTATGTCATCTCTGATATTTAAAAAAAAGCAGCTAATTATCTTTGTCAACCTCAGTAATAAATTTGGCTAATCGCTTTCATGATGTTGCAGGGAATCAGCTAGGTGTAAGATAGGTTTGTGGTGATGCTGAAGGTTAGAAACATCTGGTGGAAGTGCACAGCGGTGAGCTGTAAAATCCACAGGAGCAGATGTGGGCCATTTGGCCCATTGAGTCTGTTCTACCATTCCATCATGGCTGATATATTATCCCTCATCTTGAATGCCAAGTGACTGAACCTTCTTGACCAACTTCCTGTGCAGAACCTTCCTTAAAAAACTTTATAAGATTGGTTAGACATGACTTAACATGCATAAACCCATGTTAACCATTGCTGATCAGTCCCCATCTATCTAAATATCTATGTATCCAGTCCTTTAGAATATCTTCCAAGATCTTCCCACTGCTGATGTCCGGCTCACCAGCCTATAATTTCCTGGTTTATTCTTAAGCCTTTCTTAAGCAGAACAACATTAGCTATCCTACAACCATTCAACACCTCACCCCTGGCTAAGATGTTTTAAATATCTCTGCTAGAGCTCCTTCAATTTCTGCACTAGCCTCCCAAGGAGTCCGAGGGAACACATTGTTGGGCCCTAGGGGTTCATCCACCCTAATTTGCAAACACGTCCTCTGTAAAAAAAACCATGACCTCGTTGCTGCATTGCCTCACATCTGTAGACTCTGTGTCCATCTCCCACATAAATTAGATGCAAAAAAATCCATTTAAGATCTCCCCCCTCTTTTAGCTCTACCCATAGATTACCTCTGATCTTCCAGAGGACTGGTTTTGTCACTTGCAATCTTTTTGCTTTAACGTATCTGTAGAAACTCTTAGGATTCTCCTTCAGCTTGTCTGCTGGAGCAACCTCATGTCCTCTTTTAGCCCTCCTGATTTCCTTTAAGTATTCACTTGCATTATTTATACTCCTCAAGTACCTTGTTTGTTCCTGCCTGCTGATACTTACTATGTACCTCTCTTTTTTTTTAATTAACCAGGGCCTCAATATCTCTTGAAAACCAAGGTTCCCTAAGCCTGTTATCTTTGCCCTTTAATCTGACAGGAATATAAAAACTCTGTACTCTCAAAATTTTGGTTTTGAAGGACTCCTGCTTGCCAAGTACACCTTTGCCAGAAAACAACCTGTACCAATCCAGACTTGCCAGATGCTTTCTGATACCACCAAAATTGGCCTTTCTCCAATTTAGAATTTCAACCAGAGAATCAGACCTATCCTTTTGCATAATTACTTTGAAACTAATGGTGTTATGTAAAACATTCCCTACACAAACTTCTGGCTTAGAATTCCTCTTCATCTCTGTTCTAAAGGGACGTCCTTCTATTCTGAGACTATGCCTCCTGGTCCATTATAGGAAACATCTTCTCCACGTCCACCCTTTCTGGGCATTTCAATATTCAATAGTTTTCTGTGAGATACCTGCTTAATTTTCTAAACTGCATTGAATACAGACCCAGACCCTTTATACATTAATCCTTTAATTCCTAGGATCATTCTCATGAACCACCTACAGTCGCTCTCCAATGCCAGTACCTCATTTCTTAGATAGGGGCTCAAAAGTGCAGTCTGACCAATCCCTGATAAAGCCTCAGTATTACATACTTGCTTTTATATTTTAGTCCTCTCGAAATGAATGCTAACATCGCACTTGCCTTCCTTATCACCGACTCATGTTTGGATCTGTGTTACAAGTATTTATCTGTGATGGTTCTGCAGTTGCTCACCATGAGAGAAAGAAGAAAGAAATTATCTGGGCTCCTGCTACAAATTGCCATCTGATAATTCCTGCTCAGAGAGAACTTGGTGAGGATAATGTTTGACTTTGTTGGGACAGTCTCTGGAAGCAGTTAGGCTTCTGATGTCTGTGGGGAATGAGGGGAGACAGTTCTTTGTCATTCCTATGCCTGGCCATATTGGGTTATGGTGCTTTGGGAAGAAAACTCGCCAATCATCCAGACATCTCTCCCACTGGTTCCCCTTCCCACATGCCTTTATTCCATGGTCCACTTGTCTCTTCTATCAGATTTGTAGAATATGGAACATTCAAGTACTAGGATGCATATAGAGCACTACAGCAAAGTATAGGCTCTTTTTACTTACTCCAACATCAATCTAACCCTTCCTTCCCACACAGGCCTTAATTTTTCATTTATGCATGTGTCTGAATTGAGACTCTTAAAGGTCCCTGGTGTATCTGCATCCTTCGTCTCATCCTTCATCTTCTTCAGCCCTTTGTCATTTCTACCTGTCACCTCACAGCTATTTGTATCATTTCCACTCCCCCTCACCTGTTATCACTCCTCTCCCTACTCACCTGGATCCACCTTGCCAGCTCTTCCTTTCTCCCTCCCCCAAAACCTTTTTTATATTATGCCTCCTCTCTTTCCAGTCCTGATGAAGGGTTTCTACCTGAAATGTTAACTGTCAATTTCTCTTCACAGATGCGGTCTGACTCAATCTTCTTGTTTGTTGCTTTGGATTTTCAGCATCCGTTGTCTCTTGTACCTCCAGATGTACTGGAAGGATCATTGCTGGATAGGAAGCAGATTAGTCCTCCTTTCGAGATGTCAGCTTCTCTGCAGATTTTTCCCCCTTTTTACTGCAGTGTACATCAGAATCAGATTGATTTTCACTGACCTATGACGTGATATTTGTTTTGCAGCTGTAGTTTAGACATAAGATTACCACAAATTACAAAAGCAAACAGTGCTAAAGTTAGGGAAAAATGCAATGGTGTTCATGGATTTATAGACCAGTGAGAAATCTAACGGTGGAGGGGAAGAAGCTGTTCCTGAATCATTGAGTGTGGGTCTTCAGGCTCCTGTATCTCCACCTCGATGGTAGTAATGAGAAGGGGTCACATCCTAGGTGGTGAGGGTCCTGAATGGTGATATATTTCTTTTGCATCCTGAAGTAATTTAATTTTATGTATTGCTCTGCACTGCTGCCATAAAACAACAAATTTCAACACATATGTAAGTGGTAATAAACCTGATTCTGATTTTGATTGCTGCCTTCTTGAGGAACGGCCTCTTGAAGATTTCCACGGTGTGAATGAAAACTGGACATATGCCTGGCTTCTTTCTTCAGGATGGCTGGGGTTTTCGTTGGTCCTGGTGAAATGGGAGAACGATGATGTTTGCATGTCGAGTGGGCAGGAAGCCATTTTAAAATCATTTATAACTGGAAGCTACAGCACTTTTCTGTTAAGCCACAAATAAATACTGTGCCTGCAATTATCAAGGGGTGGGGGCCGTAGAGATGCAAATTCTTTCCAAAATCGCATCTTTTTGGATGTGCAGATTCCTTAATCACGAGGATGGACCTTGACTATGTGCATGCTTTCTCTCCTACCATGGTTTCAGAACATTACAGGCTATTTGCTCCATAATATTGTGCTGACCTTTTAACCTACTCTAAGATCAGTCTAATTCTTCCCTCCCACATAGCCCTCCATTTTTCTAACATCCAAGAGTCTCTTAAATATCTTTAATGTATCTGTTACCATCATCAACCCTGCACCCCTGGCAACGTCTTCTACATACTCTCCGCTCTTTTTTTTTAAAAAAAACTTACCTCTGATACCCTTTAGTCATCTTAAAATTATAAACACAGGATATGCTGCAGATACTCAATCCAGGCACAGACGCACAATGCTGGGGGGAGTTCAGCAGCTCAGGCAACATCTATGGAAATCAAAAAATCATTTGAGAGATTTCCATAGATGATGCCTGACCTGCTGTGTTCCTACAGCATTTTGTATGTTACCTTGAAAATTGTGCCCCTTGTATTAGCAATTTTCACCCTGGGGGAAAAAGGCAACTACTATTAACTTGATCTATGTATGCCTCTTATAATTTTGTTTATCAAGTCACCACTCATCGTCCTTCGCTCCAAAGAACAAAGCCCTAGCTTGCTCAACCTATCCTCTTAAGACATTTTCTAATCTAGGCAGCATCCTTGTAAATCTCCTCAGCATCCTCTCTAAAGCTTCCAGATTCTTCCTATAATGACCAGATCTGAATACAGTATTCCAAGTGTGGGCTGACCAGGGTTTTATAGAGCTGCAACATTACCCTGCAGCTCTTGAACTTAATCCCCAGACTAATGAAGGCCAGCACACTATACGGCTTCTTAACCCTATCGATTTATTCAGCAACTTTGAGGGATCTATGGGCATGGAGTCTAAGATCCCTCTGTTCCTCCACACTGCTAGGAATCCTGCCATTAACCTGGTATTCTGCGTCAAATTTGACCTTCCAGAGTGAGTCACTTCATACTTATCCATGTTGAACTTCTCAGCCCAGCTCTGCATCCTGGCACAACATTTCTCTCTAGCTACAGGTCTAATCCCGGACAGATCTGTGCTCATTATTTTACCTCAATGATCTGATCTTCCTCTCACTCACTGAAAGGATGTGATGCCTCTTCATAATCTGGTGAGCCTGAAAATGACCTGCTTTCTGTCTCTGCTTTTCACAGTGGATGTACATCGTTCCAATTGTGATTTTCCTGATGATGTCGGGAGCACAGGATCCTAACGGAGGGAGCGGTGGTGGTGGCTCAGGTGGAGGTGGACGGTGATAAATGCAGGCGGGAGAAAGCATCGGAAGTTCAGCAGTTTCTCGGAGGAGTGTGGCATGTTGTAAATACACATTATTTGCCGGACAGAGGTTTTGACATTCTCAGGATTTGGACAATTCAAAACTCACGGCAACAAAATGAAGTATGAATAGCTGAGCTATAATGTTGATTTAAAATAAAATGACTTGCCACTCATTTGTGATCCTTTATTGCAGAGTTCTGGTCCAGCCACTAGCTGCCACCAGAGTACTATAGTTTAAACAAGGTCAGGGTGAGATAATGGGTTCAAGGTGAACCTCTATCCTATTCCTCACTTGCTGATTCTTAGATATAAAGAGTGAAAACCCAGTATTGTCACTATTGAAATGTAATGGGTATTTGTAAAATGAACTCTGATGATTGGTGTGTTGACCTAATGGAAATTAGCCTCAGAAATCAAATATGTCCCTTTAGAACAGAGATGAGGAGGAATTTCTGTAGCCAGAGAGTGGTGAATCTGTAGAATTCATTACCACAGATGACTGTGGAAGCCAAGTCATTGAGTATATTTAATATGGAGGTTGATAGGTTCTTGATTAGTAAAGATGTCAAAGATTACCGGGAGAAGGCTGGAGAATGGGGCTGAGAGGGATAATAAATCAGCCATGATGGAATGGTGGAGCAGCCTTGATGGGCTAAATGGCCTAATTCTGCTCCTGTGACTTAGAGTTTTATTGCTGACAGGATGTGATTATTAATTTATATTATTCCCTCTCTAGAAGACAGACCTTCTATCTGTTATGAGCAATGTACAATAACTAGGGTGAGCTTAAAGTTCTGAGATATCTTTGGAGATGTGTATGAACAAGTTGGTTATCAGAATTGGACTCAAACCCTTCCACATCTTCAGAATATAGATACCAGCTCTGGTGTGGGTGTAAATTAGAATAGGAAGGGGAGAAATCAGTTAAACTTTTCACAACTGTGACTCTGGTGACAGTGAGTGTGTATGGAAGTTCATGTCATTGGCCTTTGGTAATTGACTTGTTAACGTCACCTATACCGAGATACTGTGGAAAAGCCTTGTTTTGCATGCCATCCATGCAGGTCATTTCAAACAATAAGTACGTCAAGGTAGTAACATACACACACAATTTTGGAGGAACTCAGCAGCTCAGACAGCACCTATGGAAAGGGATAAAGAGTTGATGTTTCAGTCTGAGATCATTCAACAGGACTTCTGCTGAAGGGTCTTAGCCTGAAACATTGATTCCTTATTTTTTTTTTCACAGATATTACCTGACCTGCTGAGTTCATCTGGCATTTTGTGTGTATTATTCTGGATTTTTAGCATCTCTTGTGTTTACATCAAGGTGGTACAAGGGAACTGCAATAAACAAATGCAGAACATAGTGTTACAGACACAGTGCAGGTTGATAATAAAGTGCAACGTCTTGATGAAGTAAACTGTGACCTCAAGAGTTCATCTTTATTGTACAAGACATCCCTTCAGGAGTCTTAGAACAGAGAGTAGAAGCTGTCCTTGATCCTGGTGGTGCCCGTTTTCACACTTCTGTATCTTCTGTCCCTTGGAAGGGTGAAGAAAGGAGATTGTCTAGGGTGCATGGGGCTTGATTATGTTGGCAGCTTTCAGAGAACATGGAGCAGTACAGCACAGGAACAGGCCTTCCTGCCCACAATGTTCTGCCGAACCAAAAAAATGGACAACTAAACTAATCCCTTGTACTTACACAATATCCACATTTTTCCATTTTCCTCACATTCATGTGCCTATCTAAACATCTCTTAAGAATCCCTAATGTATCTGTCTCTACCATCACCCCAGCCAGCGCATTCCACACACCCATCAACTGTGTATATTAAAAAAGAAGTGCCTCTAACATCTCCTTTAAAATTACTCCCTCACCTTAAGTGCATGTCCTCAGGCATTAGATATTTCAACCCTGAGAAAATGATACTGTCTGTCTACTCTATCTATACCTCTTATAATCTTATACACCTCTTTCGATCTCCCTTCAGCTACTGTCACTCCAGAGAAAAGAACCCAAGTTTGTCCAACCTGTCATTATAGCACATGCCCCCAATCCAGGCAACATCCTGCTAAACCTCGACATCGTTCCTATAATGGGAATACCAGAGCTGTGTGCAATGCTCCAGATCTGGCCTAGCTGGAGTTTTATAAAGCTACAGCGCAACTTCCAGTCTGTAGAACTCAGAGCTTTGACAAATAAAGGTAAGCACGCCATATGCCTTCTTAATCACCTGATCAACGTGTGTAGTGAGCTATGATCTCAGACTCCAAGATCTGGCTGCTCTATTTACGTTTCAAGGTTTGAAGTAAATTTATTATCAAAGTACATATGTCACCATATACAACCCTCAGGTTCATTTACTTAGGGGCATACTCAATAAATCCAATTACCATTATAGACTTAGTGAAAGACCACACCAACAGAGCAGACAACCAGTGTACAAACTATGCCAATTCAAAAAGAAAGGAAAAATAAATAAATAAGCAATAAATATGGAAAACATGAGATGAGTAGTCCTTAAAAGTGAGTCCATAGGTTGTGGGAACAGTTCAGTGATGGGGCAAGTGAAGCTGCCTGATGGTTGAGGGGTAATAACTGTTCCTGAACCTGGAGGTGTGAGTCCTGAGGCTCCTGTACCACCTTCCTGATGGCAGCAGTGAGAAGAGAGCATGTCCTGGGTGATGGGGGTCCCTGATGATGGATGCTGCTTTCCTGTGACAGTGCTCCATGTAGATGTGCTCAATAGTGTGGAGGGCTTTACCTGTGATGGACTGGGCCGTATCTACTATATTTTTGTAGGATTTTCTGTTCAGGGGCATTGGTGTTTTCATAGCAAGCCCTGATGCAGCCAGTCAATATACTCTCCACCGCACGGTAATAAATATTACTGAGGGTCTACAGGGGCATACGGATTTTCTTAGCCCTTTCTTAAATTGCCTTGGCACATTCCAAAGACTTGCAGTTTAGGGTTAGTGAGTTGTGGCAGGTTATTTTGGCACCAGAAGCGTGACAACACTTGTAGCCCAGCACGTTTCTGAATTGTGTTGGCCTTTGACACAAATGACACATTCCACTATATATTTCGATGTTCTGATGTTCAAGTGATACATAAAGTGAATTTTCAATATTTAGCCTTTTGAGGAAGTAGAGGCCCCTGGTGAGCTTTCTTGGTTGTAGTATCTGTTTCGTTGGATCGGGGCAGGTTGCTAGTGATGTTCACATCTAAATGCTTATCAATTACTGGACAGATCGTGTGTCCTGCTTTCAGGGGTACAAAAGCTTTCATCCTTTCCATCTGCCTGGAACTGGACTGAATGGTTCTCAGATGCAGAGAGAATTTGCCATCTAAAGAAAGTACCGTTTGGAGAGCTGACGTAAGTCTTAATTTTCCTAAGGAAGTGACTTTGCTGACAGTATTCCCTTTGAGCTGCTGGTGACCTTGATCATGTCTTGTGCTGATGGACTGTGGTTGGAAATACAACCAAGTGTGGTAGATACACTTTCAAATGCAGCACTTAAGAGAAGTATGGATAGGCAAGCGGGTGAGGCTAGGGTCTGGATGCAGGTTGATGGAATGAGGCAGAAGGTCAGCATGGACCAAATGGGCTGAATGGCCTATTTCTGTGCTGAATTACCCTGTGACTTAATACCTTTTAAAAGGTAGTAAGGATCCTGTTCCACAGCAACTGGGCACCTCTGCGGTATAGCACAAGATGTTGCTGTGTTTGAGCAAGCTTGTCTGTCCTCAGTATCCACTAGCACCAGAGCTGAGGTCACCCTCCTGCTGAGCGTGGTGGGTGTGGTGTGTTGGCACCAGGATGTGTGGCAACATTGTGGTTCCCCCAGCACATCCTTGGGTTGTGTTGTGAATGCAAACAAGGCTTTTCACTGTATGTTTCATGTACAGGTGATAAATAAATGGGTCTGAATCCAAATTTTCCATGAATTAGGCCAAATCTGCCCTGCCATTTCACATGACTGATCCATTTTCCTTTCAATCTCATTCTCCTGCCTTCTTCCCATAACCTTTCAAGCCCTGACTAATCAAGAATGTATCAACAACTGCCTTAAATACACCTGATGATCTGGCCTCCACAACCGCCTGTGGCAACAAATTCCACAGATTCACCACCCCCTGGCTAAAGAAATTCCTCCTCATCTCTGTTCTAAATGGACTTCCCTCTATTCTGAGGTTGTGCCCTGTGGTCCTAGACATCCCCACCATAGGAAACTTCCTCTCCACATCCATTTTATCTAGGGCTTTCAACATTCTTTTTCAATCTTTTTATTAATTTCGAAGTATAGAAACAAAACATAGCAATAATACAAATAGTAGGAGATATATTGTTACACTTAGGAAAAGTAATTGTGAAATCAAATAGTGTGAGTTAACAAAGCTCCCAATCATGTAGAACTGACAACGGATAATACAAATAAAAAAAAACTGAAAAAAAATCATGAAAAAGAAAAAAAAACAAACCCCATCCCCAAAGAGAAACAAAATTAATCAACTAAACTAAAAGACTTGGGCAAAACTAACAACTTAAGAATGGAAAAGAAGAAAACCTCAGTGTCGACGACTCCATTCCCCTCCAACAACAGTACAGAGAGATAAAACAAGTTTGGAAATGATCAAATTACATCAAATGAAAATGCTGAATGAATGGCCTCCAAGTTTTTTCAAACTTAATGGAAGGGTCATAAACTGCACTTCTAATTTTCTCCAAATTCAAACACACCATAGTTTGTGAAAACCAATGAAATACCTTAGGAGGGTTACTCTCTTTCCAATTCAACAAAATGGACCTTCTAGCCATTAAAGTAAGAAATGCAATCATCCTTCGTGATGAAGAGGTTAAATTATTTAAGTCTATCATTGGTAGTCCAAAGATAGCAGTAATTGGATGAGGTTGTAAGTCTATGTTTAGGACTGTTGAAATAGTATCAAAAATATCTTTCCAATATTTCTCCAACAAGGGACATGACCAAAACATGTGGGTTAAAGAAGCTATTTCGGAATGACATCTGTCACATATTGGATTAATATGAGTAATAACGAGATAGTTTATCTTTGGACATATGAGCCCTGTGTACTACTTTAAACTGTATCAACCTATGCTTAGCACATACAGAGGATGAATTCACCAACTGAAGAATTTTTTTCCATTTTTCAGTCGGTATGTTAATCTCAAGTTCTCTTTCCCAGTCAGCTTTAATTTTATTAGAAGCATCAGGACATAAATTCATAATTATATTATATATAATTGCTATTACACTTTTCTGAGAGAGATTTAAATCTAAGATTTTTTTCAAAATGTCCATTGGATATGGGTGTGGAAAATTAGGGGAAACAGTAATTAAAAAGTTTCTAATCTGTAAATATCTAAAAAAGTGAGATCTGGGTAGATTATATTTATTAGAGAGTTGATCAAAAGACATAAAACAATTATCCAAAAATAAATCACGAAAAGATGTTATACCTTTGGTTTTCCAATCAAAGTAAGCTTGATCCATCGTGGAAGGTTGAAAAAGAAAATTTGATATAATGGGACTTGCTAGAATAAATTGATTAAACCCAAAAAATCTTCAGAATTGAAACCATATAGGTAAAGTATGCTTAACTATTGGGTTATTCATTTGTTTATATAATTTGAAAGAAGTAAAAGTTAACCTTTAGTTAACCTTTTGTTTTAACTTTTCCTTTTTCATTTTCATTAATGATCTGATCTGACGATCATTTTTAGTTATATGTTTCCTGTTTTTGGTTTTTGCATAATTAAAATGGTGACTTGTCTTTCTTTTTGTATAACCTCCTTTGTTTTTTTTCGGGACGCCATGTTTTTATGCTTCTTTTTCCCATAATCCTTTTTTTCCTTTTGGAAGCAATTTTTTTATTTACTCGTCTATAACTAATTACACGTATTGACTAAGTTTTTTTTATTTCATATATTTTAGTAATTTTTACTATGTAGACTAATTATTATACTGGTTATTTTTTACATATATTAGTCTCTGGGAGGTCACCTATTTAACATATATTTTTGGAGTTGCCCCCTGCAGAAATGGGGTTAGAATTAGTTTTAGTTAGAGCTTTCTTCTGCCTTCTTTGGCTTAGTTCGGGGTTCTTGGGGTTGGGGGATGGGATAGTCTTTTTCTTTTCTAATTTTTTCTATTGGGCTGATTCAGAACTACAAAGATGTCCGCAGTGTCGAGATTTCTGGTTCCTCTCTAATCATGTATTCCTCTTCCGATTTCATGAGCTCACATTATGGTTAACCCCTTACTCACCAAAGGGTTAATTCTCAATTATGGCTCATACTATTAATTTTGTCTCTTGGAATACAAATGGTTTAAACCATCCAATAAAATGGAAAAAGGTTTTCAAAGTGTTCCAAAGACTGAATGCTCATATTATTTTTGCACAAGAGACTCATGTAAGGAAAGAGGACAATCAATGTTTCTTTAAGTTTTGGAAAGAACAACAATTCCACTCAAATGCTCAAGCCAAAATTAAAGGCGTTTCAATTTTTATTGATCCTTCAATTACATTTATTCATCAAGACATTATTTCAGATCCTAATGGCAGATTTCTGTTAATTACTGGGGTACTTTTTAATAAAAAGGTCGCTATGGTTAATGTTTACGCTCCGAATGTGGATATTCCTGAATTTTTTAAACACTTATTCACTTCCTTTCCTAACTTAAAGGAGTATATGTTAATAGTGGGCGGTGATTTTAATTTATGTTTGAATCCCATGTTGGACAGATCCATAGCTAGTTCGGCTTTACCGAATAAGTCGGCTACTATTATTAACTCTTTTATGTCGGATTCTGGGATTTCAGAAGTTTGGAGATTTCTACATCCAAATGATAAGGAATTCTCCTTTTTTTCCACATGTTGTTCATTCTTTTTCCCGAATTGATTATTTCTTGATTGACTCTCATTTGATTCCATATGTAGTTGATTGTAATTATGACAGTATTGTTATTTCAGGTTATGCTCCAATGAAACTTTCCATCAAGTTAATGGACACCTCTTGTACTAGCAGACAATGGCGATTTAACCCTATTTTGCTTTAAGATCAGGACTTTGTCAAATTTATAAAGGAGCAGATTGATTTCTTCTTTTCAACTAATACTATGGAAGAAGTTTCCAATGGAACTGTTTGGGACGCCTTTAAAGCTTATATCCGTGGTCAGATTATTTCCTATTCGGCCGGTTTGAAAAGACATGTTAACAATGAAATACTTTTGTTGGTTGATAAAATTAACGAAGTCGATTAAAAATATGCTATTTCTCCCAGTAAGGAGCTGTACAAACACAGAGTTGAACTCCAATTGGAACATAGCTTATTATTAACATCCTCGATTGAAAATCAATTAATGAGAACTAGAAGTGATTTTTATATTCATAGCGATAAATCAGGTAAATTACTGGCCGACCAATTGAAATTTGATTCGGTTAAACGTCAAATTACAAAGATTCGTAAACAGGATGACACTTTCACAGTTGATCATGTTGGGATAAACGAAACCTTTCAAGAATTTTATACCTCTTTTTATCCCTCTGATTTTCCTCATGATTCTAATTTCATGCATGATTTTTTAGGTAAATTGAGTTTTCCGAAATTATCAACCGAAGAGTCCCTATCATTAGAAACTTCCATTTCAGAGGAAGAAATAATAACTGCAATCTCATCATTGAATTCCGGTAAAGCACCCGGTCTGGATGGGTTTACAGTGGAATTTTTAAAATTTTTTTCCTCCATTCTCTCTTCTAAGTTGTCTAGAATATTCAAGGAAGCAATCAGTTTAGGTAAATTACCACAATCGTTTTATGAAGCCTCTATTTCCTTAATTCTTAAAAAGAATAAAGATCCTACTGATTGTGCATCATACAGACCGATGTCTCTTCTGAATGTAGACTCTAAAATTTTTCCAAAAATTCTAGCAACTAGATTGGAGAAGGTGTTACCTCAGATTATTTCTATGGATCAAACCGGATTTATTAAAAATCGCTATTCATCCTTTAATATTAGGAGGTTAATGAATATTGTTTATACCCCCTCATTTACTACCCCGGAATGTATTGTCTCTTTAGATGCTGAGAAAGCCTTTGACAGAGTTGAATGGCCTTATTTATTTAATGTTCTTGAGAAATTTAATTTTAATTTGATATTTATATCTTGGATTAAATTGTTATATTACTACCCGGTAGCCTCGGTTTGTACAAATAATTATAGATCTCCTTTTTTTCGTCTTTTTCGTGGCACTAGGCAAGGTTGCCCTCTTAGTCCTTTGCTATTCAATATTGCTCTTGAACCTTTAGCAATTGCTATTCGTGACTCGCCAAATATTGTTGGTATTACCCGTGGAAACGAAATACATAAATTATCATTATATGCAGATGATTTGTTGTTATACATCTCTAACCCGGAGAAGTCAATTCCTGCTATCTTAGATCTGTTAGCTCAATTTAGTAACTTCTCTGGTTACAAATTGAATCTTAATAAGAGTGAATTATTCCCTTTAAATAAGCATGTACCTACTTATGGACGTTTACCATTTAAATTGGTTACTGATTCATTTATATATTTAGGGATAACAATTATAAAAAAATATAAAAATTTATTTAAAGCTAATTTTTTACCTTTAATTGATCAGATTAAACTTTTATTTACCAAATGGTTGCCAATCTCTTTGTCTTTGATTGGTCGGATTAATGCTATTAAGATGATCATTTTGCCCAAATTTTTGTATATATTCCAATCGGTTCCAATTTTCATCCCAAGATCTTTTTTTGATAACGTAGATTCAAAAATTTCCTCATATATTTGGCAGAATAAAAATCCTAGGTTAGGTAAAAGGTATCTACAGAAATCTAAAAAGGAGGGGGGGCTCACCCTCCCGAATTTTAGATTTTATTACTGGGCAATTAATATTCGATATTTGAAATTTTGGTTACGAGATTTGGTCGTATCTTTAAACCCTCATTGGGTAAATCTTGAATCTAATTCATTACAAGGGTTTTCCTTGGGTTCGGTTTTAGGGCTTTCAACATTCAATAGGTTTAATTGAGATCCCCCTCATTCTTCTAAATTCCAGCGAGTAAAGGCCCAGAGCCATCAATCATTCCTCATGAGATAAGCCTTACTTTCTCAGAATCATTCTCGTGAACCTCCTCCAAACCCTTTCCAATGTCACCATATCCTTTCTTAAATAGGGGCCCAAAGCTGCGCATAATACTCTAAGTGAGGCCTCACTGGTGCTTTTAAAAAGAGTGTCAGCATTGCATCCTTGCTTTTGTATTCTAGTCCCATCAGGTTTATTATCACATATGTCATATGTGTTGTGAAATTTATTGTTTTGTTCTACCTTCTCCTGTTCTCCCAACAATTATCCAACTCTGAAGTTCAGTGGTTTTCCCACTGAAGTCAGATATAAAGGATGCTGTGTGGCTAAAGCACACAGTGAGACTGTAAGGATTCCTGAAAATGGTGTGATCTCTGACTCTGCCTTTGTTTAAATAATTTCTCCTCAACTCCTAGAATTCAATGGTTGATGATCTTTTTATTCAACAGTGGATTTAAATGAAATGAAGGGGCAGCAGAGTAGCTTAGTGAGTTAGCATAATGCCATTACAGCACCAGCAATACAGTTTCAATTCCTTCTGCTGTACGCTGTCCCCGTGACCACGTGGGCTTCTTCAAGGTGCTCCGATTTCCTATCACTTTCCAAAGTTGTGCAGGTTAGGGTGAGTGAGTTGTGGATAGCTCCAGAAACATGGCGGCACTTGTGGGCTGCGCGTAGCACATCCTCGGACTGTGTTTGTTGTGACACCAATGACGCATTTCACTGTACGTTTTGCAGTACATGTGATAACAAAGCTAATCTCTATCCATGTATTATCTTCAGGAATGGAAAGAACAGTAGTTGTCTTTGTGTTGAATGTGCTGAGATACAGTGAAAAGCTTTTGTCTGCATACCATCTATACAGATCATTGGTACATCAGTACATCAAACAGGAAAAAGGAAACTGAATCCAGTAGACAGTGTTACAGTGATAGAAAAAATGCAATGCAGGTGGACAAATAAGGTGAAGGTGTCATAATAATAATAAGAACTTATAGAGCACTTTTCATACACGTCTGTGAAGGTTCTCAGTCATCCAGATCATTGAATATCAAGCAGTAGTAAATGAAGGCAACTGATCTTGTGTTATCTAGAAAACATTTCATCACTCATCCAAGAGGCTTCTTCGGTTTTGATCCATGCTGGGTAGTGTTCTAGCTTATAAACTCTGTGAGTTGTTTAAAGATCACATGAGGGTTGTGAAGAGTCGTAGAGGTAATGAAAGGGTCATTAGTCTTATCTTTGCATGAAAGGAGGTGTGAACTGTTGTGGAGATGCCCGGGTCGAGATGTTAGGATTGCAAACAACTCACAGAGTATATAAACTGGAAAACCACTCACCATGGATTAGACTGAAGAAGCCTCTTGGATGAGTGGCAAAACATCTAGACAACACAGCAAGACCAAGTGCCTTGATTTACTACTGCTTGATACACTTTTCATGCAGTTCAAAGCTCTTTACAGTGGGATGAAGTGCAAACTTGAAAATAGAAGTAAAACGATGTCAGTTAAAAGCAAGATTAAATATAGATTTTGAGGAGATGTTTAGAAGTGTCAGCTGAGTGCATCTCTTATAGTTTTAGGCACTGAATTGCACAGTTTAGGAGTGTAGTTCAAAAAAGTTGACCTGGCAGTTATCTTTTGAAGGAGATTGGTTAAATTTAAGAGACCGGCAGGAGAAGACCTGAGGGCTCTTACAGGATTATAAAATGAAACAAATTCTGTTATGTACCCTTGGTCCCAAACCTTAAAGAGCTTTAAAAACAGGTAAGAAAAACAAGGAGGAAGGAGAAATCAATGTTCATGCTGATGAAGGATCTTGGCTCGAAACATGGTCTGTTTATTCCCCTCCATAGATGGTACCTGACCTGCTGAGTTCGTCCCACATTTTGTGTGTGTTGCATTGAATTGGTGAAAGGTTTGGGGTGTTTAATATTATGTTGGCTCTTGAGTAACTAAGAATAAACTGTTTCCACTGAGTGGGTGAAAACTGAAGGCGACAGATTTAAGATAATTACGAAAGAACTCGAGGGGAGAAGAGGAAGTTTCCTTTAGCACAGCAAACTATTTTGCTTGGAAAGCATGACCCCAAAAGGGAACAGATTCAGTAGTAACTTTCAAAAAATAATTGGACATTCTTTGGAAAAATAAAGTTTGTGGAAAATTAATCTGCATGCAATAGGGAAAGAATGGCTGTACTGCCTAATTCTCTGAATTCTGGGATCAGAGTTCAACTTGAGGCCGTGTTTACATGACAGTATGGTTGGGCTGGCACCAGTTCTGGTGTTGGGTGTGTGAAGAAAAATGGATTTGCACCAACTCTAAAACAGATTGTGAAGATCTGGGCATCCCTGCAGAATACTGTGGCAATGAACATCAGCTGAGAAGAGAACAGAGATCGCTGTGACCCGGGAATGAAAGGTTTAATGCATGAGGAGCATTTGATGGTTTTGGGGCCTGTACCCGATGGTGTTTAGAAGAATAAGGGGGAGGGAGGATCTCATTGAAACCTACTGAATATTGAAGGCCTAGATAGAGTGGGACATGGAGGTGTTTCCAATGGTGGGGGAGTCTAGGAACAGAGGGTACAGCCTCAGAATAGAAGGATGTCCCTTTAGATTCAAAGATTCAAGATTCAAGGTACATTTATTTTCAAAGAATGTATAAATTATACAACCTTAATACTTGTCTGCTTACAGGCAGCCACAAAAGTAAGAAACCCGAAAGAACCCAATTTAAAAAAAGACCAACCCCCAATGTTCAGAGTAAGAGAAAAAAGAACACAAATCATGCAAACAATAGGAGCAAGCAACAGCATTTCAAACCAAATTGAGTCCTTAGATCAGAATCCCTGAAGTAGGCCCAATGCCTCGGTATCAATTCATCATATGAGCAGAGATGAGGTTTTTTTTTAGCCTGGGGTGGCGAATCTGTGGAATTAATTGTGGAGGCAAGTCATTGAGTATAATTAAGGTTCTTAATGAGTAAGGGTGTTGAAGGTTACAGGGAGAAGCCGGGAGAATGGGGATGAGAGGGCAAATAGATCATGATCGAGTGGCAGAGAAGACTTGATGGGCCAAATGGCCTAATCCTGCTCCTAACTCTTATGGTCTCATCTTTGTGCATACTTTTTTGACATTTAGAGTCTAAGGTGTCACAGAGCCGTCACGGGAGTAGAGAGAGAGCAGTTGATGCAAATGGAAATGAGCCTTAGTGGCAGGGACTCCATACAAAGCTCAGTGATAAACTCAAAAACTAGTCATTTTTAAATGTTGGGCGTTTGAAGTTGAAACTATAAGGAACCCATGTGTGCACATACACAAGCCATTGAAAGCCAACATAAAGCATAGAGCAGAATTAGGCCATTTGGCCCATTGAGCCTTTTCTGCCATTGCATCATGGCTGATTTCAAGATTGAAGATCTTTTCATTTGGCACCGTCCAGTACATGATGCAGCATGAAAAAATGTCGCAATGTGCATAAGGAGCACAAGAAATATAAATACAGAAGATTAGCTTTTATACATGGACTGTATGTACATAAACTGATGCTGGCTGCAGGATTATCTGTACATAAGGTGACTCTGACTGGAAATGATAAAGTGGTGGTGTGGTGGGTTAATGGGTGCAGGTGTTGATCAGCCCCTCAGCTTTGGGGGAAGTAACTGTTTTAAAGTGCGGTGGTCTTGGTGTAGCCTCCTCCCTGATGGGAGTGGGACAGATAGTCCATGAGCTGGGCAGATTATTTATTATCCCTCTCATTCCCATTCTCCTGCCTTCTCCCTCTACCTTTGATGTCCTTACTAATTACGAACCTATCAACCTCTGCCTTAAATATGCCTGATGACTTGGCAACTTAATATCACTGACATATGTCGTGAAATTTGTGCTTTTGTGGCAGCGGTACATAAATAATGACTATAATTTACAACAATCAACAGTGCAAAGAGTAAGGTAGCATTAATGGGTTCATGAAACCTGATGGCAAAGGGGAAGA
Organism: Mobula birostris; assembly: GCF_030028105.1. NCBI lineage: Eukaryota > Metazoa > Chordata > Chondrichthyes > Myliobatiformes > Myliobatidae > Mobula > Mobula birostris. The sequence goes on from NC_092380.1 coordinate 23,116,846, forward strand.
AGCTGTTCCTAAAACATGTTTTGTGTGTCTTCAGGCTTCTGTACCTCAGCAAACAGTATGTTACTCGAGTCATAGAGTGATACAGGTCTTTTGGCCCATCCAGCCCATGGTGACCAGCTAGATCCAATTTGTTGCATTTGGTTCATATCCCTCCCATCCACATATATATCCAAGTGCTTCAACCACTTCATCTGGCAGCTTGTCCATTTACTCGTCATTATCCCCATGAAGTTAACCCCCCCGATCTTTTTTAAATCTTTCCTCTCTTACCCTAAATCCTCTACCTTGGGGTAAAGACTGTTATCATGCATGTTATCTCACACACACACACACACACACACACACACACACACACACACACACACAGCTCAGCAGGTCAGGCGGCAGCATGTATAGTGGGAAATGAACAGTTGATGATTGAGGCAGAGACCTTTCGTTGCCCTGATGAAGGGTCTTGGCCCGAATTGTCAACAACTTATTTTCCTTTATAGATACTGCCTGACCTGCTGAGTTCCTCCAGGTGTGTGTGTGTGTCAGTTGTTTTGGACTGAGTGAAGGACAGATTTCTTCATCCATGTGGTGACAAACCTTTGGAATTCTCTTAAATTAGTTCAAAACCGTGAGTGATTTTTGAATCTTCTGGAATAAAAAGAAAAATTAGCTTTATTTGTCACATGTACGTTAAAACATACAGTGAAATGCATAATTTTGCATCAGATCAATTCAATGTGGATTTCTTCTGGACAGCCGCAAGTGTTGCCACATTTCCGGCGCCTGTATAGCATGCCCACAACTTACTAACCCTAACCTATACGCCTTTGGAATGTGGGAGGAAACCCATGCGGTCATGAACAGAACGTGCAAACTCCTTACTGACGGTGGCTGAATTGAACTGCGATTTAACAGTCGGCCCTCTAGCAGCGTTGCAGCACGAGAATATCGTTCTGGGAACTGAGGGATAGAGTGGGGAAACATCATGAAGACAGAAGATTAGCTATGATCTCAGTGGAGGGTGAAATGGTTTATTCTGCTCCTATCTCTTGTTTCCTTATGCTGATCAATTTGGATGGGGCATCTTGGTAAGCACGGATCAGGCAGGCCAAAGGGCCTGTTTCTAGGCTGTATAACCCTACAAACTTTTCTAAGTTCATCTTTATCATACAAGAGGTTTATTCAATATGCTATCTTGCAGTTATAGCATTCTAAGATTGTGAAGTGTGCCATTTAAGTACAGGTTCTTGATTCAGATTTTCTTACAATGAATTTTCTCCTGCTTTAAAGAAGGATGGCGATCCCTCTAGGTTAGTGCCCCTGAAAATTGCAACCCAATCAGCACTTCTCTGGCTGGCACACCGAGTGAGTAACATCTCTGCCGATCAAGCCGTACTGTGTGCAGGGATTCCCTGGTGGCTTAGAACCATAGAACCATAGAAACTACAGCACAGAAACAGGCCCTTTGGCCCTTCTTGGCTGTGCCGAACCATTTTCTGCCTAGTCCCACTGACCTGCACACAGACCATATCCCTCCATACACCTCCCATCCAGGTATCTGTCCAATTTATTCTTAAATGTTAAAAAAGAACCCGCATTTACCACCTCGTCTGGCAGTTCATTCCATACTCCCACCATTCTCTGTGTGAAGAAGCCCCCCCTAATGTTCCCTTTAAACTTTTCCCCCCTCACCCTTAACCCATGTCCTCTGGTTTTTTTCTCCCCTTGCCTCAGTGGAAAAAGCCTGCTTGCATTCACTCTATCTATACCCATCATAATTTTATATACCTCTATCAAATCTCCCCTCATTCTTCTACGCTCCAGGGAATAAAGTCCTAACCTATTCAACCTTTCTCTGTAACTGAGTTTCTCAAGTCCTGGCAACATCCTTGTAAACCTTCTCTGCACTCTTTCAACCTTATTTATATCCTTCCTGTAATTTGGTGAGCAAAACTGAACACAATACTCCAGATTCGGCCTCACCAATGCCTTATACAACCTCATCATAACATTCCAGCTCTTATACTCAATACTTCGATTAATAAAGGCCAATGTACCAAAAGCTCTCTTTACGACCCTATCTACCTGTGACGCCACTTTTAGGGAATTTTGTATCTGTATTCCCAGATCCCTCTGTTCCACTGCACTCCTCAGTGCCTTACCATTAACCCTGTATGTTCTACGTTGGTTTGTCCTTCCAACGTGCAATACCTCACACTTGTCAGTATTAAGCTCCATCTGCCATTTTTCAGCCCATTTTTCCAGCTGGTCCAAGTCCCTCTGCAGGCTCTGAAAACCTTCCTCACTGTCTACTACACCTCCAATCTTTGTATCATCAGCAAACTTGCTGATCCAATTTACCACATTATCATCCAGATCATTGATATAGATGACAAATAACAATGGACCCAGCACTGATCCCTGTGGCACACCACTAGTCACAGGCCTCCACTCTGAGAAACAATTCTCTACTACCACTCTTTGGCTTCTTCCATTGAGCCAATGTCTAATCCAATTTACCACCTCTTCATGTATACCTAGCGACTGAATTTTCCTAACTAACCTCCCATGCGGGACCTTGTCAAAGGCCTTACTGAAGTCCATGTAGACAATATCCACTGCCTTCCCTTCATCCACTTTCCTGGTAACCTCCTCAAAAATCTCCAACAGATTGGTCAAACATGACCTACCACGCACAAAGCCATGTTGACTCTCCCTAATAAGCCCCTGTCTATCCAAATGCTTGTAGATTCTGTCTCTTAGTACTCCCTCCAATAACTTACCTACTACTGACGTTAAACTCACCGGCCTATAATTTCCCGGATTACTTTTCGATCCTTTTTTAAACAATGGAACAACATGAGCCACTCTCCAATCCTCCGGCACTTCACCCGTAGACAGCGACGTTTTAAATATTTCTGCCAGGGCCCCCACAATTTCAACACTAGTCTCCTTCAAGGTCCGAGGGAACACTCTGTCAGGTCCCGGGGATTTATCCACTTTAATTTTCCTCAAGACAGCAAGCACCTCCTCCTTTTCAATCTGTACAGTTTCCATGGTCTCACTACTTGATTCCCTCAATTCCATAGATTTCATACCAGCTTCCTTAGTAAATACAGATGCAAAAAACCTATTTAAGATCTCCCCCATTTCCTTTGGTTCCGCACAAAGCCGACCACTCTGATCTTCAAGAGGACCAATTTTATCCCTTACAATCCTTTTGCTCTTAATATACTTGTAAAAGCTCTTTGGATTATCCTTCACTTTGACTGCCAAGGCAACCTCATGTCTTCTTTTTGCCCTCCTGATTTCTTTCGTAAGTATTTTCTTGCACTTCTTATACTCCTCAAGCACCTGATTTACCCCCTGTTTCCTATACATTTCATACAACTCCCTCTTCTTTTTTATCAGAGTTGCAATATCCCTTGAGAACCAAGGTTCCTCATTCCTATTCAATTTGCCTTTAATCCTGACAGGAACATACAAACTCTGCACTCTCAAAATTTCCCCTTTGAAGGCTTCCCACCTACCAATCACATCTTTGCCAGAGAATAACCTGTCCCAGTCCACGCTTTTTAGATCCTTTCTCATTTCTTCAGATTTGGCCTTCTTCCAGTTCAGAACCTCAACCCTAGGACCAGATCTATCCTTGTCCATGATCAAATTGAAACTAATGGTGTTATGATCACTGGAACCAAAGTGCTCCCCTACACAGACTTCTGTCACTTGCCCTAATTCGTTTCCTAACAGGAGATCCAATATTGCATCCCCTCTAGTTGGTCCCTCTATATACTGATTTAGAAAACTTTCCTGAACACATTTTACAAACTCTAAACCATCTAGACCCCTAACAGTATGGGAGTCCCAATCAATGTTTGGAAAATTAAAATCCCCTACCACCACAACTTTATGTTTCCTGCAGTTGCCTGCTATCTCTCTGCAGATTTGCTCTTCCAAGTCTTGTTGACTATTGGGTGGTCTGTAATACAATCCCACTAATGTGGCCATACCTTTCCTGTTTCTCAGCTCCACCCATAAGGACTCAGTAGACAAGCCCTCTAATCTGTCCTGCCTGAGCACTGCTGTAATATTTTCCCTAACAAGCAATGCTACTCCCCCACCTTTCATTCCTCTGCCTCGATCACATCTGAAACATTGGAACCCTGGAATATTAAGCTGCCAGTCCTGCCCCTCCTGTAGCCAAGTTTCACTAATTGCTACAACATCATAATTCCACGTGTCAATCCACGCCCTCTATAGTTCTATGAAAATGTAGTGCGTTATTCCCAGACCCATGTGATCAACATTGATTTCCATTGACAATTAGTTTCAGTATCTAGGCCCTTGAATTTTTACTTTGCCTCATTAGCAAGAAGAGCACAGTGAGGGAAGTGATGAAAACAGTCTAACTGCTTCCATACTTCACCCGATGATTCCTGTCGTCCTTGGATTTGAAAGGCATACACTCAGTGGCTACTATATTAGTGACACCTGTACACCTGCTCGTTAATGCAAATATCTGATCAGCCAATCATGTGGCAGCAGCTCAATGCTTAAAAGCATGCAGAGGTTCAGTTGTTCAGAGCAAACATCAGAATAGGCAAGAAATGTGATCTAAGTGACTTTGACAGCGGAATGATTGTTGGTGCCAGATGGGGTGGTTTGATTATCTCAGAAACTGTTGATCTCCTGGGATTTTCGCACGCAACAGTATCTAGAGTTTACAGAGAATGGTTCGAAAAACAAAAAAAACATCCAGAGAGCAGCAGTTCTGTGGGCACTTTTTAATGAGAGAGGTCAGAGGAGAATGGCCAGATTGATTCAAGTTGACAAGGAGGTGACAGCGACTCAAAAAACCACGGTTACAACAGTTATAAAAAATGCTGGTAAATGCAGCAGGCCAGGCAGCATCTATAGGAAGAGGTACATTCGACGTTTTGGGCCGAGACCTTTCATCAGGACTAACTGAAAGAAGAGATAGTAAGAGAGTTCCATCTGGGTAGCCTCCAACCTAATTCCGTCTGGTTAGCCTGCAACCTGATGACATGAACATTGACTTCTCTAACTTCTGTTAATGCCCCACCTCCCCTTCGTACCCTATCCCTTATTTATTTATTTAAATATCTATCTATTTATTTAATTCCCCCCCTCTATTTTTTCTCCCTCTGCCCCTCTCACTATAACTCCTTGCCCATCCTCTGGGCTCCCCTCCCCCTTTCTTTCTCCCTAGGCCTCCCGTCCCATGATCCTCTCCCTTCTCCAGCCTCGTATCCCTTTTGCCAATCACCTGTCCAGCTCTTGGCTCCATCCCTCCCCCTCCTGTCTTCTCCTATCATTTCGGATCTCCTCCTCTCCCTCCCACTTCCACATCTCCTACTATCTCTTCTTTCAGTTAGTCCTGACAAAGGGTCTCGGCCCAAAACGTCGACTGTACCTCTTCCTAGAGATGCTGCCTGTTCTGCTGCATTCCAGCAGCATTTTTTATGTGTGTTGCTTGAATTTCCAGCATCTGCAGATTTCCTTGTGTTGACGGTTACCACAGTGGTGTGCAGAAGAACATGCCTGCACGCACAACACATCGATCGTTGAAGTAGATGGGCTACGACTGCAGGAGTCCACAAACATACATACAGTGGCCACTTTATTAGGTACAGGAGGTAGATATTAAGCGGCTGCTGCATGTACTTGTTATGCTTAGGAACATGATGTTGATGGTAATTTGCATTTGGATACAAATTTGGATTTGTCTTCATTTACCTTGTGAATGTAGAACCACAAGTCTGTAAAGTTCAACATTTAAAATAAATTTATTATCAAAGTACATTTAGTGAGTTCAAACAGTGTTTAAAAGACAACAAAATATGCAAACACAGAAAAATAATAATAAACAAAAAGTATTAAATATCGAGAACATGAGATGAAGAGTCTTTGAAAGTGAGTCCATGGGCTATGGGAACAGTTCAGTGTTGGGGTGAGTGAAGTTATCCCCTTTGGTTCAAGAGCCTGATGGTTGAAGGGTAATAACTGTTCCTAAACTGGTGGTGTGAGTCCTGAGGCTCCTGTGCCTTCCTGATGGCGGCAGCGAGAAGAGAACATGACCTGGGTGATGGGGGTCCCTGATGATGGATGCTGCTTTCCTGCAACAATGCTCCATGTAGATGTGCTCAATGGTGGGAAGGGCTTTACCCATGACTGGCTGGACTGTATCCATTACTTTATTACTTTTCATAGGATTTTCTGTTCAAGGGCATTGGTGTTTCCATACCAGACTGTGATGCAGCCAGTCAACATACCCTCCACCACACAAGAAGAGAAGTTTGTCAGAATTTTAGATGTCATACTGAATCTTCACAAACTCCTAAGGAAGTAGAGGTGCTGTCGTGCTTTCTTTGTAATTGTACTTTCGTGCTGGGCCCAGGACAGGTCCTCTGAAATATAGGGATTTAAAGTTGCTGACCCTCTCCACCTCTGATCCCTGATGAGGACTGGCTCATGGACCTCTGGTTTCCTCCTCCTGAAGTGCATAATCAGCTCCTTGGTTTTACTGGGCCTCAGTTCCTGGACTTACAATTGGCCTTCGGACTTTGATCTGGACCTTCGATCCACCGGGCTTTGATCCAGACCTCCAACTCACACATGATGAGGTGAATTTCTTTGCAGTGGTGTGCTGGGGCAATGGCATGAACACGAGTGATGCCAACAGGCTCAATAAACTGATTAGAAAGGCTGGTTCTGTTATAGGAGTCAAACTGGACACACTGGGGCTGTAGTGGAACAAAGGACCCTACGGAAAATCCTGGCAATTCTGGACAATATTTCTCACCCTCTGCATGCCACCTTGGCTGAACAGATGAGCGCTTTTAGTAACAGACTAAGACATCTGTGCGGCTCCAAAAAGCGCTATGAGGTCATTCTTACCCTCGGCCATTAGGCTCTATAATGAGTCAACCTATAGCCAGGGAAGTGATGACCCCCTCCTGGTAGACTGGTTGAGATAACTTATCTTTATTCTTTCTACTTCTCTTCTAATATTTGTATATGTGTGCATCTGTGCAGTTGTAATGCTACTGTGACACTGTGATTTCCTTTGGAATCAATAAAGTATCTAGCTAGCTGCAGTATCGCGGTGTCTATGTTGTAGTACGTGAAGATCTGGGAGCTCTGGTACATGAAACACAAGGTTAGCAGGGAGGTACATCAAGTAAGCGGGCTATTGGATTGTTGAAGGGTATATTGGGGGAGAATTTGAAGTGCCTTTACATAATGCCTTAAGGGTAGGCACGGTGAGAGCTGCATAAAGTTCTGGTTTCTATACCTTTGGAATAATATAGAGTCATAGAGCACTACAGCAGAGAAACAGGCCCTTCTGTCCATCTAGTCCATGCCAAGCCATGCCTAGTTCCATCGGCCCACAGCCCTCCATACCCCTCCGATCCCGTACTTATTCAAACTTCTCTTAAATGTTACAATTGAACCCGCATCCACTACTTCCGCTCGCAGCTTGATCCACACTTGCACCACCATCTGAGTGAAACATTCAACATTTCACCTTTTGCCCTTAACCTACGACCTCCAGTTCTCATCTCACCAAACCTCAGTGGAAAACACCTGCTTGCATTTACCTTATCTGTACCCCTCATAGTTTTGTATACCTCTATCAAAACATCCTTCATTCTGCTTTTCTCCAGGGAATAAAGTTTCAACCTAATTCAACCTTTCCCTATAACTCGGGCCCCGAAGTCCCAGCCACATCCTTGTTATTTTTTTCTGTACTCTTTCAATCTTATTGATATCTTTCCTCTTGGTAAATAACCAAAACTACACATAATATTCCATATTAGTCTTCGAGTCTTACACAACTTCAACATAACATGCTGACTCCTGTACCCAATATCTGCTTTATAAAGGCCAATGTGCCAGAAGCTCTCTCTACAGCCCTATCTACCTGTGATGTAATTTTTAAGGGTTATGGATCTGTATTCCCAGATCCCTCTTATCTACCACACTCTGCAGTGCCCTAATACTCACCGTGTAAACCCTAACCTGGTTTGTCCACCCAAAGTGCAACACCTCACCCTTGTCTGCATTAAACTTCATCTGCCATTTTCCCAGCTGGTCAAGATCCTGCTGCTAGCTTTTGATAGCCGCACCCCCAATTTTGGCGTCACCTGCAAATTCGCTGATCTGATTTACCGCATTATCATACAGATCATTGATATGGATGATCCCTGCACCAATCCCTGTGGCACTCCACTAGTCACAGGTGTCCAGTCAGAGAGGGGCAACCAGCTACTATCACCCCCTGGCTTCTCTTGCAAACCCAATGTCAAATCCACCTTACTACCTCAATATTTATATTTTTTGGTACGAGTCAACGGGTTCATGCTGAATTTCTTTAGCTTCCTGAGGACTTAGAGGCATTGGTGAGCTTTCCTGTCCCTGACATCAATGAGGACATCATGGTCACACCCCAGGGTCATGCTGGAAAATTAACTGACTGCTGTTAACTACTGCTTGTTAATGGCTGTTAGCTTAGAATTGTGTGCAATAAAGTCTGGGTGGGTCTTGAGGCTGTAACCCTTCAGATGAGACTAATACCAGGGTGTGTAGAACAGGTATCACCGGCCAGTGCCCTTTCCCCATCATATCACCCCCCTAACCTACCCAAACTTATATATTATTCCCTGAGTATCCGGAGGAGAGTAATGAAGGTCGGATTTGTCCTTAGCTTCCAGGAAAGTACTTATTGTTCAGTATCTGGATCCTAGTTTGAGGCTAATCGTAGATGTCCCTTTTATATAATGAAAGGCTGTCGGCTAATGAGTGGAAAGGACTTGGTGGCATTTAACACAAACTTGATTTGACAGGTTATCCAGGTTACTGGCAGTAATGCAACTCTTTGGCCTTAAGCTCAATTATTTTGAGACTTCAACGGATTCTGCACATACCTGAAATTATTTTACACACTATATTTGCCCTGCAATCTGCTGAAACATCATTAAGTGCAGCTTTCTAATAGTAATCCCATTATGTAATGACTGATTTCTGTCCGACATCAATCCTCAAGCTTCATCAAAAGGTTTCCTATATTTAGATATGCTCTGTCAGGAGACAGTGTGCCAGTGAGAGAGAGAGAGAGAGAAGGAGAGGAGAGGAGAGAGAGAGAGAAAGAGGGAGAGGGAGAGACAGGGAGAAGGAAGGGGAGGGAGGGGGAGAAGGAGGGGGTGGGGGAGAGGGAGAGGGATGTGTGGTAGTGGTGGTGGGGGTGAGTGTGGGAGTGGTCCATGTTCTGTGGAGCTGTGTTCAGGGCTTTGAGTGGGTGGGTGTGTGGCACAGAGGAGAAAGTGAGCTAACTATATCGTGGTGTCCCTCAAACCTGTAACTTGGCTGGTTGCTCGCAGCTTAATTAATTAATTAATCTATCTGTCTATTTATTTTACTTTGCATAATTTGTATTCTGCCCATGATTGTTCATCAGTCTTTGCTCATGTATAGTTTTCCATTAATTCTATTGTATTTCTTCATTTTCCTGTAAATGCCTGCAAGAAAATGAATGTCAAGGTAATATAGGGCAACATGCTTTCATATGAAATTTACGTTGAGCTCTGAATGTGGAGACCAGCACAGAGTTGACTCACTTTTGGGCTTGTTAGGTGACTTTTCTAATTGCCCAGAAGCTTGGCGGTGAAGCGGTGGGTGCAGCGCTTTACAGCACCAGCAATTGGGGTTCATTCTTGCTGGCGTCTGCAAGGAGCTTGCACGTTCTCCCCGTGACCGCGTGGACGCTCTGGCTCCTCCCACGTTCCAGTGACGTACGGGTTAGGGTTATAGGTCGTGGGCGTGCTACGTTGGCCTCGGAAGCACGGCACCACTTGCGGGCTGCCCTTAGCGCATCCTTGGACCGCGCTGCTCGGTGACGCAAACAACACATTTCACAGCATGTTTTGAAATACGTGTGATAAAAAAAGCTAATCTGTACTAGAATAGAAAAGCAGAGGTGATTGGGAAGTTGTAAGAAAGAAAGAAAGGATTGCAATCATGATCTTAGGACAACACTCTGTATCAGCTAGGAACAAACATAAGTGCTGGAGGAACTCAGCCAGCGTCGTTGAAGTGGAATGAATGGTCAATATTTTGGGTTGAGACCCTTCATCTGAACTTTACCAATATTCTATCTTTCAGTCTAGGTGAAGGTTCTCAAACCAAAACATCGACCATCATTTCCCTCCACAGATACTGCCTGACCTGCTGGGTTCATCCAGCACTTTGTTCGTTGCTCCAGATTCCAGCACCTGCAGAATCTCTTGTGTTGCCATCTTAGCTATCTTAGAGTTTTTGAGATGTTTTATAATTAAGGAAAAATGCCAATGAATGGTAATGAGATGGAATATTGTATTCTGTTTTGGTCATCTCATTGTGGAAGCTTTAGAGAGGGTGCATAGAAGATGGTGGATAGATGGATAGATAAATGGATGGATGGATGGATTAGAAAGATGGATGGGTGGATATATGGATAAGTGTATAGATAGATAGATGGATAGATGATACCGCAAAGATATAATTAACATTCAGTGTGATCTTAAAGATAGAACACCTGTGCAGCTGTTGTGTTTGTGGCCAGCAGAGACCCGTTACCTTGCCTTGAGAAGGTAGGTGATTAGAAGCAGAAGTCACAACTCCTAAAGAGTCTGCATGCTTGGTTGTCAATCACTGCTTTAAAATAAGGTTCTGTATCATGCATCATATGTCCCTTCATTCTAAATTCTGCATTTGTAATTGTAATTTCTAAATAAACAGTATACAAGATAAGCTTTTCACAGATTCAAAGTACATTATCATCAAAGTACGTATGCAGTATGCAACCCTGAGATTTGTCTTCCCACAGACAGCCATGAAACAAAGAAACACCATGGAATCCATTCGAAGAAAATATCAAACACCCAAAGCGCAGAAAAATAGAACAAATCATGCAATTGGCAAAAAACAAGTGAATAACGCACAGAATATTAAACATCAAATCACAGAGTCTTTGAAACAGACTAGGAATGTTCAGTTTAATTCAGTTTAATTTAGCACTATGTCGATCATCGACTGCAGCCACACAGCCGGTCCACCCTGATCAAAAGGGCATTTAAAAAAAGGAGTTACACGTATAACATGAACTGCAGAGTCCTCTTAAAATGATTTCAATCCACAAACCGCACCAATCAAGCCTTGCCCAAGACTCAATATTCCTGCACCTTCCTCTGGAAGCAGTGAGCGAGAAGGAGAGGGTTTCTATGTAAATGTGTCGATAACAATATCAGTTCACCAAGCAGATGATTATAATGGGGTTCAGCAGGAAAAGATGGTGCTAGTGGTTTTGGGGCTAGACGATAGAGGTAAAATCAGAATGCTGCTGGATATAGGGTTCCCCACACACCGGATTCTGCAACAATTTAGTGAGGTTCCTCAGGTTTGAAATGACTAAGACTAGAGGGCATAGATTTAAGTTGAGAGGGGCAAGTCCCATTCCCATTCCGATCTGTTATTCCAAGGCCTCCTCTACCACTAGGATGAGGCCACTTTTAGGCTGGAGGAGCAGCACGTCATATTCCATCTGGGTAGCCTTCAACCTGATGGCATGAACATCGGTTTGTCTAACCCCTGATCATTTCCCCCCCTCCCCTGTCTTCTTTTTTCCATTCCCCATTCTGGCTCAACTCTTACCTCTTCTCTTCTCCTCAACTGCCTATCACCTCCTGCTCTTCTATCTCCCACCGTCCACTCTCCTCTCCTATCATATTGCTTCTTCAGCTCTTCACCAATCCCCTCTCAGCTTCTTACTTTATCCCCCACACCCACCTATCACCTGCCAGCTTGTATTCCTTCCCCTCCCCCACATTTTCATTCCGGCGTCTTCCCCTTTCCTTTCCAGCCCCGATGAAAGGCCTCGGCCCGAAACGTCAGCAATTTATTCCCCTCCTTTGACGTTTCCTGACATTCTTGAGTTCCTCCAGCATCTTGCGTGTGTTGCTGTGGACTTCCAGCATCTGCCGAGCCTCTCGTGTTTAGGAAGTTTAAAGGAGGTGAGTGGTGAGAACCTGCAGCGTGCTGCCAGAGGTGCTGGTGGAAACAGATACGAAATAGGTGTTTACGGGGCTCTTACATAGGCACATGAATGTGCCGAGTGGAGGGATCGCGACCATGTGCCAACAGAAAGGATTAGTTTTAATTAGGTGTCATTAGCTAAATTACACTCAGTAGCCACATTATTACATATATCTCCACACCTGCTTGTTACTGCAAATATCTAATCAGCCTATCATGTAGCAGCAATTCACTACATAAAAGCATGCAGACATTAGCAAGAGGTTCAGTTGTTCAGACCAAACATCAGGTTGAGGGAAGAAATGTGATTTAAGTGACTTTGACTGAGGAATGATTGTTGGTGCCAGATGGGGTAGTTTGAGTATCTCAGAGACTGCTGACTCCCTGGGATCTTTATGGATAACAGTCCCTAGAGTTTGCAGAGAATGGCATGAGAAACAAAAGCCGTACAGAGTGTGGCAGTTCAGTGGGTGAAAGCACCGTGTTTATGAGAAAGGTCGTGGTGGAGGTGGGGTAATGGCCAGACTGGATCAAGCTGACGGGAAGGTGACAGTAACTCAGGTAACTATGCATTACAACAGTGGTGTGCAGAAGGACATCTCTGAACGCACAACACATTGAGCCTTGAAGTGGGTGGGTTACAGCTGCAGAAGACCAAACCGGGTTCCACTCCAGTGGCCACTTTATTAGGTACACTCTAATACCTTATAAAGTGGCCACTGAGTTTGGTTCAGCATAACATTGTGGGATCAAAGGCCTGTTCCTGTGCTGTACTGTTCTAAGTTCGAGATGACGAATCAGCAGACAGTGAGTTACTGGTTTATTAGTGACTATAGTCCGGATTGGGAGCAGCATCTCCAACACCATCACACTGAGCACAGGGTACCCCAGGGCTGTGTGCTCAGTCCACTGCTGTTCACTCTGCTGACCTACGACTGTGCTGCAACGCACAGCTCGAACCGCATCATCAAGTTCGCCGATGACACGACCAACATACAGAGAGGAGATGCAGCGGCTAACGGACTGGTTCAGAGCCAACAACCTGTCTCTGAATGTGAACAAAACAAAAGAGATGGTTGTTGACTTCAGGAGGACACGGAACGACCACTCTCCGCTGAACATCGATGACTCCTCCGTAGAGATCATTAAGAGCACCAAATTTCTTGGTGTTCACCTGGTGGAGAATCTCACCTGGTCCCTCAACACCAGCTCCATAGCAAAGAAAGCCCAGCAGTGTCTCTACTTTCTGCGAAGGCTGAGAAAAGTCCATCTCCCATCCCCATCCTCACCACATTCTACAGAGGATGTATCGAGAGCATCCTGAGCAGCTGCATCATTGCCTGGTTTGGAAATTGCACCATCTCTGATTGTAAGACCCTGCAGTGGATAGTGAGGTCAGCTGAGAAGATCATCGGGGTCTCTTTTCCTGCCATTAGAGACATTTACACCACACACTGCATCCGTAAAGCAAACAGCATTATGAAGGACCCCACGCACCCCTCATACAAACTCTTCTCCCTCCTGCCATCTGGCAAAAGGCACCGAAGTATTCGGGCTCTCACGTCCAGACTATGTAACAGTTTCCTCCCCCAAGCCATCAGACTCCTCAATACCCAGAGCCTGGACTGACACCAACCTATTGCCCTCTACTGTGCCTATTGTCTTGTTTATTATTTATTGTAATACCTGCACTGTTTTGTGCACTTTATGCAGTCCTGGGTAGGTCTGTAGTCTAGTGTAGTTCTGTGTTGTTTTTTTACATAGTTCAGTGTAGTTCATGTAGCACCGTGGTCCTGAAAAACGTCGTCTCGTTTTTACTGTGTACTGTACCATCAGTCATGGTCAAAATGACAATAAAAAGTGACTTGACTTGAAAGGCTTCTTAAGCTAATGTGATTCAGAATCAGGTTTAATATCACCAGGATATGTCGTGAAATTTTTTGTTTTGTGGCAGCAGTGCATTGCGATACATAGTAATAAAAACTATGAATTACAATAATATATATTTATTATCGAAAATCAAACAAGTAGTGAAACAAGGGACGGACATAAGTACTGAGGAAGTGTTCATGGGTTCATTGTCCATTCAGAAATCTGATGGCGGAGGGGAAGAAGCTGTTCCTAAAATGTTGAGTGGGGGCCTTCAGGCTCTTTTACTAATTTTGATGGTAGCAATGAAAAGAGGGCATGCCCTGGGTGATGCTGGGTCCTTAGTGATGGATGCCACCCTTGATGGTAGCAATGAAAAGAGGGCATGCCCTGGGTGATGTTGGGTCCTTAGTGACGGATGCCACCCTTGATGGTAGCAATGAAAAGAGGGCATGCCCTGGGTGATGCTGGGTCCTTAGTGACGGATGCCACCCTTGATGGTAGCAATGAAAAGAGGGCATGCCCTGGGTGATGTTGGGTCCTTAGTGACGGATGCCACCCTTGATGGTAGCAATGAAAAGAGGGCATGCCCTGGGTGATGCTGGGTCCTTAGTGACGGATGCCACCCTTGATGGTAGCAATGAAAAGAGGGCATGCCCTGGGTGATGCTGGGTCCTTAGTGACGGATGCTACCCTTGATGGTAGCAATGAAAAGAGGGCATGCCCTGGGTGATGCTGGGTCCTTAGTGACGGATGCCACCCTTGATGGTAGCAATGAAAAGAGGGCATGCCCTGGGTGATGCTGGGTCCTTAGTGACGGATGCCGCCTTTTTGGTGCATCGCCTTTTGATGGTGTCCTGAATGCTGGGGAGCCGAGTGCCCATGATGGAGTTTGCAACTCTCTGCCGCTTTTTTCAATCCTGTGTTTTTTCACTCTTAAGCTAGCCTTCCTTCGGTCGTAACTGGACTTCTTGTATAGTTCTGGATTACCGGTCTTGAATGCCACAGTTCTAGCCCTCAGCAGACTCCCCTGGTTCATCTATGGCTTTTGACTTGGGATGCGCATGGAATGTTCCCAAAGGCACGCACCCATTCACACAGATTGTTGTGAAGTTGGTGATAACTCTGGTGTATTCATTCAGACTCAGAGATGAGTTCCTGAATATTGTCCAGTTCACCGACTCAAAGCAGTCTTGTAAGTGCTCTTCTGCCTCCTTTGACCATACCTTCTTGGTCCTCACCACTGGTGCTATGGTCTTTAGTCTCTGCCTATGCGCTGGGAGTATTACAGCCAGGTGACTGGACTTCCCAAAGTGTGGACATAGGATGGTATGGTAGGTATTTTTGATGGTGCTCAAGTGTGTTGGCTCCTCTGTTTCCACAAGTGAAATGTAGGTGGTAGTTGTTCAGAGACTTTTTCAAGCTGTCCTGGTTGATAGCTCCCAAAATGAAAGGGCAGGCTATTTCATTCCTGCTGATTATGTTGCTCAGTTCCTCTAGAGCCTGCCTGACACTGGACTGAGGTGGAATATACATAGCTACAAGGATCATGGCGTAAATCTCCCTCGGCAGACGAAATGGATGAGATCTGGCTGTTAGATGCTCCAGGTCGGGCGAGCAGGACTGAGACAGGACCACCACATTTGTGCACCACGATAAGTTGACCATAAAGCATACTCCACCTCCTCTACTTTTAACAGACCGGGCTGTTCTATCTTTGCAGAGAATGGTGAAGCCATTGGGCTGCAGTGCTGTGTCTGAGATGGTGCAGGATAGCCATGTTTCTGTGAAGCAAAGTACACAGCAGTCCCTGATGTCCTGCTGGTACAGCAATCTTGTTCTGAGGTCTTCAATTTTATGTTTCAGAGACTGTACATTCGCCAGCAGACTAGTTGGTTGTGGAAGTCTGAAGTCTGAAGATTTGGCATGTCATCTAAAACTTTGGCAAATCTGTAGATGTGTGTTAGAGAGTGTATTGACTGATAGAATTATGGCCTGGTATGGAAATACCAATGCCCTTTCCTGCCACAGCACTCTGTAGGTGTGATCAATGGTGGGGAGGGCTTTACCCGTGGTGGACTTGGCTGTATCCATTGTTACTGCTGCTGCCATCAGGAAGAAGGTTCAGGAGCCTTAGGATCCATACAAACAGGTTCAGGAATAGTTATTACCCCTCAGCCATCAGGCTCTTAAACCGGAGAGGATAACTTCAATCAACTTCACTGGCTCCATCGCTGAACTATTCCCACAACTTATGGACTCGTGTTCAAGGGCTCTTCATCTCATGTTCTCTATTTATTGCTTATTTATTTATTATTATTCTTTCTTCTGTTTTTACTTTTTGTATTTGCACAGTTTGTTGCCTTTTGCACATTGTTGTCCCTCCTGTTGGGTGCAGTCTTTCATTGATTTTATTGTGTTTCTTGTGTTTCTATTTTTACATTGCCTATACCTTGCAGATCTTAAGATCCTGGAAATGGACTTTGGCTGGATTTGGTCCAAAATGATATTAGACCACAAGATAGGAGCAGAAATAGGCCATTGGGTCTATTGACAAACAAGAGAAAATCTGCAGATGCTGGAAATCCAAGCAACACACACAAAATGCTGGAGGAACTCAGCAGGCCAGGCAGCATCCATGGGAAAGAGTCAACAGTCGACGTTTCGGGCCGAGACCCTTTGGAAGACTGGAGTTAAAAAACTGAGGAGAAGATTTAAAAGGAAGGGGAGGAGAGAGAAGCACAAGGTGATAGGTGAAATGTGAAGGGGGAGGGATGAAGTAAAAGAGCTGGGAGGCTGGTTGGTGAAATTGATACTGCCTCACCATTCCACCATGGCTGATTTAAGTTCAAAGTTCTATGTAAGTTTATTATTAAAGTACATACAGTATATGTCACCTTGTACTACTCTGAGATTCATTTTTTACTCCAGGGAGCGGAAAGCGCAGAATCAGATATCGCTGTGATGATTGTATGTTCTAGTATCAATTGTTTGGCGACAATAAAGTATAAAGTATTTCCTTGGAGGAATTCGTAGTAGAACAAAGAAATGCAATGGAATCAATGAAGAGCTACACACAAGGACTGACAAACTGTGCAAATACAAAACTGCTATTCCTTTTAACCCCATCCTCCTGCTTTCCCCCTGTAACCTTTGCTTCCCCTACTAATCAAGAACCCATTAAACTCCACTTTACACAAGTATACCGAATGGCATGGCACCCACAGCTGTCTGCGGCAATAACTTCCACAGATTCACCGTCTTCTGGCTGAGAAATTCCTTCCCATCTCTGATCTGAAGGGATGTCCTTGTGTTCTGAGGCTGTGTCCCTGTTCTTAGACTCTCCCATGAGAGGAGGGGTTCCCAATCTGGGGTCCATGGACCCCTCCATCCATGGCATAAAAATGGTTGGGAATTCCTGCACTATAGGAAGCATCCTCTCCACATCTACTCGAAATTGGTCTTTCAATATTTGATAGGTTTCAGTGCGATCCCTCCCCCACCCCCTCATTCTTCTAAACTCCAGTGATTACAGGCCTAGAGCAATCAAACGCTCCTTGTACGTTAACCTTTTCATTCCTGTGAACCTCCTTTGAACCCTCTCCATTAGTCTCCCATAAAGGTTCCATAATACAGCGAGCGGAAAGCAGAGACTAGGCTGGTCTGAACCTGAGCCACATCATTAGATTAATGAAGAGAGAGTGATGAAACTGGCTAGTCTGTCTGATTAGCAATTCAAGAGGCGTGCTTGATTGTGGCTGCCAGCTGAAAAACAGTAAGCCTTGTCACCACACTTATTTCTTACATAGTTCCTATTTGCCTTGAGACAAATTGCACTTAGACGCTGCTTCTGTGAGGTTCTTAATCTGCCACCTCAAATTGCTTCTGCTAATGGCATCATTGGCAAACGTGCACAAGCACACAGAATAGCCATTCTGGTTCTCATTTGTTGTCCAGTTGTTTGCCTCGCCGTTTTTGGCCGTACCCTCGGCTCTTAACCCTCAGGTTTTCAAGTTTGCCTCAGCGCTCACCATTCCTACCTGTCTTCTGTCTTTCTCCTATTTACAAGCATGATACATGGGACCAGACTTACGCCATTTGACCCTTTGCGTCCACTCTGTCATTCACTCATGGCTGATTTATTATCCCCCTTAACCCCATTCTCCTTCCTCCTCCCCGTAACCTTTCATACCCTGACTAATCAATAACCTGTCTACCTCCTTGGCCTCCACAGTCATTTGTGGCAATGAATTCCCCAGACTCACCACCCTCTGGCTAAAGTAAAAAGTTTAGTTGTATATAATAAGTTAGCATTTACGTCTGTAACCCTCTCACCTGGCACATATACAAATTCAGCTCTGCTGACAGCCAGGTGACTCAACGGTGAGAAGGCCACCTTTCATAGACAATAGACGTCAAGGGTTGGTATGATCTGGGGCTCAACCAAACAGGAAAGTTGTGATGTTCCGATTAAAGAAACCTCGATTTGAGTGAATGCTGTGCAAATACTGCACATGCACAGTTATTGGTCAACAAGAAA